>NW_028319011.1:0-307234 GCF_062004578.1 Staurois parvus
CCTGCAAAGTGAACAGCCTATTTGCCTTTAATAAAGTCAAGTAACTCCGGCCAAAACTGTTTATTGTAAAAGTGGAAAATGAATTTAGTCTGAAGAGGAAGCAGAGTTTTGGATGGAGTGGGATCGGGGTAAAACCTTTTGTCCAGATGTCTTACTGTCTGCCTTCATTAATGGAAGATCTTCCACACTTTGTCCAAAACCTAATATAAAAATGTATAAAAAGTAAAACCTTTTTTAAAAAATTTGGATAGAGTAGAAAATGGTGAAAAGATTTCTTTTCACTTCCTATACTATAGACCAAGGGTCTCCAAACTATGGCCCTCCAGGTGTTGAAGTACTACAAGTTCCATCATGCTTCTGACTCTGGAGGTCTTGGCTGTGGCTGTCAAAGATTTGCAAGGCCTCATGGAACTTGCAGTTCCTCAACACCTGGAGGGTCATAGTCTGGAGACCCCTGATCTAGACAACACAGGACATCTTTCCAAAAGAATGGAAATCTACTCTTAAGCTGGCCATACACTTGTAGAACCTGACCAGAATATTGGGGGTTGTTTACTAAATGTAAAATCTGGTGCAACTCTGCATCATAACCAGTCAGCATCTGGTGCAACTCTGCATCATAACCAGTCAGCATCTGGTGCAACTCTGCATCATAACCAGTCAGCATCTGGTGCAACTCTGCTTCGTAACCAATCCGCTTTCAGGTTTTATTGCCTAAGCTTAAGGCTGCATTCACACTTGAGCATTTTGTAGCTTGAAACTCTAAGCTCCAAAGAAGCTCAAACTTTTCAAAAATCAATTGTTCTCTATGGTGCCTGTTCACACCTGATTGAGCAGACAGGCACCATAGAGAACAATTGATTTTTTTAAGTTTGAGCTTTTTTGGAGCTTGGAACTACAAAACACTCAAGTGTGAATGCAGCCTAATTGAACAAGCTGAAGTTAGAAGCCGATTGGCTACCATGCACAGCTGCACCATATTCGGAGTGCTCCAGTTTTAGCAAATATCCCCCCCCCCCCCCCCATGTGTCCATTTCTGGAGACCTCACTTACAAAAAGATATTGATAAGATAGAACCAGTCCAGAGATGGGTAAAACAAATTGTGAAAGGTCTGGGAGATAAAACATATCAAGAGCAGCTTCAGAAACTTAATATGTACAGTCTGTCTGCAGGAAAGAAGGGAAAGGGGAGACATGATTGAAACCTTTAAACACATGAAAGGGGTGAATAAGGCTCAGGAGGGCAGGATTTTCATTATGAAGCCAAGATCAGGAACACGGGACATGACCTTCAACTGGAGGAGGAAAGTTCAAAACTAACCTTAGACAGTATTATTTTACTGAAAGGGTAGTTGATGTTTGAAAGAAACTCCCAAAAGAGACAGTGAGCAAGTCAACAGTAAATGGCTTAAAAACATGCTTGGGGCAAAAACAAAACAACCCCCCCCTCCCAAAAAACAAACAAAAAAAAACTGGTCAGACCTGATGGACCACTCAGTCCTTTTCTGCCCTCACTTTTCTAGGTAGTGAGTTCCTCTAAAGTAAATGGCTTCAAACATGCTTGGGACAAGCATAGATCTATACTCAGACAAAGAAAGTTAAAAAAAAAAAAGAAAGAAAGAAAGAAGAGGGAAAAAAATACACAACACAAATAAAAAAACAAGTTTAAATAAAAACAAAAAAAACAGGCAGACTCAATGGACCGCTCAGACTTATTTCTGCTGTCATTTTTCTATGTTTCTATGTAGAACCTAATTCGAAAATGTTTGTGTTCTG
The DNA here is from genome assembly GCF_062004578.1 of Staurois parvus. Lineage (NCBI taxonomy): Eukaryota > Metazoa > Chordata > Amphibia > Anura > Ranidae > Staurois > Staurois parvus. The sequence continues at coordinate 1,777 of NW_028319011.1, forward strand.
AATGTTTTTTAGGCTGACCATAAATGAATAGAATTCTGAACAAAAATTTTTAGGCAACTTTTTTATTACTATTATTATTATAATACAGGATTTATATAGCGCCAACAGTTTGCTCAGCACTTTACAATAGAAGGGAGACAATACAATTACAATACATTTCAGTACAGAAGGAATAGGAAGGCTAGGAATAGGAACTTTGTACGAAAATTCTCAGAAAATGTGTTTGTCATTTGAAAGATTTAGTTTGCTTGATTTTATTTTTTTTTCAAATTCTATTTTTACTTAAAACAACGGAACAGCAGAAGACACGTATCATGTATCCATATAAACATACACAAAATACAGAAGAACGGTATCAAAAGCGATACAAGCATGTATAAATTCCAAAGTAGTACAGGGAAAATGCAATCCCAAGGCAGTGTACAGGGCAACTCAGTGCACACACAAATGTCAAAACCCCCCTGTAGTTTAACCCCCCTGGCGGTATTCCCGAGTGTAGCTCGGGGTAAAATTTCAGTACCAAAAGCGGTAACGCCGAGCTACACTCGGGCTTACCATGCGGCGCTGCATAGGGATTCCCTGCAGAGCTTACCTTGTCCTACGCTCCCGCAATGTGTCCCCTGCAGCGTCCCCAGCCATCTCCTCCTGCCGATGCCGGCATCCGGCTTCTGTGTTCCGGTCCCTGTGACGTCGGGAAGTACGGGTGCCGGAACCCGCGGGAAATTTGAAAATTTAAAAAAAAGTCATTTTTTTCCAAACAAATTTTACATAGTAAAACATTGCTGTTTCAACCCATTTCACATACATTTTGTCCCGAGTGCTTTGTCCTGTGCCCTGCCTGTATTTTGTCTGTTCTTTCCGCCTGTAAACTTAGAAAAGTCCATGGCGTCCAAAAAGCGTCCCTTTAGGTCAAAAGCAGGTTTAGATCAGCTAGAGAACAGTGATAGTAAATCAGAACCACTTGCAGAATTGAGTGATAATGATTCGTGGGGGAAATTCGTCATCAGACACTGAAAACGATTTTGCGACTTTGCTCAGCGATGTGCGAACTTGGCGCTCTATTTCAAATATCAGTGTTTTTGGTTTGATTATATTATTGAATTAAATGTATTATTATTATATTATTATTTTTTATGATTATTTATTAAATTATAATTTATGATTTCGTGTTTCAAATTTTATCCTACCCGGGATGTTTAATAGACTCTTGTTCGGACAGATTTCAGTGAGTTATTCCTAAAAATTACAGCCTGCAATAAAAAAACTACATATTTCCATGCAAAATAATGGTACCGCTTTCAGCACCAAAAATCTGAAATCATCATACCGCCAGGGGGGTTAAACAAAAAGAGAGACAAAGAGATAGGAAAGAGCAATAAGTCAGAAAGCACAGGAGAGAAAGAGGAGAAGAGAGAAAGTGAAAGAGAGAAAAAAAAGGCTGGAGCAAATTAGTCTGCTTGATTTTAACCCCTCGCCCTTCAGAGGATCCCCCCCCCCCTTCCTGACCAGGCCATTTTTTGCAATACAGCGCTGCGTTACTTTAACTGACAATTGCACGGTCATGCAATGCTGCAACCACATGAAATGTATGTCTTTTTTTTCCCACACAAATGAAGCTTTCTTTTGGGGGTATTTGTTGGGCTCTGCGGGTTTTATTTTTTTGCACTGTAATCAAAAAAAGACTGACAATTTTAAGAAAAAAACAATATTTTTTACTTTTTGCTATTAAACATGTCCAGTAGAAATTTTTTTTAAAAAAATCACATTTCGTCATAAATTTCGTCATAAATTTCGGCCAAAATGTATTCTGCGACATGGCTTTGCTAAAAAAAAAAATCCCAATACGTGTAAATTAATTGGTTTACATGAAAGTTATAGCATTTACAATGGCGGTATGGATACTGATATTTATTTTTTTTCTTCTAGTAATAGCGGGACTGCAACAGGCATTCCGACACTGGGGGGGACTGACTAACTGCCACTGACATCCCCAGTAACACCAATACAGTGATCAGTGTTAATAAAAAGCACTGACACTGTACTAATAGCACTGGGCAGGAAGGGGTTAACATCTGGGGCGATCAAAGGGTTAACTGTGCACCTTGTGTGTGCGCTTGTGTCAGCACATTGCTTTGTATGGCTCTGCTCTTGCAATACAAAGCAGTGTGCAGGAGCTGACAGGGGAGAGATCTATATTTTTTGCATACAGACCTCTCCCATCAGCGATACTTGGTGATCTCTGGGTGATGGTGGGGGAATCACCGGCCTGGACTCGGTGGTCAACAGCTAAGGCCTGCAATGGTGGTGTGGTTAAGGCGTGCGTGCCCCCTACCCGGAATTGCAAATTCACGTAAGTCCTCAACCAGGCAGATCCATAGAGAGGGAGAAAAGCAGTTATGAGTTATCCCATCAACAACATTTATTACGTCCTGCCAGTATTGCATGACAGCCAGGCAGGACTAGAAGACATGTGTGAGAATCCCCCAGTGAGTAGTTGTAGAGCACCCCGGCCAAGAGATTGAGGAAAGCCTCACGTGGAGCGTGTATAAGGTGTCATCAGCTCTAAGTATCTTTTTAAATGCAATAAGTTTATCCTTTATGGAGACTAAATGCATGGAAGGAAGGTCCCACATCTCCCTCCTATCATCAGTGTCTAGGACTAGAATGTCCATCAGCCACTTTTGCATGATTGAGGACAGGTAAGGAATGGCTAGCAGGGTGAGATGGCTGTAGATAGTCCAGGTGGGTTTCTCAAAGCATTTCGTCCTAAGTGTTCAAGATCGGATGGGATTTGTGTGGAAACTGAGAGCCAAGAGCATGGGGCAACTACAGGAATCAAGAGACATGAAGCTGGGAGGTTAAAATGTGAGGAGAGGTTAAAAAAGAATAAAAGGGTTTGGTTTTTGACAATATGTGACAAGGTTTTAATTTTACACTTGTAGGTTTGTTTGTCCGATTTTCTCATCATATATACTAGGCGTTAGGAATTTGTTTGTTCAAGAAACATTTCCATCCTACTCCTTCGAATTTTCTCATCACTGCGGTCAAAAATGAACAGCAATTTGTCCGCACTAATGATTAGAAAAACAAATGACCTTTAGAACCTTCTTTTCCCAAGAATTGTCATTTAAATTCTACCCATCTATGGCTAGATTTAGTGGAGTGAATCAACATTTGTTTTGACTGCAGTGACTACAAAATTGAAAGGAGCAGGATAGAAAATGTTTAAAATAAAACAAAAACTAATCTCTAACAGTGTATGTGATTTTTTTGTTCAGGAAAATGTATTCATTCCAAAATCAACTGTTAAAAGCAAAAGAAATTTTGAAGTATCTTTGTATGAACATTTGTTTGTTACATTCAATATGTTGAAGAATGCCATTCAAACATTAGTTTGAAAATCTACTAGAGTACGGCCAGCTTTAGACAGTTGTCATTAGAACAGCTTGTCCCATTGGATGATGATTTCCCCTCTGTACCTCTCCAGGTGACAATTTAACATTTTGGATTTTTTTTACCTTCATTCTTGTTTAGAAAGTATTATGACCACATATCTAAAATGAAAATATATAAAAAGAAAAAAAAAATCTTTATTTTGTATTGCAAAAAAGATCATCTTCAATTAAAATCACTTAAGCTTTAAAGAGTTGCATTTAAAACAACCCTTTTTGAAAGCCATGGTAGGCCACAGGTATAGAATATTGTATCAAAAATCTTTTTGAAATAAGGATGTCCCTGGACAGTCACAAGCAGAGAAGTATGATAGAAAAAAAAAAACTTCCTTAGAGAATTTTCGAAAAGCTTTGAACAGTTCCTAATTGTAATATCAAAAGATGTAAGGATACCGTTAATGGAGTTTCGGTGTTATATTTCACACCACATGGTAAGATAATAGTCCACATCCCTTAGATGTAGTATCTCTAAAGCAGTGGTTCTCAACCTTTCTAACGCCGCGACCCCTTAATACAGTTCCTCATGTTGTGGTGACCCCCAACCATAAAATAATTTTCGTTGCTACTTCATAACTGTAATTTTGCAGTAGGAGGAATAGTGCCACGTCATTGGTGTCAGTGGGAGGAATAGTGCCCCGTCATTGGTATCAGTGGGAGGAATAGTGCCCCGTCATTGGTGTCAGTGGGAGGAATAGTGCCACGTCATTGGTGTCAGTGGGAGGAATAGTGCCCCATCATTGGTATCAGTGGGAGGAATAGTGCCCCGTCATTGGTGTCAGTGGGAGGAATAGTGCCCCCTTCATTGGTGTCAGTGGGAGGAATAGTGCCCCGTCATTGGTGTCAGTGGGAGGAATAGTGCCCCGTCATTGGTGTCAGTGGGAGGAATAGTGCCCCGTCATTGGTGTCAGTGGGAGAAATAGTGCCCCGTCATTGGTATCAGTGGGAGGAATAGTGCCCCGTCATTGGTATCAGTGGTAGGAATAGTGCCCCGTCATTGGTGTCAGTGGGAGGAATAGTGCCTCGTCATTGGTGTCAGTGGGAGGAATAGTGCCCCATCATTGGTATCAGTGGGAGGAATAGTGTCCCATCATTGGTGTCAGTGGGAGGAATAGTGCCCCATCATTGGTATCAGTGGGAGGAATAGTGCCCCATCATTGGTATCAGTGGGAGGAATAGTGCCCCATCATTGGTATCAGTGGGAGGAATAGTGCCCCATCATTGGTGTCAGTGGGAGGAATAGTACCCCATCATTGGTGTAAGTGGGAGGAATAGTGCCCCGTCATTGGTATCAGTGGGGGGGAATAGTGTCCCGTCATTGGTGTCAGTGGGAGGAATAGTGCCCCGTCATTGGTGTAAGTAGGAGGAATAGTGCCCCGTCATCGGTATCAGTGGGGGGAATAGTGCCCCGTCATCGGTGTCAGTGGGAGGAATAGTGCCCCGTCATCGGTGTCAGTGGGAGGAATAGTGCCCCGTCATCGGTGTCAGTGGGAGGAATAGTGCCCCATCATCGGTGTCAGTGGGAGGAATAGTGCCTCATCATCGGTATCAGTGGGAGGAATAGTGCCCCATCATCGGTATCAGTGGGAGGAATAGTGCCCCATCATAGGTGTCAGTGGGAGGAGGAATAGTGCCCCATCATAGGTGTCAGTGGGGGGAGGAATAGTGCCCCATCATAGGTGTAAGTGGGGGGAGGAATAGTGCCCCATCATAGGTGTCAGTGGGGGGAGGAATAGTGCCCCATAATAGGTGTCAGTGGGGGGAGGAATACTGCCCCATCCTTGGTGTCAGTGGGGGGAGGAATACTACCCCATCCTTGGTGTCAGTGGGGGGAGGAATACTGCCCCATCCTTGGTGTCAGTGGGGGGAGGAATACTGCCCCATCCTTGGTGTCAGTGGGGGGAGGAATACTGCCCCATCCTTGGTGTCAGTGGGGGGAGGAATAGTGCCCCATCCTTGGTGTAAGTGGGAGGAATAGTGCCCCGTCATTGGTATCAGTGGGGGGGAATAGTGTCCCGTCATTGGTGTCAGTGGGAGGAATAGTGCCCCGTCATTGGTGTCATTTGGGGGAGGAATCGTGCCTCATCGTTGGTGTCATTTGGGGGAGGAATCGTGCCTCATCGTTGGTGTCAGTGGGGGGAGGAATAGTGCCCCATCGTTGGTGTCAGTGGGGGGAGGAATAGTGCCCCATCGTTGGTGTCAGTGGGAGGAATAGTGTCCCATCGTTGGTGTCAGTGGGAGGAATAGTGTCCCATCGTTGGTGTCAGTGGGAGGAATAGTGCCCCATCATTGGTATTAGTGACACCAATGATGGGGCACTATTCCCACTGACACCAATGATACTTACCTTGCAGACCCCTGCTCCAGCCTGGGCTCGCTCGCTCCCTCCCTCTCCCATGGTACCGACACTTACCTGTCAGATGTCTTCCTTCTCCGGCCGCTCTCCTCCTCTTCACTCGCTCGATCTTCGCGGTGCCGCTCGGCTCCTCTTCTCCAAGCTCCACCTCCTTGCCGGTGATTGGCCGCCTGTGTGCCTCTCCTGAGCTACAGTGCCGGTGGCCAATCACAGGCGAGGATTGATCTCGAGGTGTGTCCAGATGACAGGGGCTGCATGTCATCCCGCCCACACCTGGAGGTGGCGGCGGCGGCGAGGAGCGGTGTCTCGGTTCCTAAGACCATCGGAAATATGTGTTTTCCGATGGTCTTAGGCGACCCCTGTGGAAGCGTCGTTCGACCCCCAAAGAGGTCGCGACCCCCAGGTTGAGAACCGCTGCTCTAAAGGATCCTGTCTTGTCTTAGGAGAGTTTTCCTAACCTCTTCGTTTTTCATATGGAGGCTAGAATGCAAAAAAAAACAGACAATCATTCGTCCAATTTTCTCATTGTGTGTTCGGGGCTTTGGAGGTGCTGGGGTCTACAGGGAACAACAGGTTTTTTTTTTTGTTTTTTTTTTTAAGTCCGCAAACGTGCAAACTACAACGAAAAACCCGTAAGCGATCACAAAAAATGTGCAAGTGCGAACACCACACGAAAAAGTGCACTTAGGGGTGTGTTTGTCCTACCCCCGGAGGAGTTGGACCGTTACCCTGATCCCCCGGGGCACGAAGCTCCTGACAGGGACAAGGTTCCCATTTGGTCCTCCTAGCCAAAAGGCCTGGTGGACCACCGTTCCTTATGTCCAGCCGAAGCCGGACATCCAGTACTAGGCCAGGGGGCTCTCCCGGAGAGAAAACCCCCTAGGGATCAGGGGAGGAAGGAACCAAAAGGCCACACATCCTCCCCCTAGACTTCAGGATAGGCCCGAGGACCCACACCCTCCATCCGTGAAAACACACACATAAGCGAAAGAAAAAAGTGACAAACGTGGGAGGTGAAATAAATTAAATAAATAGAAAATAAAAAAGTGGTACCGTGCCAAATTGTGCACAGACCAGGCCCTGAGGCCTGTAGCAAAAATTGCCCTGGTCCTAGCCAAAAGGCCTGGTCCTTAGGGCGCTGTGCAAAAAGAGTGTAAAAACAGTGACCATGTGCCAACTTCACACTGTGGGGTCCCACACCCAGGTGTTACTAATGGCACCCCTGAGAGCGTCTTCCTCAGGGGACACTGAGTTTGCGGACTTTCTGCAAAAGGTTTTTTTTTTTTGTTTTTTTAAGTCCGGAAACGTGCAAACTACAACGAAAAAACCCGTAAGTGATCACAAAAAATGTGCAAGTGCGAACACCACACGAAAAAGTGCACTTAGGGGTGTGTTTGTCCTACCCCCGAAAGGGTTGGACCGTTCACCTTATCCCCCGGGGCACGAAGCTCCTGACGGGGACAAGGTTCCCATTTGGTCCTCCTGGCCAAAAGGCCTGGTGGACCACCGTTCCTTATATCCAGCCGAAGCCGGACATCCAGTACTAGGCAAGGGGGTTCTCCCGAAGAGAAAACCCCCTAGGGATCAGGGGAGGAAGGAACCAAAAGGCCACACATCCTCCCCCTAGACTTCAGGATAGGCCCGAGGACCCACACCCTCCATCCGTGAAAAACACACACATAAGCGAAAGAAAAAAGTGACAAACGTGGGAGGTGAAATAAATTAAATAAATAGAAAATAAAAAAGTGGTACCGTGCCAAATCGTGCACAGACCAGGCCCTGAGGCCCATAGCAAAAATTGCCCTGGACTTGGCCAAAAGGCCTGGTCCTTAGGGCGCTGTGCAAAAAGAAGTGAAAAACAGTGGCCATGTGTCATCTTCACACCGTGGGGTCCCACACCCAAGTGTTACTAGTGACACTCCTGAGAGCGTCTTCCCCAGGGGGCACTGAGTTTGCGGACTTTTTGCGTCCCCAGCCCCTGGCCAGACCAAGGTAGATCCGTCCGAATCAGGAGGTACTGGGTCTTTCCAGCTTTCCCAGAGGAATTACTCCCAAGGCCCCAGAACGAATCATGGCGCTCCCTGGTTTCTGTCCCTCCGGTCCAGCCTTCCGGACCCCCATCATACCAGTGAGGGTACTATACAACAGCCATCCCCGCAAAGCTAGAATGGCCGGGAGCACCCCCACTGGACACTGATAAGAACAGATACTACACTTGATCTTAGCCAAAAGGCCGAGAAGCATCCAATCAGGCAAGCCCCTTGCACTACATGGTTGTTAGTAGATCTAAAGGAGATCCATTACATCTCAACACATTTGTATCTGATTGTAGGAAGTATTCTCAGTTTACCATTTACACAAGAACATGGAATATTTATGGCTAATTTGACAATTCTGACACCATTCCTGTGATCAGTTCCATTACTTTTATGAAAGTGACTTTCCATAATGTGCCTTGAGGAGTCTCACTTCTCAGCCTGAATCTTGATCACAGTAAATAGTACATGTCAGAAGTCTAAAGTAATTCATAAAAACCCCAATGTTCTCCTGATGTATCCCATCAGGGGGGAAACACACACTCCTCCCCCTCCATGAATGATCTCCACTCCCTGTGTGCCTCCAACCTTCATTTATAACTCAACAACCCCAACCATGGTGAGGGAGGCCTGGAGCCTTGTTCATAAACAGTGCCTGTTATGCAGATTGCCATGTATCTCAATGTGTGCAACCATCACAACATCCCATTGTCAGGAGAGGAGATCCCATGAATTCAAAATACAAATAATTCACCAGCAGGAATTATTATAAAGGTGGAAATTGACTGATGGACATAAGAATTCTATGCTGAGCCCCCCAGAAAGGAGTTATTATCTCTAGATGAACATAGAAGGCCCATAAGTTAGTATGGAATTCAGGCTAGATCAGTCCCCACCCCACCTGAACAAGACAAACCATCCTCTCCCCTTCCACTCCCCCTTACTCCCCTCCCCCCCTTTTTTTTTCTTCTTTCCTCTCCCACTAGGTATACCTCTACTAAATGTGTACAATCATCACAACATCTCATTGTCAGGAAAGTAGATCCCAGGTATTCAAAATACAAATAATACACCTGCAGGAATCTTTATAAATGTGGAAATTGATGTTATATTTCATTATTTATTCATTCATTTTTTATTATTTTATGACAAATCTCATGAATTTAAAATGTGCTTTCCCCTTATAGATTGTGAGCATCATAGACTTCAATGTGTGAAGACAACTCGGTAGTATATATACCATACAGGAGAATAATAGTTCATCTCACCGCTAACCAATAGAAATGTCAGGAAATCGTTACTAAGCTATCAATGTCCAAATCATATAAAGGGATCTCTGAACTTTTCAGTACGAGGGCCAATATCTGCGGGCTAAAAAAATATATGAGTTACAAGAGAATGGATCCATTTTCCTTTGAGTTTTTTTTGTAATTGGCACAATATGATTCACAACAGAGAAAGAACTTCACTAAAGCAAAGCAAAGACATTTCAACTAAACCTGAGCCATTAATAAAGGTCAAACAAAAATACACCCATTCTGCACTATTCTCATCAAAGTCCCCTTTGTATCAGGGTCCCCATAAGAGTTTCTTTTAAACCAGAGTCCCAATCATTTTCCTGCAAAATGTCTTGATAAACTCTGGAATTCATTTTCTCATCAATGACAATGGTCTTTAGCTGACACTCTGGGATTCTTCTTTACCTCATGCAGCATTCTGCGCTGTGCTCTTGCAGTCATTTTTACAGGACGACCACGCCTAGGGAGAGTAGCAACAGTGCTAAACTTTCTCCATTTGTAGAGTCTGTCTTACCGTGGACACATGAACATCAAGGCTTTAGGAGATACTTTTGTAACCCTTTCCAGGCTTCACGCAAGTCAACAATTCTTGATCGTAGGTCTTCTGAGAGCTCTTTTCTGCGAGGCATGGTTCACATCAGACATTGCTTCTTGAAACCAGTAAACCCAAAACAGGTGTGTGTTTTTTAAGGGCAGGACAGCTGTCAGCAACACATCCAATATCATCACACTGATTGGAGTCAAGGTTGGCCCACTCCTGTCTCCAATTAGCTCTGGGAGAAGTCATTAAGCTAGGGCCTCACATACTTTTTCCTCCCTGCACTGTGAATGTTTACATATTATGTGCAATTAAACCATGCCAACATCTAATGTTTGTGTAGTATTATGTTCAGCAGACTGTGTTCTTCTATTTTTGTGACTTAGATGACGTTCAGAGCACATTTTATGCCCAATTCATGCAAAACTCCATGTAATCCCAAGGGGTTCACATACTTTTTCTTGCAAATGTACATCAGGGACCTCATCAGAATCCCATCTCACTTCAGGGTCCCTATCAGAGTCCCATCTTACATCAGGGTCCCCATCAGAGTTTTCCCTTACATCAGGGTTCCCATCAGAGCCCCTTCTTACATCACATTTCCCATCAGAGTCCCCCTTACATCAGGGTCTTCATCAGAGTCCCCTCTCACTTTAGGGTTCCCATCAGAGCCCCCTTACATCAAATGTCCCATCAAAGCCCCCTCTTACATCAAATTTCCCATCAGAGTCCCCCCTTACATCAGGGTCCCCATCAGAGCCCCATTATATCAAAGTCCCTATTAGAGCCCCCATCAGATTCCCTCTTAGTCCCCATCAGTGTCCCCTCTTACATCAAAGTCCCCTCTTACATTAGGGCCCCCATCATAGCCACTCTTACATCAGAGCGTCCATCAGAATGGCCCCTCACAGAGCAGTCCCCCCTTACATCAGGGACCCCATCAGAGCAGAGACTGTGCACATCAGCTGTGGGTCAGATAACATCTTGTAGCCAGCAGCATGTGGCCCGCGGGCTGTGGTTTGGAGACCCCTGATATAAAGTAATACCGTGAAGTACATTTTATATCGCTGCAGAATACACTATGTATCCACTACATTAACTTCAATATATAATTAGTAACAATAATCCCAAGAAATAATGTATTATATATGTACAAATAAACTCTAAATTAAGCATAAAATTGCCAACCTATAAAAATTGTGTTTAATTTGCAGAAAATGTAGAAAACTGTTGTAATTCCTACACCGTTCACCTGATTTGGATGTAAAAACCCTCAAATTAAAGCTGCCAGTGTGCATTTAAAGCACATCTTGTTTGTTTCATTTCAAATCCATTGTGGTGGTGTATAGAGCCAAAAATGTTAGAATTGTGTCGATGTCCCAATATTTATTGACCTGACTGTATGTAACATATCTGGAAAGAATTACCTTCCCAGAAGTGTGTGTATTCATGTACAACTCGTGATTGTCAAGGGAAGTCTGGAGCTTCAGCTAGTCACCAAACTAAAGAGATCAGATTTCTCCAGATATCACAGATTATATGAGGTGACTCTATAACCCGGCCTTGTATATTTGACATTTCTGGAGACTTGTCTCTGTCATCTCACTAATGAGATTGCTTAATGCAATATCCTTCTTCTGGCAGTCTCAACAATGACTTATCTTTTTCTGGGGTGAAGGTAAAAAATTGTATCTCTAGATATGAAACCACCAATGACTGGTGTGTCTCACACTTTGAATGGGAGTGGTAAGCTTGCAAGCTATATACTTGGAGACCTGGTTACCAGTCCATGCACTTGAACAAGATTTCCGTACGATGATGTACTTTTAATGTATTTTAGGCTTGTTATTTACCCGTGTAAGTCTTCATTGTGTCTCTCAAAAGCCCCAAGACTGTTCCTGGGCACCGCCATCTTGTGATGTCAGCAGCTCCAGCAGACCCAGAGCTGTCACTCTAGTGACACTCTATAGCAGCCTTTCTCAACATTTCCAACACAGGGGAACCATTGAAAAAAAAACTTTCCAGTATCAGGGAACCCCTGGTAAAAATGAATGTATGTACAATTCATGATACATTAGTGTGATGGTCAGTGAGAAGAATGCTTCTCAAGCCAGCCATACATGGAAAGAAATTTAGCCGGTTCAGCAGAGACCAGCCGAATTTCAATCCATGTATTCACTAGCTGGTTGTACTCAAGTCGATCTATCGATCGAATTGTGTACAACCAACCTGTTGAGATTTTCCTGAATGATCAGTGCCACTATAGCCAGCAACACTGATCATTGTTTTCTGTTGGCAGTGAAGGCTCCCCACTATCAGAATACAATAGGACGGTGGGAGGATTCCCCCACCCACATTGAATGGGGGAATTAACTCTTTTTTTTTTCCAATTATACATGGCCCTTACACATTGGGAAGAATTACTTCTTTACAGATAGCTAAAAAGATCATTGGTGTCAGTGGGAACTTACAGTTGTGCTCAAAAGTTTACATCCCCTGGCAGAAATTGTGAAATTTTGGCATTGATATTGAAAATAAGACTGATCATGCCAAAAAATGCTCTTTTATTGAAGGATGATGATCATATGAAGCCATTTATTATCAAATAGTTGTTTGGCTCCTTTTTAAATCATAATAACAGAAATCACCCAAATGGCCAGCATCAAACGTTTCCATCCCCTGGAATGTTTGGCCTTGGTACACACACAGTGACACACACACACACACACACACACACACAGTGACACACACACAGTGACACACACACAGTGACACACACACGGGTTAAAATGCCAGTTAGAGGTTAATGTCCCACATATGTGGCTTTTTAAATTGCAATTAGTGTCAATGTATAAATAGTCAATGAGTTTGTTAGCTCTTACGTGGAAGTACTGACTAGGCTAGATACTAAGCCATGGGGATCAGAAAAGAGCTGTCAAAAGTCCTGCGTAACAAGGTAATGGAACTTTATAAAGATGGAAAAGGACATATAAGGATGTCCAAAGCCTTGAATATGCCAATCAGTTCTGTTAAATCACCTATTAAGAAGTGGAAAGTTCAGGGATCTCGATACCAAGCTATGGTCAGGTAGACCAAGAAAGATTGCAGCCATAACTGACAGAAGAATTGTCTGGGATTCAAAGAAAAACCCACAGACAACCTCAAAAGAAAACCAGGCTGCTCTGGAAAAAGATGGTGTGGTTGTTTTTCAGGAGTACAATACGGTGATACTTGAACAAAAGGAGCTGTTTGGTCGAGGTGCCAGAAATAAGCTTTTACTGCACCAATGCCACACAAAAGCCCGGTTACAATATGGCCGACAACACTTTGACATGCCTAACCGGGCCTTTTTGTGTTATTGATGCAGTAAAGGCTTCTTTCTGGCACCTCGACCATGCAGGTTATTTTTGTTCAAGTGTCATCATATTGTGCTCCCTCAAAACAACCACACTGTCTTTTTCCAGAACAGCCTGTATTTTTCTTGTGGTTACCTATAGGTTTCCCTTTGTATCCTGAACAATTCTTCTAGAAGTTGTGGCTGCAAGCTTCTTGGTCTACCTGACCTTGGCTTGGTGTCAAGAGATCCCCGAACTTTCCACTTCTTAAAAGGTGATTTAACAGTACTGATTGGCATATTGTATTAGGTACACATTGCTAGTGCCAAGAAAATATCCCCCACACCATTACACCACCAGCCTGAACCATTGATACAAGGCAGGATGGATCCATGCTTTCATGTTGTTTACACCAAATTCTAACCCTACCATCTGAATGTAGCAGCAACCTTCCCATTCTCCTCTGATCTCTGACATCAACAAGGCATTTTCGTCCACACAACTTCCACTCACTGGATATTTTCTCTTTTTTGGACCATTCTCTATAAACCCTAGAGATGTTTGTGAGTGAAAATCCCAGTAAGATCAGCAGTTTTTGAAATACTCAGACCAGCCTGTTTGGCACCAACAACCATGCCTCATTCAAAGCTACTGAAATCCTCTTTCTTCCCCATTCTGATACTCAGTTTAAACTTCAGTAAGTTGTCTTCACCATGTCTAGATGCCTAAATGCATTGAGTCGCTGCCATGTGATTGGCTGATCAGAATTTTGTGTTACCAAGCAATTGAACAGGTGTACATAATAAAGTGGTCGGTCAGTGTATACAGTATATGGACAGATAAGAACACAACAGAACAGCCAAAAGAAAATCATACTGTACTATACATATTTTATCAGATTTATTTATATAAAATAACACATCACAAATGTACACGTTAGCTACAACTAGACAGAACATCAAGTTTATTTCTCCACTTTAATTCTAGGTTCACAAATGCAGAAAATCATGTTGCAATTTAAAAAAACTATGATGAGATCTAACCTCAAAGGCATGTCATCTTTTATGTCTGAAGATTAGTTACATCATTTCTATATGAGCAATGACAATGATTTCTTTTATCTGTACATTTACCAACTGCTGCATAGTTGACATCACATGACCACCTGAGGACTGTCACCTGCCCACAGCGGAGCTATCTTCCATTGTGTGGTAGCACGGATTACTAATTTGGCAGTGAAATTTACTGACCTGTAAAAAAAAAGAAAGCCTTTATGGATTTCTGAACATTTATATATAAAAATAAAATGAAATTCACATGAACCGCAATGCCTTCCCATCAATAAAAGTAGTAGATTCGGTCGGAGTAAAAACTGTATTGAGAAATGTATTATCTGCCACTTAATGAACATTGAGGTAAATGTGGTTCACCAAAGAATGCAATAAAGTACAATTTTCAAACAATGGTGGAGTCATAACACAGTCGCTCCGCTAAATCACTGCTGGCACCGGAGTTTCAAGAGACACAGCTGGCCTTGACACAGAGTATCCATATCATTCCAAAGAGAAGACAGTTATGTTCTTAGAGCAGATTTTGTCCAGCCAAAGTGACTTGGCAGACTGGTGCTGGATTTCACTTTCTCAGCCTATACTGAGGATATTCTGCGTGATAAGATGCAGTCATGGCGCCTGTGACATACAGAAAATACCTTTTATCTATATTGACTTCACATAAGGTAAACCTGCCATAGCAAGAATGTAGACAGGTGACAGGGCCTCTTTATGTGGATGTGCCTGACAGGTTTGGAGAGTTTCATTATTCTACAGAAGGGGCTCATGGGATGAGCCTTTGGATGTCAAACCAAATGGGAAACAAGGAATACTTCTGTTATGTAGAAGGGGAGCTGTCCACTCTTCAACCAGTCCCAGGGTAGGGACCTGCCAGAACAGTATTCTATAGAACCCCACAGAAACCATACTACCCTTCCTGCATGTGGCGGCATCTGTAGGGTGACCCGTCCTGGCTTTACCGGTACCTGTTGACAGTCACCTGTACACCTGCTTCAGGCCTTATACCACCAGTTACCAAAGAGATACAGGGAGGGTTAGTGTTAGGGTTACAGGGAGGGTTAGTGGAAGGGTGTGTTGGGGTTACAGGAGGGCTAATGTTAGGGTGTGTTGGGGTTACAGGAGGGTTAGTGTAAGGGTGTGTTGGGGTTACAGGAGGGTTAGTGTAAGGGTGTGTTGGGGTTACAGGAGGGCTAATGTTAGGGTGTGTTGGGGTTACAGGAGGGTTAGTGGAAGGGTGTGTTGGGGTTACAGAGAGGGTTAGTGTTAGGGTTACAGGGAGGGTTAGTGGAAGGGTGTGTTGGGGTTACAGGAGGGCTAATGTTAGGGTGTGTTGGGGTTACAGGAGGGTTAGTGGAAGGGTGTGTTGGGGTTACAGAGAGGGTTAGTGTTAGGGTTATAGGGAGGGTTAGTGTTAAGGTGTGTTGGGGTTACAGGGGGGTTAGTGTTGATCTTAGTGTTACAGGGAGGGTTAGTGTTAGGGTTACAGGGGGGGGGGGTTAGTGTTAGGGTGTGCTTGGGTTACAGGAGGGTTAGTGTTAGGGTGTGGTGGGGTTACAGGGCGGTGTTAGGGTGTGTTGTGGTTACAGAGGGGTTAGGGTGAGGGTGTGTTGGGGTTACAGGGGGGGTTAGTGTTAGGGTGTGTTGGGGTTACAGGGGGGTTAGTATTGATCTTAGTATTACGGGGAGGGTTAGTGTTAGGGTTATAGGGAGGATTAGTGTTAGGGTTATAGGGAGGGTTAGTGTAAGGATGTGTTGGGGTTACAGGAGGGGTAGTGTTGGGGTTACAGGGGGATTAGTGTTGATCTTAGTGTTACAGGGAGGGTTAGTGTTAGGGTGTGCTGGGGTTACAGGAGGGTATTGGGGTGTGTTGTGGTTACAGGGGGGTTAGTGTTAGGGTCTGTTGGGGTTACAAGGGGGTTAGTGTTAGGGTCTGTTGGGGTTACAGGGGGGTTAGTGTTAGGGTGTGTTGGGGTTACAGGAGGGTTAGTGAGTCACATGCCTGATGAAGGGGTCCTGCGAGACTCCGAAACGTTGCCTTGCTGTAACTATGTGATGGTTTATTAAAACCTTTGGACTCACATTGGTGATCCTCGGTGTGCTGGTGACATTTTTTCCTTGTTCACACAGACCGTCTCCAAGTCCAAAATCACAGAGATTTACTCTCATCACAGTATTGTTTGGTTGCTCCCCAGTCTGTCCTGCACAGCAAACTGGTTCCAGGTTGGAGCATTCTCCCTAAGCAGCCTGGGAGTTTTATAGAGCCCAGAGCTCCTAACCTGCTACAGCTGAGCTCATTAAATCATCAGTGAGCTAAACAGGCTCACTACACAGCACAAAGGAGAGACAGTCAGTGTAGAGCATGAATCTGGGACAAATATACCTCCCATCCTGGACACATCCCCTAGTTCTTCCTGGCTTTCTGTCACAAGTATATGTTGTCTTTTTTTCTTCAATTATTAAAGTGTATGTTATTCCAAAAAAAATTGTTAAAAACTGTCCATTTTGGTTTTGGTTTTTGGCCAAGTGCATCCTGAATTTTCGTTTTCGTCACGAGAATTTTCATTTTGGTGCACCACTACATAAATCCCTTTGAAAGTCTGAACTAGCAATTTATTTTCAGACCTTTATTAATCTGCCGTATTGCTGTTTACGACAAAGGGAAGTTGCAGGCAGAGTGGAGTGAGTTATGAAGCTTAATAACCTTCTCGGAGCTTTTTGTTTCCCTCATTAACGTATAAGAATAGTTGGAAAACTTCCTGAGTGGAATACTGAGTGGAGAGGCATTACAAAAATGAAAACTTATTTCCTTGAATTCTGATTAGTGGGAAGATACAGCAAGCTCTTCATCTAACAACTATAACACTGCAAACAATGCTGGTTTTTACATTTATATTTTTTACATTTATATTGCTTATTTAAAAGGGTTAGTCCTTCCAAAATTGATATATTTTTTATTCTTTTACATAAAACCAGAAACCACCAAACTCTGCGCTTTTGGTTTCACCTCCGATATCAATTTATCTGATGAGTACCCTCCAATTACCTTTTGGGGCGATAGTGCAGAAAATCTAACCAAATCCAATGCAATGATCCCCTGAAGACATCATAACAGACAAAGCGTGCTGGGTGGAGCCTCGCTAACTACGGCTGTTTATGTCACCTCTGGTGACGCAGGTTCCAGTGTCATGGAATGCACGGAGCCAATGGAACCCTAAGCTGAATTCTTATTATTTGCATGCTGGTGCGTTGGACTGTTTTTTAAATCTAATAAAAGCGGTATTACACTATTGGGAGTCCTCTTTTTATGATGGAGCTGCCGGGAGCTGGTGGAGAGTCGGGGGAGAGCTAGAAGGAGAAAGCTGTGGAGGCATGACACAAGCGCAAAAGACCTTCTTATGTATGTATGGGGTTCCATGAGATCTGGTGAGTGGCGCCCACTAAGGGGTGCTGGAAGGTGATACACGAGCACTAGAGTGACTGGGGAACAAGTCCCTGGTTCAAGAGGACTTTATTGCAGTCACCATTATATGCATTTCAAGAGCACTTTATTTTAAGAACACTGTATTGCAGTTATGGTTATATGCATTATTTAATGAACTACAACATCTCTGAAAGATACACAAGAGAAGAATTAGACCGACATTTTAGTATTGCACTTTATGAGTAATCTACCTCATTACTGTACTTTAGGATAATGCACTTTGTTTTTTGCATGTTTGTAAAGAATTATATATGTGGAGTATTTTTTGGAGTATATTTATTGTATAAGGTTTGGGGTATTTAATCTAAATGTGCTGCACCATTTTTGGTTATGATATATTTTTTAGATGTTGGGAAGTTATACCTTTCAACAATTTTCTTGTATCTCTTTGGAGACTCTTTAGGTGAGATATCTGCCTTGTGTTCCCAGGTCTGCACAACTGCTGTAGCCATTAAAAGGCTTCCCACCCAGACCAGGATGAGTTAGAACCTGCCAACATGATTAGGAACATTCAAAACTCCAAAATGTGAAGAAACAGAGCCAGGAACTACAAAAAGAGACGCCCCATGGCTGGAGTCATCAAGAGATATAGGAAGCCAGTGGGCCAGTCCAAACAAAACTGGTATTTATGTTTTTAGTAAATGTTGGGGAGTTATATCCTCCAACATGTTCCTTCTATTTATTTGGATATTCTATTGGTGGACCTTCTGTCTTGTTTTCTCAGGTCTGCATAACTGCTGTAGTGGCTATAAAGCTTCCCACTCAAAACAGGATGAGCTTCATCCTGGTCAGGAACACTCTAAACTCCGAAATGTGAAGGGACAGAATTTGGAAATACACAAAAAACCCCATGGGGCAGCACAGTGCCTAAATAGTTAGCACTCCCGCCTGGCTGTACTAGGGTCGTTGGTTCAAATCCCAACCATGGCACCACTTGCCTGGAGTTTGCATGTTCTCCCTTGCCTGCGTAGGCTTCCTCCGGGTACTCCGGTTTCTTCCCACACTCCAAAGACATGCTGGTAGGTTAGTTGGAATATGTCTAAATTGGCCCTAGTATGTATGAGTGTGAGTTAGGGACCTTAGATTGTACAACCCTTGAAAGTTAGGGACTGATGTGAATGTACAATATATATGTAAAGCGCTGCGTAAATTGATGGCGCTATATAAGTACCTGAAATAAATAAATGTCTTGAGTCATCAAGAGATATGGGAAGCCAATGGGTGAACCCCAGCCTGGCAGATTTCATCCATAATTGAAATATCATTTTCTCCCAAGCTCAGACCAGTTTTGAAAGGGCATACTGTATGTTGACGACAAGGAGGCGACAATGTGGGAGATTGGGTAACTTACATTGTATGTGAGTGTATAAGTGTATGTAGCTTTTGGAATACAGTGTTTTCTCTTGGATCCAAAGTAGCTGCTATTCTTTCTACCCCATCCTCACACTTCGCTCTACTCACTTTGTCTATGGACACTTGCCCGGTTCAATCTAGAACTGTAGTTTCCCATATTCTGATGTTGGCTTGTCTAACTATGACTTATAACTAGAAATCAATGAACTCCTAATATATTAACTCCTAATAGATCCATAGAGTTCATTTCCATTTTACCTATGAGATGTTCCTTGTGTTTAGTAACCAAGGCCTTAAGGCTTTTAATGCTAAGTGGTCAATTTGGGACCATATGTTTAATGTTTTAGGAATGTAGAGAAAATTGTGGACTCTCTAAAGCTCCTTTATCGGATGTTTCATGACCAATGGTGCTTGTTGAAAGGGTTTTCCTTATTCTTTTCTTTAGGTTGTTTGTGTAAACTGCGCAATTTACTTTTGATATGCTATACTGTACAACTGAGATAGCTGTACATCCCTTAGATAACCTAGTTTACCACAGATATGAGTATTGTCTACAATTTTTGTATCATTCCTTTGGTTTTGAAGATTTTGATGGATAATGCTGTCTGTACCTATGATTTAATAATAAAAAACTACTTAAAAGTGTGTGTTGTGTTGGTGGTGCTGAGTGAAGGTTCTTCACCATTCAGACATTGATCATATCATCAATCAGACCCCAGTCAGTGACCCATACTGTATAACCAGTTGCTTCCTGCACAGACCTGCGAACACAGCGTTTGGCAGAGGCAAGTCTTCCAGAACCAACTTTCTTCCAGATCCGAGACCTCCTAGGACCGTATGCCTACAGCCTCAATGGCAGCTGATGCTGGCACACTCACCTTTTACCGTCTCCTGCTTGTAACTATTGGTACTTAAATATAGAGTAAAAAATGAAATTTATACAACTGGGACCTAGATTAATCTAAATTCTTAAACCATTGACAACCGCTTGTGGTCCAAAAACACCAGGCTGACACATCCATCAGGTTCCGTTATTTTGTCCACCCCGTCTATATGTACACATATTACAGCTGACAATCTCTTATCTGTTGATAATAATAGTGTTCCTGAACACTCAGGCACCATATTTCTTTCTATCTCACTTAAATACTCAGATATCTAATTCTGCCTATACAGACCCTTGAAAACATACAGATAAACCACAATTATAGGGAAATGTGTGCCTGGCTCCCTCAGGCTTTTACCTCATTTTCCCATTAGGAAATGTGATCTTGTTAATGCAGCTTCCTATCAGCATTTTCGTGGCACGGGGAAGATGAGTGAGACATCGGCCTCAAGAGCTGGAGAAACATACAATGATAGGAAGACTCTGCTTCTCCAGCATTATCGCTTCAATTTATCAACCAGAACAGCTCTATTTTCATAAAACTGTATACAACGGGGAGACCAGAAATCCCAACAAACAACAAAAGATTGGGTATATAATACTGTGTTGCGTCTAACTCAGCCTTTCCTAAACCAGGGTTTCGGGGGAATCCAGAGGTTCCTTTAGAGCAGTAGTCTCCAAACTGTGGCCCGGGGCGAATGTAGCCCTTTGCTTGCTTTCATCCCGCCCTTGGGGCACTACTCCATCCAGTAACTCAACAATGGGACATCATTTCTGCAACTGACACCAACAATAGGGTGCAATTCCTCTCACTGACACAAATGATAGTCTACAATTCCACCCAATCACACAAATGATGGGGCACTATTCTTCCTAATGACATTAACGACGGGGCGCTATTCCTTCCACTGACACCTACAGTGGGGCACAATTCCTCCTAAACACACAAAGGATGGGGCACAATTTCTCCCACTGACACCAACTATGGGGCACAATTCCTCCCAAAGACACCAACAGTGGGGCACTATTCCTTCCATTGACACCTACAGTGAGGCACAATTTCTCTCACTGACACCAATGTTAGATACAATTCCTTCCAATGACACCAACCATGAGGCACTATTTCTCCAATTAACATCAATGATGGGGCACTGTTCCTCCCAATGAGACCAATGGCAGGCGACTAGTCCTCCCACTGACACCAATGATGGGGCAAAATTCCTCCCACTGACACCAACATTAGGGCACAATTCCTCCCACTGACACAAATGTTGGGGCACAAGTCATCCCACTGACACCAATTATGTGGCACTGTTCCTCCCGCTGACACTACTGATGAGGCACTATTCCTCCTGCTGACACCAATGATGGGGCACTATTCCTCCCACTGATACCAAAGATGGGACATTATTCCTCCCACTGACACCAAAGATGGGTCACTGTACCTCCCACTGACACCAAAGATGGGTCACTGTTCCTCCCACTGACACCAATGATGGGGTACTATTCCTCCCACCAACACCAATGATGTGGCTTTATTGCTCCCAATGACACCAATGATAGGGCACTATTCCTCCCCTAGTTCCAAAGATTTAGCATTATTTACTCCCAGTGAAGCCAGGACATTTTCTTCTTTGACTTCCTACAGTCTGCCCCCCTTAAGTCTGAAGGACAGTAAACTGGCCCTTTGTTTAGAGAGTTTGGAGACCCCTGCTTTAGAGGTTACTAGGGGGTTCCTTGAGAAGAGAGTAGTGGCAGATTACGTACACTGACCACCAACGTAAGAAGTGACTTTTACACCGACCACCACCGACAATTACTATTTTTACTTTAATTTCCTAATTAACCCCTTGCTGACCATGTAATGCAGAGCAAAGAAAGGGGCTCAGCATCCATAGAGGTCTGAGGTGAGCATGCTAACTGCACTTCAAGCACACTGACCAAGCTGTCAGTGACAGCTCTTGATCAAGGCTGCTAACCAATAGCCATCGGTCTCCCAATCATGTGATCACTGTGGGAGCCAATCACAACATGCCGCCTCCTGGGCATTGAAGCCCAGTTAAAGGGTCACCAGCACAGCTTCTGTATCAGATGACTGCTGTGATTGGCTCCCACACTGGTCACGGGATCAGAAGCCTGTCCTGCTGGCTCCCAGTCAGCAGCTTTGAGTCAGTATGATCAAAGAATGCTGTCAACCTCAGACCGGCGTGGATGCATACAGTATGTGCGGTGGCCGGACATTACAGCCCACCTTTCTTGCTGCTGCATATATGCATTGCACTGCTGGCAAGAGCTTAAGTGCACCCCATTCTGTAGTCTGTTATTAAACTCTCTGCAATCTACTGATCAGACTAATGTGCTATGAACTGCTGGGCTAATCATTTTACTGGAGGGCTCCTGACACCTGAAAACCTTTCTGTTTCAGGGGTCCCTTCATGGTACAAAAGGTTGAGAAAGGCTGGTCTAACTATTTCCTTAAAGCATAAGTGCACTTTAAACATTTGTCCTTAATTACTTGGCCTGAAGAATGCCCTAATAAGTCCAATTCCTGTTTAGGTGATAACCAGGCATTTCAGACACAGAAATCTCCAGCCTGTGAGCAGTATGCACACTTTTTCTCTTCTTGCAGCAGCTGTTCTTGGCCACCAGTAGAGGGAAGCAGCGAGACGGACTTCACAGTCATCGGAAATACAAAATCCATCTCTTTTCTTGCTTTTGGCGCCCTCTGGGCACATATGCAGGGAAGATGTAAAAACACTGCAGATAGACTGAAGGCCGTGTTTGTCTGGTTGCCATTGGAGAGTTCTCCCCACTTCCTGTTTAGTAAAACATTGATATTTGCATAGGAATTGAGGAGAAATATCTCTGTTGAAAACCTCCCGACATGACAAGGGTCCAATCCCTTCCCCAGTATATCCAAAACTAAGAAAAAAAATTTCTGGATGGACATATGCTTTACGGCAGATTTCCAATAGAAAAGCTTGAAAGTGATATTAAGCGCTCAGTCTTTTTAAGCACTTTCAGCAGCTGATTTAATCGCTCACACAGTATGCAACTTCTTTATGTTTTAATCTTTTTTTATGTTCCAGTGTAAGCTAGTGCCCCAGGTTTCCTGTTTCAGAGTGGCTCTTTTCTCTTTCAGCATCCTATGGAACCACTCTTGCATTGAGTTGAGTCTCTCTACACTGTGTGCATCAATAGAAACACACAGCCCTGTAGCCTAGGATGACAAGGCACTCCCCTGATCCACCTTCCTCCTCCCCACTCTCTTATTCAAGCTAACAGGCTGGAGACTCCACTGTCCACTGTTAAAAATGCTCCTTTCCCCCCCATCTATTCTGACTAACCCATGTAGGAAAGATATGTATACTTAGCTATTTCCAGGCCACTTTGATCTGGTCATGTGATCTTCCCTGGATCAGCCAGCAGAGGCTGCAGGGGAGAGAGAGCACTCCAACAACAGCTAGTGATGCCTTGGAGTGGTGACATCACCCACAGGCTTCAAAAGCCCATTCATTGTCGGTGCTCCCTCCTCTCCTCTGCAGCTGTGCTGAGTCCATGTGACAATTAAGTATTCAAATCTTTCTTATACAGCTTAGTCAGAATAGGTGTTAGGAGGGAGCATTTTTAAGAGTAGGTTTTGCCTGGAATTCCACTTTAATTCTTTCCTGTGAAAACTGGAAGTTCAGGGAAGCAGCACTGAGAGAGCAGGAGTCAGACGCATTGAAAATTGTAAACTGCAAGTGCTGGGTTACGAATTCTAACGAACGGTTTACTAGGGAAAGATTTCTTCATTGTGCCCAATGTGTTAAGCAAAAAAAAGCTAAGGGTTGATTATTACTTTAACCTCCCTAGCGATATGATTATTTCAATATTTCTGTGCTCAAAGCTAGAACTTCAATAGAAAATTTGAATTTCAGAAACATGAGTTTGATTTTCTAATCTTCAGTAATGTTCTTTCAATCGTAGTGATGCGAAAATTCTTCTATTCTTGTTTCTGCAGGTAGGGCAGACCAGTGAAATAAATGGGCTGCCTACACGCAGTACACAGGTCGCCATAATGGGAGCCAGTGCTTAAAGTGGACCTCCAGGCTCCCCCCCAAAAAATGAAAGTCAGCAGCTACAAATACTACACAGGTATCCAGTGTTGTCCTCCCTTGAGCCGATTCTTCATTTGGCTTTGGGTGCAGGTGCCAGCATCTTCAGTAATCCGGACACCTGGGACACCTGACAGGTCCTACAAAACTACGGGGCCATTCACAAAGTACAGCGCTCCTCACGCATGCGCAGTGGGCACCCGGCTGTGAAGACGCAAGCTGTCACAGCTGGGTGCCTACACTGAAGATGCCAGCGCCAGGGAGAAGACGGCCGGTGAAAGCAGGACACTGCTGGACCGAGGAGCAGGATCTTCTGCACAGTAGAGCCGAGCGGCCAGCCCGGTATTCTAACACGGCAGCGGCGACAGGGGGAACACCGGGCCAGCCGCTCCATAAGACTCACAGACATTTTCCCCCATTTTTTTGGGGGGAAAAAAGTGAGTCTTATGAGCAACAAATACTGTACATATGGGAATGTTGACGACATATTATTTTGAAAGGAAAAGTTCACCTTTTGACAAAAAATTATACTTTTTTTGCAAGTTAAAAAAATGTGCATTTATTATACTTTGAACTAGGACCTTGGAAAGCATTACACCAGCGATCAACAGATCACAGGAGCCATGTAGGTCTCCTGCAGACTACCAGTGTGATCGCACATCCTGTATGGGCAAGCAGATCCAGCCTGGCAGGAAGACCCAATGTACCACCACAATGCTAACAACACTGTGGTAGTTCATTGAGGACCAAAAGCTGACAGCCACTAAGACTGTTGGGACTTGTAGTACATGCTGGAAAAAGGGTGGTGAATTGCCCCAAAGAGGGAGTGAAGAGATCCTCCACCAACACCATACACAGCCTCTTACCAAAGAATAAGACCATAGGTCATGTGGTCCTACACAGCATATACAGACGGTCAATGGAAAGCAAGGACCATATATCTTCTCCTACAGGCCTTCCTTGAAGCTCAATAAGCTCTGACATGACTCCATATTATTAGCTGCGCACGCAGTAAATGATGGAAGTGAGGTTTTCCACCTGTTAGCTAGGTGTCTCATCACACAGCTGAAGCAAAAGAATGTTACGTCACTTCCGCTTTCAACGCAAACCATGTCGTCACTTTCACACCTGCAAATCATGTAGTGTTTCCATATTTTTGTCCAACTCCTGTAGTTCTGTATTTAATTTTTTTTAGGAAAACACACCCCATGCTTCCGCCTTCCTCACTTAGGAAAGAATGACATCCTCCCCACCCCACCTAAATCCCCCTAGGATACCAACATCATGTATCCCAAGTGGCTTTGGGGCAATGTACAATACGCTGTGCATGCGCAGTGGAGTGTCATCGGGAGCTGGTTGCTAGGACCTGGAAGAGAAAGCTGGCTCCAATGATAGCGGCACAAGGCCCTGTGGGTTCTGCTTTCAGCAGATTACTGCAGGGCAATGCTGCAGTTGATGGCTAGGTATGTTATTTAAATTCACCCCAGCACACAAGGTAGGAGGGGGTTTACAGTAAAATTAAACCTGGGGGGGGTTAAGTTCCACTTTAACCTGTTGTCACCCAAATAACACATATTTGCAGCCGCAAGGGCAGGCTTTAACACCCACACATGTGCGTTGTTGGGCAGCCAATGCTTCTGTGCTGAGAACAAGCTCACTGCAAGCTCCCAGCACAGACACTGGGCTGTCAAAGACAGCTCTCGGCCCTCACTAATAATCCATAGCCGGTGAAACGACTCCTGATCATGTGACCTCTAAGACAGCAAAACACAGTAGTCACATGATCGAAAATCTTCCCGCCCCCCAGGCACTCAGAACTTTGTACAAGGACACCGGAGTAGGCGGAAAAGGGTTAAAGGGACTTCAGATGAGACATTTTTGTGGTCATTTAGCTCGTGAGATAAACAATATAAAGCCAAAGACACAACAAACTGACCTTTTCTGCTAGCCAGCCCATGTGCCAAATTTCAGGACTTCCAGAGATTCCGTTTTTTCCCAGCTGAGTTTGGACTTCGGCCATCACCTTGGGAAGAAGTTCCGTCACCGCCCCGTGAATTGCGTTGAACCAGGTCTGGGCCGCCACGGGATCTTTTGCTCGCAGCACCGCAGTATGCTTGGCATCAGGTGAATGCAGTTCTAGATGTCTGCAATACAGAACACATGCGTTTACAGCGGGAAATCCCAGGATCTTCTTATAATCCCCTGTTCATAGCTCTGGATTTTTAGGATATTTTGCCACACACAGTTGAATAAAAACTGTACATCTTTGGACTAATCTCCAGACAGATATAATAGACACAAATGAATGCAACTCTGTATTCATTAACCCCTTCTTCCCAGCCTTTTAAGAGATCACAACACCGAAGCATTGTCACCTGCTTGCTAAGATTCCGGACCATGTGATCACTGTGATTGGCTGTCAAAGTGATTAGATAATTGGAAGCCCATCCTACCAGCTTCCAATTGTCAGTGACGGTACTGTCAGAGTGCTGGGGGCATGCTGCCAACACAAAACAGGTATGCGTATACGAGGAGGCACAGAATACAGCCAATCTCTGTGCTGCCACATATATACATACATCCAACAGGAAGGGGTTAATAAATCTTGAAATGTGTGTTTTTTAATGCCACTAGTGGAAGTGCCTGAAATTGACTTGGTATCAGCCTCTTACTATGCACTATGCAGCAGCACTGGGAGAAGAAGGGGTAGAACCGAGAGCCAATCAGGTGTGCTGCATGTACATCTACTAACATGGAACATACTGTTCAATTAGAAAAACAGCGTACTTTAATTAAAAAGTTGATTGGAGAGGAGAAAACATATAAAGAAGTGCAGAAACTGATAGGCTGCTCAGCTAAAATGATCTCAAATGCTGTAAAATGGAAACCAAAACATGGAAAAAAACAGAAAACTGCCATTTTAATGGATCGAAGAATAGCCAAAATGGCAAAGACACAGCCAATGATCAGCTCCGGGGTGATCAAAGACGGTCTAAAGTTCCCTGTGAGGACTGTTACAATTAGAAGACGCCTATGTGAAGCCAAGCTATCTGCAAAAAGCCCCCGCAAAGTCCCACTGTTGGAAAAACAACTGGTGAAGAGGTTACAATTTACCAAAGAACATATTGACTGGCAAAAGAGAAATGGCGCAACATTTTGTGGACTGATGAAAGCAAGATTGTTCTTTTTGGATCTGCTGCAGACAGTTTGTCAGACAACCCCCAAACACTGAATTCAAGCCACAGTACACTGTGAAAACAGTGAAGCATGGTGGTGCAAGCATCATGATATGAGGATATGTCTCATACTACGGTGTTGGGCCTATTTATCGCATACCAGGGATCATGGATCAGTTTGAACACATCCAAATACTCGAAGAGGTCAAGCTTTATTTTGAAAAGCCTAATATTCCTTTTTCTTCACTTTTTGTAACGTAATAACAAATTTGAAACATTTTTCTTCGTGTTATGATTTGGAATAGACTGTGCAGTGTTCCCAGTGCATTTGCGTGTATGGAAATAAAAGTTACTATAAGGGTTTTGAGATGACTTACTTTTTTAAACACACTGCTATGATTTTTAACACACCTGTGTATATATATACACATACAGTATCTCACAGAAGTGAGCACACCCCTCACATTTTTGTAAATATTTTATTATATCTATTCATGTGACAACACTGAAGAAATGACACTTTGCTACAATGTGACGTAGTGAGTGTACAGCTTGTATAACAGTGTACATGTGTTGTCCCCTCAAAATAACTCAACCCACAGCGATTAATGGCTAAACCGCTGTCAACAAAAGTGAGTACACCCCTAAGTGACAATGTCCAAATTGGGCCAAATTAGCCATTTTCCCACTCCGGTGTCATGTGACTCGTTAGTGTTACAAGGTCTCAGGTATGAATGGGGGACAGGTGTGTTAAATTTGGTGTTTTCGATCTCACTCTCTCATACTGGTCACTGGAAGTTCAACATGGCACCTCATGGCAAAGAACTCTCTGAGGATCTGAAAAAAAGAATTGTTGCTCTACATAAAGATGGCCTAGGCTATAAGAAGATTGCCAAGACCCTGAAACTGAGCTGAGGCACGGTGGCCAAGACCATACAGCAGTTTAACACGACAGGTTCCACTGAGAACAGGCCTCGCCATGGTCGACCAAAGAAGTTGAGTGCATGTGCTCGGCATCACATCCAGAGGTTGTTTGGGAAATAGACGTATGAGTGCTGCCAGCATTGCTGCAGAGGTTGAAGGGGTGGGGGGTCAGCCTGTCAGTGCTCAGACCATACGCCGCACAGTGCATGAAATTGGTCTGCATGGCTGTCATCCCAGAAGGAAGCCTCTTCTAAAGATGATGCACAAGAAAGCCTGCAAACAGTTTGCTGAAGACAAGCAGACTGAGGACATGGATTACTGGAACCATGTCATGTGGTCTGATGAGACCAAGATAAACTGATTTGGTTCAGATGGTGTCAAGCGTGTGTGGCGGCAACCAGGTGAGGAGTACAAAGACAAGTGTGTCTTGCCTACAGTCAAGCATGGTGGTGGGAGTGTCATGGTCTGGGGCTGCATGAGTACTGCCGGCACTGGGGAGCTACAGTTCATTAAGGGAACCATGAATGCCAAAATGTGCTGTGACATACTGAAGCAGAGCATGATCCCCTCCCTTCGGAGACTGGGCCGCAGGGCAGCATTCCAACATAATAACAACCCCAAACACACATCCAAGATGACCACTGCCTTGCTAAAGAAGCTGAGGGTAAAGGTGATGGACTGGCCAAGCATGTCTCCAGACCTAAACCCTATTGAGCATCTGTGAGACATCCTCAAATGGAAGGTGGAGAAGCATAAGGTCTCTAACATCCACCAGCTCCGTGATGTCGTCATGGAGGAGTGGAAGAGGACTCCAGTGGAAACCTGTGAAGCTTTGGTGAACTCCACGCCCAAGAGGGTTAAGCCAGTGCTGGAAAATAATGGTGGCCACACAAAATATTGACACTTTGGGCACAATTTGGACATTTTCACTTAGGGGTGGACTCACTGTTGTTGCCAGCGGTTTAGACATTAATGGCTGTGTGTTGAGTTATTTTGAGGGGACAGCAAATTTACATGTTATACAAGCTGTACACTGACTACGTCACATTGTAGCAAAGTGTAATTTCTTCAGTGTTGTCACATGAAAAGATAGAATACAATATTTACAAAATGAGGGGGGTTTATTGATATTATTTATTTTTGCCCTGTATCCCAAAAGCTTGTTTTTTTTTTAACTTATTTTGAACATGTGACCGGCAGCAGAGAACTAGAAGCTCCTCCTGTCACTGTTTCCCTACAGGCAGGCTGGGAACCTGTCATTTGTCACAGAAGACTGCAGAGAGGGCCAACGCAGTGCAAAGGTAGGAATCCAGCCATAAAGAAGGACTCGCTCACAATGGCTGCAGGAGGTCGGAGGTTTAGTTATGGAGATCAGGGGAGGACTAGAAGCTTTGCTGCGTTTTCATAACTAACATTACAGGGGTGATTTCTTCTCACTTCCTGTGTAGCCAACATGGGGGGGGGGGGAGAGAGAATAGACAGAAAAGAAAGTACTATTTTAGTACACTGGGCTTGGAGATATTTTCCTTGACTTCCTGTCTGAGGGAAAATCTTTTGAGACAACAATAAGAGATTGTTTGAGACAACAATAAAGGTCCAACAGAGGTCTTTGCACTTCACCTATCAAAAATAAATGAATATTCCACTTAAAAAAAAAAAAAAAAAAAAGAACCCTTAGTATCACAGTAAGTGTGAAAGAGCCCTAAATTATACCCTGTACTCATTTCAGTACAAATCTTCCCATCAGATTATACTGTCATTTTTTTGAGTGATTATATGTTCATTTAAAGTGTTACTAAACCCCGGACCCTGCATTCACTATATCCGGTCTCCCCGGACCTTGCATTCACTATATCCACTCTCCCCGGACCCTGCATTCACTATATCTGGTCTCCCCGGACCCTGCATTCACTATATCCGCTCTCCCCGGACCCTGCATTCACTATATCCGCTCTCCCCGGACCCTGCATTCACTATATCTGGTCTCCCCGGACCCTGCATTCACTATATCCGCTCTCCCCGGACCCTGCATTCACTATATCCGCTCTCCCCGGACCCTGCATTCACTATATCTGCTCTCCCACAGTACACACAACATAGAAATGCAATTATTTTAGTAAATATAAACTGCTAAATATCTTTTCTCATCAGCAATATATAGCAGTCTTGTCACTTCTCTCAGTGTCTAACCCAGCAGGGGTTAAAGCTTGTAGGAGGAGTTTTCATTCTCCTCCGACTGTCCTATGAGACTACAAGAGCCCTGACCCTCTGTCTGGACAGTGCTGATCACATGCACTCTCCCAACAAAAAAAAAAGCTCTCTATCAATACACACCAAACTGAGCATCGGCTGCTGGTTGCCACCATCTTGGATGTTGACTTCAAGCTGTAACTCAAGTGACACACTATAGTATTCTCTGTCTCCTCCATAAAAGGTTATATAGTGAGGGGAGGGGCAGAGGAGCTGGGCCAGCACACAAAGTAATTAGACACTCGCAGTAGAGGGGAGGGCTATGGGATCAAAGACACATTGCAGGTGAATAAAAAATAATTCACAGAAAGTAAAAACACCAGAAGTAGGCATTTAAAATACTGTGTGTGCTCTTACCTGTAGTTTTTTTAGGGTGGTGACAGGGTCTCTTTAACCGCTTCAATACCGATGCACGTACAGTGGGGAAAGTATTTAGTCATCCACCAATTGTGCAAGTTCTCCCACTTAAAAAGATGAGAGAGGCCTGTAATTGGCATCATAGGTAGACCTCAACTATGAGAGACAAAATGAGAAAACAAATCCAGACAATCACATTGGCTGATTTGGAAAGAATTTATTTGCAAATTATGGTGGAAAATAAGTATTTGGTCACCTACAAACAAGCAATATTTCTGGCTCTCACAGACCTGTACCTTCTTCTTTAAGAGGCTCCTCTGTCCTGCCCTCATTACCTGTATCAATGGCACCTGTTTGAACTTGTTATCAGTATAAAAGACACCTGTCCACACCTCAAACAGTCATACTCCAAACTCCACTATGGTGAAGACCAGAGAGCTGTCGAAGGGCACCAGAAACAAAATTGTAGACCTGCACCAGGCTGGGAAGACTGAATCTGCAATAGGCAAGCAGCTTGGTGTGAACAAATCAACTGTGGGAGCAATAATTAGAAAATGGAAGACATACAAGACCTCTGATAATCTCCCTCGATCTGGGGCTCCACGCAAGATCTCACCCCGTGGGGTCAAAATGATCACAAGAACGGTGAGCAAAAATCCCAGGACCACACGGGGGGACTTAATGAATGACCTGCAGAGAGCTGGGACCAACGTAACAAAGGCTACCATCAGTAACACACTACGCCTCCAGGAACTTAGATCGTGCAGTGCCAGACGTGTTCCCCTGCTTAAGTCAGTACATGTCCGGGCCCGTCTGAAGTTTGCTAGA
Source organism: Staurois parvus (assembly GCF_062004578.1). Lineage (NCBI taxonomy): Eukaryota > Metazoa > Chordata > Amphibia > Anura > Ranidae > Staurois > Staurois parvus. Next base: position 33,211 of record NW_028319011.1, read on the forward strand.
GAGCATTTGGATGATCCAGAAGAGGATTGGGAGAATGTCATATGGTCAGATGAAACCAAAATAGAACTGTTTGGTAGAAACACAACTCATCGTGTTTGGAGGAAAGAGAATGCGGAGTTGCATCCAAAGAACACCATACCTACTTGTCAAGGTCCTACCTTTTCCCTGAGGTTATGTTACTCCATGTGCTGACGTCCATCTTGGATTCTGCTGTGCATGATGGGAATCCTTTTTATGCCTTCAGGTCTCTGAGGTCCACCCCCCAGAGGGGCGTAGCTGATGACATATAAGCCTGTGGCCCGCACATGCTCTTTGCACTTGTGTCTTGTGTCTTGGTGTTACTATTACTCTGTTCTGACTCTCGTGACTCTCCTGGTATTCTGATTCGGCTTGTGACTTTGTATTCTCCTTTGATCTGACCCTCTGTTGCTGAACCCGGCTCGTGACCTGTGATTCTTGTCTGCTGTCCTGTACTGTTTTGTCCTGTTGTTGTTGACCCCGGCCTGTCTGGCTACTCTTTTGTTTCTTCCACCAGCTACACGCCATTGGCGGCGGCCATTACCGCAGCTGAGGTGTCTCGGGGGCCGCGACCTGGTTCCTGGCTGCGTCAAGTCCATCCCCACCATCAGGAGCCCTGGTGAAGGGCAGCCTGGGACTTAGACTCCGTGCCCTGAGGGACTTCGGTCTGTGGGTGGTGGTTGTCGTCAGCCAGTGCGTTACATTGTTAGGCCTGCCTGTCCGTTCCTCGGCTCCTGCCCTGACATTACACAAGTGTCATGAACCCTGACGGTGCAGGCACGCCTTCGCTCCCAACGCTAGTCGCCAGACTCGATCAACAGGATCACCTGTTGGATCAGTTTGCTCAGGCGTTGCAAACTCTGCTTGCACGCACTGCACACCTTGCTCCTGGTGCTATTAGGCCGGTAGTCACTCCGGTGGTCTCTCCCGCTGCTTCTCCGCCTATTGCGTCCACCACCTCGGCGGCTGCATCAGCAGCACCCAGAGGTATGACTGGCTCTGCCCCTCTTCCACAGCGCTTTGGGGGTGAGCCGAGTCAGTGTCGTGGGTTCCTCAACCAGGTGGGTATTTATTTTGAATTAATACCCCACGCCTTCCCGTCTGAGAGGTCAAAGGTTGGGTTCCTAATTTCACTACTCTCAGACAAGGCCTTGGCCTGGGCAAATCCCTTATGGGAGAGGAACGACCCGGTGATTCAAGATTTTTCCGGTTTTGTCGATGCCTTCCGTAGGGTATTCGATGTACCGGCTCGTTCCGCCTCGGCGGCCAAGCTGCTCATGACCATGCATCAGGGTTCACGGACCGTGGCCGAGTACGCCATAGAGTTCGTACCCTGGCGGCAGAGGTCGGTTGGAACAATGAGGCTCTGATGGCTGCGTTTTCCCATGGTCTTTCTGACACACTGAAGGACGAGATTGCAGCTAAGGAACTGCCTGTGGTGTTGGAGGAGCTCATCTCTTTCCTGATCCTGATTGACACCAGGCTCAGGGAGAGGCCTTCACTCAAGGAACGCCTGCGGAGGCCTTCCAATCGACTGGCACCTGCGTTTTCTGTCCCACCCGTTCCTCCCTCTCCTCCCACGCCTCCTGCGGATGGATTGTCTGGTGGTGAGCCCATGCAGCTGGGGTTTGCTCGCCTTTCCGAGGGGGAGCGGGTCACTCGGCGTCGGGAGGGTCGCTGCCTGTACTGTGGTCTTGGTGGGCACTTTCGGCAGTCCTGTCCGGTCTGTCCGGGAAACGCTCGCACCTGAGATCCTGTCGGGGACAGATCTTGGGTGGAGTCTCCTCGTCCCCGGCGTTCCGCAGAGATAAGCCACTGATCACCGTTGTCCTCTCTTGGGCGGAAGGCTCGGTGACGGCCCAGGCGTTGGTAGATTCTGGGGCCAGCGGGTTGTTTATGGACAGCTCGTTTGCTGCCCAGCACTCCATTCCCCTGCAGGCTCGAGTTACCCCATTGGTTCTCGAGGCGATAGATGGCAGGCCCCAGCAACCACCGCAGGTTACCCACGAGACTGTGCCAGTGGAAGTAGCTATTGGGGCTGTTCACAGGGAGTTGGCCTGTTTCCAGGTGATTTCTTCTCCGCACTATTCGGTGGTTTTGGGGTATCCCTGGCTCCAGATGCACAATCCAACCTTCAATTGGCAAACAGCCGAGATTCTCTCGTGGTCTCCACAGTGTGGGGCCGGGTGCATCCGTGGGCCGGTTAAGGTGTTGTGTGCCTCCTCGGACTCTGCGTTGCCCTCTGATTATGGGGAGTACCAGGACGTGTTTGATAAGGTACGCGCTGGTGCCTTACCTGCTCATCGTCCTTACGACTGCGCCATATCCTTGCAACCCGGTGCCACTCCTCCGCGTGGCAGGGTGTATCCTCTCTCGGTTGCGGAGAATAAGGCCATGGAGGAATACGTTGCGGATGCGCTTTCCCGGGGGCACATTCGTAAGTCTACTTCCCCAGCAGGAGTGGGCTTTTTCTTTGTAAAGAAGAAGGGTGGTGAATTGAGGCCTTGCATTGATTATAGGGGTCTTAATCGAATCACCACTAAGAATGCCTACCCGATTCCCTTGATTACTGAGTTGTTCGACCGCCTTAAGGGGGCAACAGTCTTTACCAAACTTGACCTTAGGGCGGCGTACAACCTCGTACGTATCAAACAGGGGGATGAGTGGAAGACCGCGTTTAACACCAGAACCGGTCACTACGAATACCTGGTGATGCCCTTCGGGTTGTGTAACGCGCCCGCAGTTTTTCAGGAATTCATAAATGATGTCCTTCGTGACTTGTTGCAGCAGTGCGTGGTAGTTTACTTGGATGACATCCTGGTTTACTCTGCCTCCATGGAGTCCCATATCCAGGATGTCAAGTAGGTGCTGCAACGATTACGTGAGAACGAACTTTTTTGAAAACTTGAGAAGTGCGAATTCCATCGATCCCAAGTTGCCTTTTTAGGCTACATCATTTCTGCGGAGGGATTCTCCATGGACCCTCAGAAGGTTTCGGCGGTTCTGCAGTGGCCTCGTCCCAATGGTCTTCGGCCCATTCAGCGCATTTTGGGTTTTGCCAACTACTATCGGAAGTTCATCCGGAACTTCTCCACGCTGGCAAAGCCTCTCTCAGACCTAACCAAGAAGGGCAGTAATCCTCACGAGTGGCCACCCGAGGCCATCGTAGCGTTCGAGGCTCTGAAATCTGCCTTCGCGTCGGCTCCGATACTGTCTCATCCCAATCCTGGATTGCCCTTCATCCTTGAGGTTGATGCATCCGAGACGGGAGTAGGCGCTCTCCTGTCTCAACGTCGGTCGCCCGATGGACCCCTACTTCCCTGTGGGTTCTACTCCAGGAAGCTTTCCTCTGCAGAGTGCAACTACCAGATTGGAAATAGGGAGTTGTTGGCAATCATTCTGGCTCTCAAGGAATGGAGGCACCTGCTCGAGGGCTCCGCGGTTCCGGTCCTCATTCTTACCGATCATAAGAACCTGACTTATCTTTCGGAGGCCAAAAGATTGACACCCCGCCAGGCCAGATGGGCTCTGTTCTTGTCACGCTTCAACTATGTGGTTTCATATTTGCCTGGTTCCAAGAATGTCAGGGCTGATGCGTTATCACGGCAATACTCTTGAGTTGTCCAGGGAAGACTCTGAGCCAATCTCAGTTATTCCTCCAGATCAGATCCTGGCTGCCATTCGCACCAGTCTGACCTCTCCTCTTGGGGAGCAGATTTTGGCGGCTCAATTTGATGCTCCCCCCGGGAAGCCGGAGGGTAGATGTTTTGTACCCGAGGGATTGCGCACCCGCCTGCTGCGTACCTACCATAACGCCAAAACTGCCGGGCATCCAGGGAAGAACCAGCTGTGTTGGGTCGTCTCTCGCTTATTCTGGTGGCCAACCCTCCGTGCCGACATTGCCTCTTATGTAGCGGCATGTTCGATCTGTGCCCAGAATAAGTCTCCACAGCATCTCCCTTTGGGTCTTCTGCAACCCATTCCCAATGGGGAGCGTCCTTGGTCACACCTAGGTATGGACTTTATTGTAGACCTCCCGGTGTCTCGGGGTCATACGGTCATCCTCATGATCGTCGATCGGTTTTCCAAGATGTGCCATTGCATTCCACTCAGGAAATTACCAACAGCGCAAGAACTGGCCACGGTCTTTTCCAGGGAGATTTTTCGCCTGCATGGGTTGCCTAAGGTGATTGTCTCGGACCGTGGGAGTCAGTTCGTGTCCAGATTCTGGCGCGCCTTCTGCTCCCAGTTGAGTATTAGTCTCTCCTTTTCCTCAGCCTACCACCCGCAGTCCAATGGGGCTGCGGAGCGTTCCAATCAGGCCTTAGAACAATTCCTTTGGTGTTATATTTCAGACCATCAGGACGATTGGGCCGATCTCCTGCCCTGGGCAGAGTTTGCCAGGAACTCGGCAGTCAACTCCTCCTCCGGGATGTCGCTCTTCATGGCCAACTATGGGTTCCAACCCGCGGTATTACCTGAGAGGTTCTCACCACAGGACATTCCGGCTGTGGAGAACCATCTTGCTGCCCTGCGTTCTAAATGGGGGCAGATCCAGAGGGCCTTGAGGGACTCAGCTCAGCGCCAGAAGTTCCAGGCTGATCGCAGACGGTTGCCCGCTCCTTCATACCAGGTCGGAGATCAGGTGTGGTTGTCTACTCGCAACCTCAATCTTCGGGTGCCCACACCCAAACTAGCTCCCCGTTTTGTCGGTCCTTTCCGCATTCTCCGCAAAGTGAATCCGGTGGCCTATGCCCTTGCCCTTCCGTCTGGGAAGCGGATCTCCAATATCTTTCATGTTTCCCTGTTGAAACCTCTGATCTGCAATCGCTTCACTACCTCTCTGCCTCGGCCCCGTCCTGTTCGGGTTGACTGTCATGAGGAGTATGAGGTGAGCCGGATCCTGGACTCTCGATTGGTGCGCGGTCGTTTACAGTTCCTGGTTCATTGGCGCGGTTATGGTCCTGAGGAGCGTTCCTGGGTTCCTTCCGCGGATGTCCATGCTCCTGCCCTCCTCCACGCTTTTCATACCCGCTTTCCTCAGAAACCTTTTGTTGAGCCGCGGAGGGGGAGGGGCCCTTGAGGAGGAGGTACTGTCAAGGTCCTACCTTTTCCCTGAGGTTATGTTACTCCATGTGCTGGCGTCCATCTTGGATTCTGCTGTGCATGATGGGAATCCTTTTTATGCCTTCAGGTCTCTTAGGTCCACCCCCCAGAGGGGCGTGGCTGATGACATATAAGCCTGTGGCCCGCACATGCTCTTTGCACTTGTGTCTTGTGTCTTGGTGTTACTATTACTCTGTTCTGACTCTCGTGACTCTCCTGGTATTCTGATTCGGCTTGTGACTTGACTATTCTTTGTATTCTCCTTTGATCTGACCCTCTGTTGCTGAACCTGGCTCGTGACCTGTGATTCTTGTCTGCTGTCCTGTACTGTTTTGTCCTGTTGTTGTTGACCCCGGCCTGTCTGACTACTCTTCTGCTTCTTCCACCAGCTACACGCCATTGGCGGCGGCCATTACCGCAGCTGAGGTGTCTCGGGGGCCGCGACCTGGTTCCTGGCTGCGTCAAGTCCATCCCCACCATCAGGGGCCCTGGTGAAGGGCAGCCTGGGACTTAGACTCCGCGCCCTGAGGGACTTTGGTCTGTGGGTGGTGGTTGTCGTCAGCCAGTGCGTTACATTGTTAGGCCTGCCTGTCCGTTCCTCGGCTCCTGCCCTGACACTACTGTGAAGCATGGGGGTGGCAACATCTTGCTTTGGGGCTGTTTCTCCGCAAAAGGACCAGGACGACTGATCCATGTACAGGACAGAATGAATGGGGCCATGTATCGTGAGATTTTGAGTGCAAACCTCCTTCCATCAGCAAGGGCATTGAAGATGAAACGTGGCCGGGTCTGCCAACATGACAATGATCCCAAAAATACTGCCCGGGCAACGAAGGAGTGTCTTCGTAAGAAGCATTTCAAGGTCCTGGAGTGGCCTAGCCAGTCTCCAGATCTCAACCCCATAGAAAATCTTTGGAGGGAGTTGAAAGTCCATGTTGCCCAGCGACAGCCCCAAAACATCACTGCTCTAGAGGAGATCTGCATGGAGGAATGGGCCAACATACCAGCAACAGTGTGTGCCAACCTTGTGAAGACTTACAGGAAACGTTTGACCTCTGTCATTGCCAACAAAGGATATATAACAAAGTATAGAGATGAACTTTTGATATTGACCAAATACTTATTTTCCACCATAATTGCAAATAAATTCTTTCCAAATCAGCCAATGTGATTGTCTGGATTTTTTTTCTCATTTTGTCTCTCATAGTCGAGGTCTACCTATGATGCCAATTACAGGCCTCTCTCATGTTTTTAAGTGGGAGAACTTGTACAATTGGTGGCTGACTAAATGCTTTTTTGCCCCACTGTAAATATACACAGCCTGGTACTGAAGTGGTTATACCGGGACAATGGCTGAGGCGACAACCATGATCACGTATCCGTATCATTTTTCAGTGCCAACGATTCTCTTTTATGTAAAAGTAATCTGAGCGACTATGCGCCGTTGGATTACTTTTACAGGTGGCCCTCATCCCCTCCCCCCACCACCTTTCCCGTGTATCTTGTGCAATCGGGAAGCCCGGCAAAGATGCGATCGGTGGCATCGGCTCCCCCAGACACAATGGGAGGCATTGATGTTGTTCTTCCCACTAAGTGAAATGAGAAACTGGAAGCAACAAGGATTCTGTCACTTCCAGCTCTGGGTTTACTCTCTGCCTGCCAGCCAGTGAAGCAGCCAATCAGACCAATCTGTGGAGAAATCTGGGGTCTGATAGAAGAGGACCTGTCATGGCCCATGTTATCATAAAGGATGTTGTTTACCCCTTCTGATAGCAATGAAAGTGAAAAAAATAAATAATAAAAATAAAACAACCCCCAGCCCCCTCGTGGTTACATGCAAAGGTGAACGCATGTGTCGGCCCTGCATGCATATGTACACAGCGATCGCACGACACATGCGAGGTATCACCGCGAACTTCACAGCAATAATTCCAGCACCAAATCTCCTCTGGAACTCTCATTTGGTAACCTGTAAAGATTTTTAAACCGTTGCCTATGGATAAACTAAAGTACCAGTTTTCCGCCATTTCATTGGTGTGCGCAGTTTTAAAGCATGTCTTGTGTGGTATCTATTTACTCGGCATAACATCATCTTTTATATTTTACAAAGAAATTGGGTATTATATTGTGTTTGTGTTCACTAAAATTCATAAAAGTGTTTTTTTCCTCAAAAATATGCTTTTGAAAAACCACTGTGCAAATACCACGTGACATAAAAAATTGTAACCCCCATCATTTTATTCTCTAGGGCCTCTGCTTAAAAAAATATAATGTTTGGGGGTTCTAAGTAATTATCTAGCAAAAAAAAAAAAGAGAATTTTTCCATGTAGGAGAGGAATGTCAGAATTGGCCCAGTAGGCAAGTGGTTAAATAATAAACATGTCTATACTTACCTGCGGTTTGCACAGAGCAGCCCGGATCCTCCTCTCCTCGGGTCCCCCGCAGGCTCTCCTGGCTCATCCTGTCTGTCGGGTGCCCTCACAGAAAACAGCTTGCTATGGGGGCACCCACTGCTCCGTGTGTCCATTCACACATGGAGCCACGGCTTGGCCCCACCCCCTCTATCTCCTCATTGGCTGACTGGCTGTGATTGATAGCAGTAGGAGTCAATGGCTCCTGCTTGCTGTCTCAGCCAATGAGGAGGCAGAGACCAGGGACAGCGAGGCTGTCATTCATATTGCTGGATCTCGATGGGGCTCAGCTAAGTATTGGGGGGATGGGGGCACTGCCACACAAAGAAGGCTTTTTACATTCATCCATAGCATGCATGAAGGTAAAAATCCTTCAGACTTTACAACCACTTTAAGGAGAACTGCAGTGCCATCTGAAGAGCAATCCATATTTTAAGAGGACATTTGAAAGGCAGTGAGGAGGCGAGATATCACCTCCTCACTGCCTGATATTACCCTGTAATGCTGCACTCCAGCCCTGCAATTGCATGCACTGAACTCAATGGGTGAGTTTGGCAGAAGGTACCGCCTGTCAAAATCTGCTCCCCACAGTAAAAATGCCAAAACATTGCAGCCATGCATGCGTACAGCCCCAGCTGGCTGTATTGTGCCAAGCTGAGTGGGCAGTAAAACTTCAGCTCAACTATTTGTTTTTAATACCCCCAAACCACCCACCTGAAAGAGACAATAGAAGAAACATATCCAGGTTAATCCCGCCCACTGCCATTTCCTTCACTTCTGTGCTGAGAAACAAAGGCAATACTAGGTAGCCCCAGGTATGAAGAAGCATGTGACTTACCCCATGTGACCGTGCTGGGCCAATCAGCAATGTGTCATCTACAATCCCCATGACTTGAAGCTTATACTGGACTCTCCTATCAGCAGCTGAACGGAGCGGCGGAGAGGTACAAGGAAAGTCAGTATGGAGTATGCTGCTGGGGAGAAGTGCATTAAAGGGAACTTGTTGTTGCTTTGCCCTGCATAGTCTGAGCACAGACGTCCATGAAGGAAGTGGGCGGTAAAATAAGTACGCGGGAGAGTCAGTCTTCCTATAACCACCTAAAACTACAAGATCCGTTTAGGTGGGCTGACCCCCAGAAGTGTCTCCTAAGTCTCGGGGACGGCGCTCTCTTTCCCGGCGTAGTGTGTGGCACTTATACCGTGGAGGTAATCATGGCTGCATTTGTAATGACCTCCACCTACTTATCACAGCAGAGACTCCGGAGAGGGAAGCAGCATGAGTTACATGAACATTGCTGAAATCTTCAGCTCCCTCTGTGCGGCCGGGTCGTTCTAATATTAAATCGCATCCGTCCCACTGAGGCCATTCTGATTGACTTCGCATTCTTTCTCCACTGATATTTTAATGCGAGTGGCTGGAACCGGCAGAAATGATGTTATAGGACAGAGGACGATGGCTGGGGGACCTCACGGCGGGAATATCACATTTGTGTATTTATAAAGGTCATCAAATACAATCTATCAATGACGAGGGTTACATTAGATTCAAACCCAACCTCTAAAACCTGATAACCCCTCCCCCCCCTCCTGGCAGCCCTTTAGCTGGGTCTTAACACCGGGAGGTGATCACTAATCATGTGATCACGGTGATTGGCTACCACTGTGGTCACATTATAGGGATCCCATCCCTCCGTCTCCTGAACATAAACAGAGATTGGGAGTTGTTTGTGACAACTGAGAGTTGCTGGGCTGGGAGTGAGCCGGCTCTCCGACCCCTCCGCTGTCACAATACAATACGGCAGCAGGGAGGATTCCCCAATCCACCTCCAATGTGTGGATGGGGGAAGCCCTTCTTTCTTTTCCGCTGCTCACCCACTACTTTTAACTGCCTCATACTCAGAATCTGAGTCTCACAGAGAGAGATCCCCGCTACTCTCGTCCGTCATACTCAGCATCTGGAAAGCCTCCTCACTGGTGTATCATTGTTTACACAAGTTTATGCTGCATTGCTGATGTTGATGTTCACTGGTACAGATGTGTATCTCTGGTACAGATGTCTATCACTGGTACAGATGTGTATCACTGGTACAGATGTCTATCACTGGTACAGATGTCTATCACTGGTACAGATGTGTATCTCTGGTACAGATGTGGATTTCACACTGATAATCTGTGACAGATATTGATCACTGGTATAGATGTGTATTTTACTCTGGTGCACCGTGACAGATGTTATTCACTGGTACTGATGTGGATTTTACACTAGTGCCGTGTGACAGATATTGAGCACTGCTAAACTGACAGATGTGGATTTGACACTGATAGGCCATGAGAGATGTGGATCACTGGTAAAGGACCACTGGTACACGGTACAGATGTGGATTGTATGCTGACAGAAGTGGATCACTGGTACAGATGTGTATGACCACTGGTACTGTGACAGATGTGGATCACTGGTGCACTGACAGCTGTGTGGGGGACACTATGGGGTGATGTGTGTGTTTTACACAGATCGGCTCCGCTTCTCACTAGCGGGCTCTGTGTGAGGAGAGGCAGAGCCAATCAACAGACTGGCGGCTTTGTTGACATCACATGATGGCTGTGATTGGAAACAGATATCATGTGATCAGAAGGGCCAATCAGAGAGCCTTTCTGCCGTGCGGCGTTATGCTGTGTCCATGGGACACAGGCAAACTGAGAGCGCACAGCTGCGTGGCCACATTCTGAGTGACGTTCAGGAACGTCCAATCAGAACAGCGATGATCCCACCTGGCCGTTTATGTGCAGTGGTCGGGGGGGGGGAGCGGTTAAAGAATTTTGATGCACAAACACTATATAATACCCACATTTTTGGTAAAATAGAAAATATGGTGTTGCACCAAGTAAACAGACAAAAACCCGTCACGCTTTATAATTGCGCACGATTATGGAATGGCGCCAAACTACGTGATTTACAAATCTTTATAGGAGACACTTTATAAGCCGTTCCAGGTTACCAGTTTAGAGTTACAGAGGAGGTCAGGTGATAGAATTATTGCTCTCCTCCGACATTCACGGCAATACCTCACATGTGTGGTGTGATCACTGGTCATGTATGTGTATGACACCAATGCACGCATTCGCCTTTGCACTATAGCGAGGGGGGGATGGGGGCACTTTACATTGTTGTTTTTTTTTGTGCCCTGTACACTGTGACAGGTGATGACATGTATGTGGGACACTGACAGACGCTGACATGTGGACAGGGACAGATGCTGCTTGGTGTCCTGGTGTGGGGGGGCTGCAGAGCTGTGTAATGGAGGAATAAAATCATCAGCTACACACATCAATTGTCACAATTTGCAGCATCCCCCCCTCCCCCCCTCCCCGAGCTCTCACAGACCTCAGCTGAGGGAACAGCTACAGAGACACGTGTCTGCTGACATTCAGAGATGGCTGTGATTGGACACTGCCATTACGATTGGAAGGTCCAATCAGAGAGCCCATATCCCAATCCGTAATTGGCTAAGTCCGACGGGCGCAGCCATCACAGATTCGTGTTGCGTGGCCCCGGGGCCGCACACAAGCGCATGTTCTGAGGGACGTACAGGAATGTCCAATCAGAACGGGGGAGCTCCCAGCCGGCCGTTTATGTACATTGGTCAGGTGGGAGGGGTTAAAGCCCCTTAAAGGTCATCAGTGTAGTGTATGGAGGAGGTCTGGTGCTGGAATTATTGCCTCATCCTGGCGTGTGCGGTGATATGTAACGTGTATCGCAATCTACATCTTCATGTGTAGGCGCCCCAGTGTTTGCTTTGACGTTTCAACGTGCATGTATGTGAGGGGGGGGTCTCAATTTTTTTTTTGGAGGGGGGGGGGGAGGAGATGTGCTTGGGTGTAACTTTCATTTATTACATAACTTTTATTTTTTTTACTTTTTTTTTCTGTGTGACAGGTTCTCTTTATTGAGACATCAAAGATCTAAAATCCCCCGGGAGTGTCCCCTGTACTACACTGACAGGAATACAGTGCACTGCATTACATTCTATCCTGGCTTCCATGATAAGGAGTCTGTCAATGGGGACCCAGAAGTGATCCTAGATTGTAAGCTCCTAGGATCAGGGCCCTCCTATCCCTCTTTTATTGAATTGTATTGTTACTGTATTGTCTCCCGTTATATTGTAAAGCGCTGAGCAAACTGTTAGCGCCATATAAATCGTGTATAATAATAACATAACGTCACTTCTGGGTCAGGACACACAGGAGGTACAAACACAGCCCAATACCCAGGAGCCACACATGCAGCCCGATACCCAGGAGCCACACATGCAGCCCGATACCCAGGAGCCACACATGCAGCCCGATACCCAGGAGCCACACATGCAGCCCGATACCCAGGAGCCACACATGCAGCCCGATACCCAGGAGCCACACACGCAGCCCGATACCCAGGAGCCACACACGCAGCCCGATACCCAGGAGTCACACACGCAGCCCGATACCCAGGAGCCACACATGCAGCCCGATACCCAGGAGCCACACACGCAGCCCGATAACCAGGAGCCACACACGCAGCCCGATAACCAGGAGCCACACACGCAGCCCGATAACCAGGAGCCACACACAGCCTGATACCCAGGAGCCACACACGCAGCCCGATACCCAGGAGCCACACACGCAGCCCGATACCCAGGAGCCACACACGCAGCCCGATACCCAGGAGCCACACACATCCCGATAACCAGGAGCGACACCAAGTCAGATACCCAGGAGCCACACACAACCATACCCAGAACCACACAGCACCATACCCAGAACCACACAGCACCATACCCAGAACCACACAGTCCATACCCAGAACCAAACAGCACCATACCCAGAACCACAGTGGTCATGAACAGTTTGTAACAAGAGAGACAACAGAGTTGATCCTGGCTGACCAGATGAACTGCAACACCCTGTGGTACAGACATAGAGGCACCTCTCTGGGATAAGACCTGGAAATGAACACATTATCATTTGTGAGTTTATTGCCTTCTTCACACCCGGCTATCACAGGCTATAACCTTTCATCAGTCACTGTTCAAACATCGCAGACCTGCCTGTTATCAGGGGCAGAGAGTGGAAGAGATGGAGTCCTTCATCTGTTTACTCACTACCTACAGCAGAGGGCGCTGTAGCCGGGTACACACTACAAGGTTTGTATTTTCCATTCAACCCAGCGGACTTATTTTTGTAAAGAGTAGCGTGGATTGTCAGCTCCTGGGGCAAGGCGACTTTTGGGCGACAAGCTTCACACGATGCGACTTACCGCACGACAATCACGGCAAAACTGAAACGTTTTCAGGGCTCATGTACACTGCAGCTGCTACACTGACGTTCAGGAACTGTGGAGCAGATTTTTCAGCAGCCCCTGAACTCTCCTTTATGTCTTCCTGTGTCCATGTACACACAGGCGTTTACAGACGTTTACAGGCAGATCAGTTTAGTCGGCTTTTTTTGAACGCACCAAAATTGCATTCAGGATTAGATTTTACCGATATTTCAAACGCCAAACGCTTATGAACGCTGTTAACCGCCTTTACAAGCGTTTGCGTTTAGACGCGTATTTTGACAGGTCCTTATCCAGAGGCTGTCCAGAGCCCATTTTCTTCATCAAAAGTGCATGCAAAGCATTTTCCATGTATTCCAATGGACCCGGTACACCAGCGCAGTCACTTCCAGGTTTCGCGTGAAGGAAAAATAGGTAAAACGCGCCGCATTATGATGGGATCCATAGTGACTACAACCAGAATAGACAGGTCATCTCCACACATACTGCTCTCTCTGCTTCTGCTCGCTCTATTTCTCTCAAAATGTCTGAAATAGTTCATGATTTACTATTTTTCAGTGCATTCTGGGCATTTGGAAGGTCTCCTGACGCTATTGTTTAAAAACGCTTCTAAACTCAAACACGCATAAACGCGGTATGCAAACGCGGCTAAACTGACATTTTATAATCTACGTTTTCTAGCAGTCAGTTTCCAGAGGTCAGAAGAGTTTTCCAAACGCCCCGTGTACATGAGCCCTAATAATAAATAATGGCGCCTGAACCTGCGTTTTGCGATCACAGCGATTCTGCCGCAATCCCAAAATGCCCAAATGTGAAAGGAGCAGCCCTGGTTCACACATATGCCATTCTGGATGCATTTTCAAACTCACAGATTGACATGACAGGCTAGATATTATGTGCTCCTATTGAGGAGGTTCACACAGATGCCACCCACACGCATTGTGCTTTGAGTGCCATTATGGAAAGGGTTCTGTGCGAGTTTGTTGCGGTGCGTTCCAGAATCACAAGTGATAGAGCAGAGCCTCAAGAGAACATAAGTGTTCACATAGGATTGCTACTGAAAGGTGTTTTTGCATTAAAGTCTATGGGAGGCGTTTTCGCATTGAAGTCTATGGGAGGCGTTTTCGCATTGAAAAAAAAAATTCCATCATTTAGGGAAATAACGATAAAAGACTAAAAAAAAAAAGCAAGACAGAAATGAAAATATTTGTTCGGCAGGAAATCTTTATATGAAGCGATAAGGCTCCAATCACAGAGTTCTCATAGGAATAAAGACCTTTATTTTAAGCCGTGGGACTGTAAGGTTGAAATATCAATCAAAATAACTCACTTAAATTAAAAAAAAAAAGAAAAAACCTCTTCTCCTGGTATATGAGATCTATATACTGAGGCTGCATTCACATAACTGCCGCCCCTTTAGGAAAAATCGTCAGTTGTGTTTGTCTGAGTACCAGGAGATTTGAAAAAAAAAAAAAAAAACAGTCTCCTAGAGTTCTTAAAGGGGCCATGTCCTTGTTTTTGAATTAAACCTGCAGGTGGCTGAATTTAAAAAGGACGTGGCCCCTTTAAAAAAAAAAAAAGTCTCTCCAGCACCGTGATGTCATCACCTGACCCCTCCCCCTTCCCCCCCCCTTTCTCCCCCCTAAGCCAGCTCTGCCAGAGTCCCTTCAGTCGCTCCTTGTACCCGGTACAGAGCAGACGTGATTGTTCCTTCTCCTGAGTTTGGCTTGCAGTCTCATCGGTTCGGATTTGATCCGATTGGCTGCACTGCCTTTCTCACACAGGTTGAAGCGGGTTTCATTATTTTCCGTAATGAGACAATTAAAGATTAAAAGGTTTATTTCTCAGAAAACCACCAAAGAGGAATCGAGGGAAGGAAAGCCCCCTATGGAAGGAGGGATCACTGAGCAGTCTGCAGATCCCACCACCAAGAGGCCCACCACCATGAAGAGGACTCGGGCTTTTCTGCGCGGCTGCTTCAGAGCCGTTGCTGGATGTTTAGGCGCCGGCAGTAAAGTCAATGGGCGCCACCACAAGGCAGAACACCAAAATGGTATGTATTGTGGATCTAGAGAGAGACGAGGGAACTCACCTCCTCTCACTGGACCCTTTTTTCCCCCTTTTTCCCGGCTGACATTCCCATATGGACACATGTACAGGGATCCCCATAGACACTGAGGAGAGCTGACATTCCAGCAGGGATGGGGAATTCATATGGCCGGGCATGTCCGGACACGTCCCGGGGGTGGGGCAGGTAGTTTCCTCTCCCCTTCATCCCTGCTGCGGGGCTCACCTGTCAGGTGGAAGCATTGGAGGGGCAGCACAGCCTCTTCCACACAGTGCCGGCCTGTCCGCCGCCCCCCCCCCCCCCCCCCCCGAGGAAGGAGGAGAGCGCCCTTCCCCGTCTGGTCCTGACCAGGAAGTGATGGTGTGATGTCACTTCCTGGTTACCGGTCAGAGATCCCCGCCCACCGAGGGCGGGACATATGGAATCCCATCCGATGTGCATTGCAGTCCATCCAGTGTAGTACAGGGGAGACATCCGGGGTCTATTACACCTCAGATGTTTCCATAAAGAGAACCTGTCACCAAAATACATCACAGACGGGACATTGTTCCCTATGTGATGAAAATAAATTCAGAAAAAAATATATATTTTTTTTAATTGAAAAAATTAAAGTAACAACCAATCACATAACACACCTCCCCCCAGACATATGCACATGTACAAATGTAAAAGCACACGCTGGGGCACATGAAAACGTCGGTTGCAATACACGTTACATATCACCGCACACGCCAGAATGAGCGCAATAATTCTAGCAGCAGACCCCCTCCATACACTATACTGATCACCTAGAAGGGGCTGTAACAGTCCGACATTCTCTGTAGTTGATGCTTTTAAAGCCCCTTCTAGGTGATCAGTATAGTGTATGGAGGGGGTCTGCTGCTAGAATTATTGCGCTCATTCTGGCATGTGCGGCGATATGTAACGTGTTTTGCAATCAACGGTTTCATGTGTAGGCGCCCCAGCGTGTGCTTTTACGTTTGTACATGCGTATATGTGCGGGGGAGGGGGGGGTCACTGCGTGGAAGCAAATCGGCAAATGCTTCCACCTGACAGGCAAGCAGCTGAAGATAAATAAAAAAAACTGCCTACCCGGCACCCGGGACTACATGTATGGCGATAGAAATTCAACATCCCTGGGCCATAGACACTGATGACGGCTGACATTCCCAGTGGTTCACAAAGCCCAGCCACAATGCAGAGCCAGGCAGGTGACACCACTACTTCCTACTGCCACTTCCCTTGTGACCCGCCCACTCATTTAACTTGCTGGTTTCTTCAGTCATTTAATTGTAGAGGCTTGGCATAACTGCCACCCAACTAGCATTTTTATATGAAGGCCACTATAGTCATCCCTGTGTCCCTATCATGTCAGGTTTCCTTGCTGTCCCTGGCACAGGTGTTTCTAACTTTATTCTCTGTAATTTGATTTTGTATAAAGAAAAATATATAAAATGTATATTAAAGGTGCTAAATTCAATTCTTTTTTATTACAGATGTAAACAATATTTACTGCAAACACAGCTCACCCGGCAGGCTTGCCACAGTGAGCGAGAAGAGATATGATATCGACATGGAGGCTCCGTCAGCATGTGCCGAGCACGTGGAAACTCCGACAGCATGTGACGAGCTTGGTGAGATTCTGACAGCATGTGACGAGGTTGTTAAGATTCTGACAGCATGTGTCGAGGACGTGGAGACTCTGTCAGCATGTGACGAGCTTGTTGAGACTCTGTCAGCATGTGACAAGGTTGAGGAGATTCTGACAGCATGTGACGAGCTTGTTGAGATTCTGACAGCAAGTGTCGAGCACGTGGAGGCTCCGACAGCAAGTGCCGAGCACGTGGAGGCTCCGACAGCAAGTGCC
This sequence comes from Staurois parvus, assembly GCF_062004578.1. NCBI lineage: Eukaryota > Metazoa > Chordata > Amphibia > Anura > Ranidae > Staurois > Staurois parvus. The sequence goes on from NW_028319011.1 coordinate 49,992, forward strand.
CAGCACGTGGAGGCTCCGACAGCATGTGCCCAGCACGTGGAGGCTCCGACAGCATGTGCCCAGCACGTGGAGGCTCCGACAGCATGTGCCCAGCACGTGGAGGCTCCGACAGCATGTGCCCAGCACGTGGAGGCTCCGACAGCATGTGCCCAGCACGTGGAGGCTCCGACAGCATGTGCCCAGCACGTGGAGGCTCCGACAGCAAGTGACCAGCACGTGGAGGCTCCGACAGCATGTGCCCAGCACGTGGAGGCTCCGACAGCATGTGCCCAGCACGTGGAGGCTCCGACAGCATGTGCCCAGCACGTGGAGGCTCCGACAGAATGTGCCCAGCACGTGGAGGCTCCGACAGAATGTGCCCAGCACGTGGAGGCTCCGACAGTAGTTGACATTCACGTGGACGCTCCATCAGCATTTGACATTCACGTGGAGGCTCCGTCAGCATGTGACATTCACGTGGAGGCTCCGTCAGCATGTGACATTCACGTGGAGGCTCCGTCAGCATGTGACATTCACGTGGAGGCTCCGTCAGCATGTGACATTCACGTGGAGGCTCCAGCAGCATGTGACATTCACGTGGAGGCTCCGTCAGCATGTGACATTCACGTGGAGACTCCGACAGAATACGACTTTAATGTCAAGACCCTACCAAAATGCCAGGGGAACATCTCCTCCAGTGAAGATGGGGGCAAGGATACAAGAAAGGATAGACATATACTGGTGGTAGGGGACTCCATTCTTAGAGGTACAGAGAAAGCAATCTGTCACAAAGACCGTCATTGCCGAACAGTCTGTAGTTTACCAGGCGCTCGGGTTCGAGACATTGCAGATCGCATGGACAGATTGCTGAAAGGGGCTGGGGAGGACCCAGCTGTCATCGTACATGTCGGTACCAACGACAAAATCAGAGGAAGATGGAACGCCCTACAAAAAGATTTCAGAGACTTGGGAGCTATATTGAAGAAAAGAACCTCCAAGGCAGTATTTTCAGAAATACTGCCTGTACCTCGAGCCACACCAGTGAGGCAGAATGAGATCAGAGAGCTTAACAAGTGGCTGAAGAACTGGTGCAGAGAGGAGGGGTTTGAGTTCATGGAGAACTGGGCGGACTTTTCGTTCAGTTACCAGCTCTACAGCAGGGACGGACTGCACTTAAATGGCCAGGGTGCGACTGTTCTGGGAGTTAAGATGGCCAAGAAGTTGGAAGAAATTTTACACTAGGAGGTGAAGAAGAGGAGGACCTTCATCATCAGAAAGTCCCCTATGTCATCGCTCTATTGAAGGATTGTCATCAACACCTGCCTCCAAGAAAGCAATTACACCAGCTCTCTTCACCCACAAGAGAGCTACAATATTTTTTTATCCAGGTGTGTGTTGGACCGGCTATAAGGGGAGGTTGGAGGCCGGTAGCTAAATGGTTGAAGGCAGCACATTGGCTAAATGCCGCTTGGAAGGCTCCGATGGCTTGTGCCGAGCACGTGGAGGCTCCGACGGCTTGTGCCGAGCACGTGGAGGCTCCGACTGCTTGTGCCGAGCACGTGGAGGCTCCGACGGCTTGTGCCGAGCACGTGGAGGCTCCGACGGCTTGTGCCGAGATCGTGGAGGCTCCGACGGCTTGTGCCGAGATCGTTGAAGGCTCCGACGGCTTGTGCCGAGCACGTGGAGGCTCCGACGGCTTGTGCCGAGCACGTGGAGGCTCCGACGGCTTGTGCCGAGCACGTGGAGGCTCCGACGGCTTGTGCCGAGCACGTGGAGGCTCCGACGGCTTGTGCCGAGCACGGGGAGGCTCCGACGGCTTGTGCCGAGCACGGGGAGGCTCCGACGGCTTGTGCCGAGCACGGGGAGGCTCCGACGGCTTGTGCCGAGATCGTTGGAGGCTCCGACGGCTTGTGCCGAGCACGTGGAGGCTCCGACGGCTTGTGCCGAGCACGTGGAGGCTCCGACGGCTTGTGCCGAGCACGTGGAGGCTCCGACGGCTTGTGCCGAGCACGTGGAGGCTCCGACGGCTTGTGCCGAGCACGTGGAGGCTCCGACGGCTTGTGCCGAGCACGTGGAGGCTCCGACGGCTTGTGCCGAGCACGTGGAGGCTCCGACGGCTTGTGCCGAGATCGTTGGAGGCTCCGACGGCTTGTGCCGAGCCCGTGGAGGCTCCGACGGCTTGTGCCGAGCCCGTGGAGGCTCCGACGGCTTGTGCCGAGCCCGTGGAGGCTCCGACGGCTTGTGCCGAGCACGTGGAGGCTCCGACGGCTTGTGCCGAGCACGTGGAGGCTCCGACGGCTTGGGCCGAGCACGTGGAGGCTCCGACGGCTTGTGCCGAGCACGTGGAGGCTCCGACGGCTTGTGCCGAGCACGTGGAGGCTCCGACGGCTTGTGCCGAGCACGTGGAGGCTCCGACGGCTTGTGCCGAGCACGTGGAGGCTCCGACGGCTTGTGCCGAGCTCGTGGAGGCTCCGACGGCTTGTGCCGAGCTCGTGGAGGCTCCGACGGCTTGTGCCGAGCTCGTGGAGGCTCCGACGGCTTGTGTTGAGCACGTGGAGGCTCCGAAGGCTTGTGCAGAGCACGTGGGGGCTCCGACAGCATGTGCCAAGCACGTGGAGGCTCTAACAGAATGTGCCAAGCATGTGGAGGCTCCGTCAGCATGTGACATTCACGTGGAGGCTCCGTCAGCATGTGACATTCACGTGGAGACTCCGTCAGCATGTGACATTCACGTGGAGGCTCCGTCAGCATGTGACATTCACGTGGAGACTCCGTCAGCATGTGACATTCACGTGGAGGCTCCGTCATCGCTCTATTGAAGGATTGTCATCAGCACCTGCCTCCAAGAAAGCAATTACACCAGCTCTCTTCACCCACAAAAGAGCTACAATATTTTTTTTCCAGGTGTGTGTTGGACCGGCTATAAGGGGAGGTTGGAGGCCGGTATTCTTTTTTAAAGGCGTGTGTTGGACTGGCTATAAGGGGAGGTTGGAGGCCAGTATTTTTTTTTCACTCATGTTTTAGACGTCTATAGATGGTAGTTTCGTATATGATTGCAAATATATGCAACCAAAACCTCTGTTTTTGATTTAATTTTTGTTGAACTAGTTTACATTCTGAATGTATTTCTTGCTCTGTATGTCACAATTTGGAAATGACATTAGAGTGGAGTTAGGGACCGCACTGTACAGAGGAGCCTTGACGTGGCAGTGCGGCTTTACATATATTTGCAAATGTATCCAACAAACTGAACACAAATTGCTGAAACATTTTAGGCTTTTTCCAATTTTGCTGGCTGGCTGGTAAGTATGCTGGAGGACTCTGTGTATTGTAACGTTCTGTGAATTGCCCTCCCTATGCGCACCTTACATGAAGCATCCAATCACACTTTTGTGTTGCGGTAAGATGCATTCCTGCAACATAGGTCGACACGTGGTCCATGCATTAGCGTGTTGCAGTGCCATCCATTGTCAATAGGAACCGAACGCACATCTGACAAACATGCATTGCAGCGCACCACACTGCACATCTAGTCAGAAGAAACGATGCGTGTCCGATATTTGGTCTATTCTGGCGTGTGTCGGCAGCCCGTTCAATGGAACACAATAAATTGATCAGAGGAGGGGCAACTTCAGGCAACAGAAAAACTTTAATGCACAACTTGGGCAGCACAGTGGCTAAATGCACTTCCACCTGGCAGTACTTGGGTCGTTGCTTCGAATCCCAACCACGGCACCACCTGCCTGGAGTTTGCATGTTCTCCCTGTGCCTGTGTGGGTTTCCTCTGGGTACTCCGGTTTCCTCCCACCCTCCAAAGACATGCTGGTAGGTGAATTGGCTCCTGTCTAAATTGTCCTAGTTTCATCCCTGGCCATGTGGGATCTCCTGCATGGTGGGGGTTGGAGAAAGACCTGGCAACCTACCCTGTAAAGTAACTGCTAAGAGAGTTCATGGAAAAAGTCGCTTACAAGTGACTGTCCATGCAATCGCCAAGGGTCGGATACAACTGGATAGATAGATAGATAGATAGATAGATAGATCGATAGATAGATAGATAGACAGACAGTGTATGTATGAATGTGAGTTAGGGACCTTAGACTGTACGCCCCTTGAGGGTTAGGGACTGATGTGAATGTACAATATATATGTAAAGTGCTGTGTAAATTGACGGCGATATATAAGTACCTGAAATAAATAATAAATAAAATAAACTTCAATCTCAATAAACATGAGCTATTTTTGATCCTTCTGCTGCTATCCTTAGCAAATACACGGCTCAAAAAATAAAGGAACACTTTGAGAACACATCAGATCTCAATGGGGAAAAATCTCATGTTGGATCTCTATACTGACATGGACGGGGTAATGTGTTAGGAATGTAAGGACGCCCCATCGTTTGATGAAAATTATCAACCAACAGAGGACTGAATTCAAAGACACCCCGAAAATCAAAGTGAAAAAAAAAATGCAGACGAGTCCATTTTGCTAAAATTGTATTGCAGCAACTCAGAATGGTCCTCAGTAGTTTGTATGGCCCCCACGTGATTGTATGTATGTCTGACAACGTCAGGGCATGCTTCTAATTAGACGACGGATGGTGTCCTGGGGGATGTCCTCCCAGATCTGGACCAGGTCACCACTGAGCTCCTGGACAGTCTGAGGTGCAACGTGGCAGCGTCAGATGGACTGAAACATGATATCTCAAAGGATGCTGGGATATCTTTTTAACCACTTGCCAAGTGCGCTATAGCCGAATAACGGTTAGAGCGCAGTTGTCCAGTTGTGGGAGGGCGTCATATGAGACAAAACTAGTGAAAAACAGTCAAAAAAGATGAGTAAGGAAAAAAATGTCAGTGGCCTTCACCTGTAAAACCATTCCTGTGTTGGGGGTCGTCTCACTGTTGCCCATCTAATGCAACTTTTGTTCATTTCATTAATACCAAAGCAGCTGAAACTGATTTACAACCCCCTCTGATACTTAACTGACCAGATAAATATCCCAGAAGTTTAATTGACTTGACACTATACTCTGATTAAAAAGCGTTCCTTTCATTTTTTTGAGCAGTGTATTTAGGAACGTAGATCATATCTATTTGTTTTAAACGTATTCTTTTTTATTAACAATTCCTCAGTTACTTCCTGGTTTCTAGCCTAGGCAAATGAGGTCATACATCCCAGGAGTATTCAGGAGTGGAGCAGAGGCTCTCTCACCAAAGCACACCCTCGTGCCTGAGCTAAGGGCAGATGGATTCCAGGAAGTAATGGCTACATCAGTCATCTGCCCTTACTCAAGGTGGTCACAGCCAGAAATGCTAGACAAGAGTTTTTCAAAGTGATTTCTCAGTAAAATAAAGCATGGAAACATGGATGGATGGGGGAGTTTTCTTTGATTATTACAAATGAATAAATTATCATTTTGGTTTTGTGGTGCTCAGATACAGTGTAATTCCAAGTCTGTGGTGACTGGCATTTCTATCATTCCGTGTGTCCCGTACTCTTTTAATTTGTGTACCACCAACATATCCTGTACAGTTAAAGGGTCAGTCCACCCAAAAGTGATATTTTAGTTACCAGTGGAGTCTACGGGGCTTAGTCACCCTCTGGCCTCTTCTGTCTCTCATAGTATCATCTGTTCCCACTAATTCTGCTGCATGGACCATCCAATAAAATGAATCCCACATCTAGAAGAGTTGAACCCTCTAGTCATGGCTGCACTGGATGTGAAGATCTGGGATCCCGATTCCAGACATCTCACCACAACATATAAGAGACTATTAGGTAGTAGAACTCTGTTCCATGAATTAACCAGCTGCCGACAGGTCCATGCAAATATACAGCAGCCTGGGGTCTCTTCTGCACCAGATCATGTACATGTTTGTGATCTTTCATTTCTAGGTAGGGGGCATGTGTGCCCGTTACCCCCATCTGTGCTGCCATTCGCTACAACCCAAGCCAATCAGCAGGTTCAGCCAAATGATTTATGGCTGGGACCTGCTGAACGACTGAGCGAATGACTTAGCAGAGCTCTGTGTTGACAAGCAACACAGACCTCTGTCAAACAGCAGTGATGTGTCTATTTTTTTCTCCCTGCAAAGCAGAGAGTAAAAACAGCCAAATGGATTAGTAAAAGCAGCCCATACTACACACAGTACACACCGCTAACCCTTTGATTGCCCCTAGATGTTACCCCTTCCCAGTCTGTGTCATTTATACAGTGACAGTGTATAGTATTAACACTGATCTCTGTATCAGTGTCACTGGAGATGTCAGTGTCAGTTGCGACAAAGTGTCAGATCGCTCGGCGCACTATCACAGCCCCACTCATCATCAACATTAATAGTATAAACATAAATAAATAAATGTAAAAGATAAAGAAAAATTCCAGTATTTATTATTTATCCCATTGTTTGTAGACGCTACAACTTTCACACAAACCAAATAATACACATTTACTGATTTGCGTTTTTTTTTTTCTTTTGACCTAAAACATGTAACAGAATATATGTTGGCCTATATTTATAAAGAATTTTTTTTTAAATTTTTATTGGATATGTTTTATAACAAAATTTAAAAAATATAGTTTTCTTGTTTCAAAATGTTCATTTATATAATAAATACCTAGTGGTGTTCATATATCACCAAGAGAAAGCTCTATTTTTGTGGGAAAAAAATGAAAAATGTCATTCGTGTACAGCGTTGCATGACCGTGCTATTGCCAGATAAAGCGAAGTGGAGAATAGCAAAAAAATGCCCAATGTACCCCATACTCATTCACATGGATGGGGGGGTTGGGTTGGCAGGATCTGGGGGTCTGCCCCCTTTACTGGCCAGCCCGGCCACATGCTCGGATAAGGGGTTTTTTTTGGCATGGAGTTACCCTCAAAATCCATACCAAACCAGGACAAGCAGCCATCTACCTGGCCCCCCCCTTACCCTCTTCCCGTCCGCCCATTCTACATTGACGGCAGACGGGAAGCAGCGCCGATGCAGGCTAATGTTCCTGTACGTTAGGCTGCATTGATGGCTCGTGTGCAGCTCACAGAGCGATCACCACAAAACCCGGTGATCAGGGTGTCGCCCAGACACAGTGGATCAAATTACCGCTGTGTTATGGCGATCATATGGTGTATCACATGTGACTGCTGTGACCAATCGCTTTTTTCTGATCTCATTGTGAGCGATCCTGCAGTGTGTGAGTTTACACTGAATGTCAGGCTGCTTGTACCCTCACACACTGCACTGCCAGCCTCCCCAGGGCCCCAGTTTAGTTCCCCTGTGTCCCTGATCACTGCCCCACAATATCAATAATACATCATTCAGGAGGCCTTGTCACCTGTCCCAGTGCAAACAAAACACCCCCATACACCATACCAATGTCCTGATCACAGCCACACCCCATAGCAGCATCCTGATCACAGCCACACCCCATAGCAGCATCCTGATCACAGCCACACCCCATACCAGCATCCTGATCACCGCCATACCCCATACCAGCGTCCTGATCACAGCCATACCCCATACCTGCATCCTGATCACAGCCATACCCCATACCAGCATCCTGATCACAGCCACACCCCATACCAGCATCCTGATCACCGCCATACCCCATACCAGCGTCCTGATCACAGCCATACCCCATACCAGCATCCTGATCACAGCCATACCCCATACCAGCATCCTGATCACAGCCATACCCCATACCAGCGTCCAGATCACAGCCACACCCCATACCAGCATCCTGATCACAGCCACACCCAATACCAGCATCCTGATCACAGCCATACCCCATACCAGCGTCCAGATCACAGCCACACCCCATACCAGCATCCTGATCACCGCCATACCTCATACCAGCATCCTGATAACAGCCATACCCTATACCAGCATCCTGATCACAGCCATACCCTATACCAGCATCCTGATCACCGCCATACCCTATACCAGCATCCTGATCACAGCCATACCCTATACCAGCATCCTGATCACCGCCATACCCCATACCAGCATCCTGATCACCGTCATACCTCATACCAGCATCCTGATAACAGCCATACCCTATACCAGCATCCTGATCACAGCCATACCCCATACCAGCATCCTGATCACAGCCATACCCTATACCAGCATCCTGATAACAGCCATACCCTATACCACCATCCTGATCACCGCCAAACCCTATACCAGCATCCTGATCACAGCCATACCCCATACCAGCATCCTGATCACAGCCACACCCTATACCAGCATCCTAATCACAGCCATACCCCCTACCAGCATCCTGATCACAGCCATACCCTATACCAGCATCCTGATCACCGCCATACCCCATACCAGCATCCTGATCACCGTCATACCTCATACCAGCATCCTGATAACAGCCATACCCTATACCAGCATCCTGATCACAGCCATACCCCATACCAGCATCCTGATAACAGCCATACCCTATACCACCATCCTGATCACCGCCAAACCCTATACCACCATCCTGATCACAGCCATACCCCATACCAGCATCCTGATCACAGCCACACCCTATACCAGAATCCTGATCACAGCCACACCCTATACCAGCATCCTGATCACAGCCACACCCTATACCAGCATCCTAATCACAGCCATACCCCCTACCAGCATCCTGATCACAGCCATACCCCATACCAGCATCCTGATCACAGCCACACCCTATACCAGCATCCTAATCACCCCCATACCACATAACAGCGTCTTGGCTACTGTCATACCACCGTCCTGATCACCGCCATAGCCCATACCAGAGCCCTGATCACTGCCATATGCCATTATGGCATATATTTCAAATATATATCCCATAGTTTATAGACTCTATAGCTTTCACAAAGACTAAATAATATAAACTGTTTTGGGTTATTTTTATCCCAAAAATGTAGCTGAATACATTTTGGCCTAAATTTATGAAGAAAAATGATCTATTTGCAAAATTATATAACAAAAACTAAGCAAAAAATGTTTTGGTTTTTTTCAAACTTTTCAGTATTTTTTCGTTTATATAGCAAAAAATAAAAAACCCCGTGGTGATCAAATACCACCAAAAGAAAGTTCTGTCACAAGAAAAAGATAAAAATGTAATATGGGTATAGTGTTGCATGACTGAGTAATTGTCACTCAAAGTGTGATAGTGCTGAAAGCTGAAAATTGTCCTAGAATGGAAGGGGGTGCAAGTGTCTGGACCTGTAGTGGACCAGGTATTGTTAAAGATGTCGGTAGCCAGCAGCTCCATAAATTTGCATCTGAACCATATTTGAAAACCACAGATGAACCGCTGAATAGCAGCATTGGAAATTGGCAGTGAAAATGACCCATAAATTCACACCAGACATGTTTAAACCTAGCCGTAGGAAAATTATGCTGCCGCAAAGCCCCTGTGAGGGTGAGGCATTAGGCGACCGCCTAATTAGCCGCTTCTTGAGTTTTGGGAATCTCTGCCCTTTCGCAAGTTCAAATGTGCATTGAGCTTGAGAAAGGGGTGGGAATGCCAGAAACGGTCATTCCTATGGCTTTTAATATACATACATCCATACGATATAGTGAATATATTTTTAGAGAAAGAGCATAGAGAGGGTGTGAACCTAGCATTGTATAGATGGAGAAAGGGGGAGGTGTTCTGTAGTCCTAAAACCCCACAATGCCGCGCTTCACTTCAACAATAATATGTGTATCCAATCACTAATATTTCTAATGCATATCCAAATATATAAATGAATATAAATATATGTAATTGTGTATCCAGTTACTATTAGTTATATATCAAAATAAATGAAAAAGTGAATAAACCAATGATGATTTTCAACAACAGTGTCCATATGATTGTTATAAGCAGTCAAAAGAAAACTCCATATATGAGTTTCTTCAAACGTGCAAACTTTGCTTTACCGTATACTATCCCGTGCTTCTTAAAAAGTATTTGGTGCGAATAACTTGCATAAACGTGCCCCCCCACCGGTTGTGCTCTCACCTCCAATATATGAACAAACCGTTAAGTAAGGTCATATAGCGCTTGTGTCCCTTTAAATGGACCAAAGTGTGGATGGGACGGTATCCTGCTGTTTGGGGTCCTTCTCCACTCAAATGATAAACTCCCCTTCCACGGTGGTTATTATAGAGGAATAGATCAAATCATAGTGTATTACCCTTTAAAAATCATTTTCATTAATAAAAGTAATGCACTCACATTTACTCTATGTTAAAACTGCTTTGTGCACAAAATGTGTCCTCCAGAACTTTTTCCCAGTTGAAAATCCTACAATTGCCAGCTGGTGTCAGTATGGTACCACTGAGCATGGTGACATCAAAGCCCCTCAGGAGGCTGGATGGTACCATACTGACACCAGCTGGCAATTTTAGGATTTTCACCTGGGAAAAAGTTCTGGAGAACACATTTTGTGCACAAAGCAGTTTTAACATAGAGTAAATGTGAGTGCATTACTTTTATTAATGAAAATGATTTTTAAAGGGTAATACACTATGATTTGATCTATTCCTCTATAATAACCACCGTGGAAGGGGAGTTTATCGTTTGAGTGGAGAAGGACCCCAAACAGCAGGATACCGTCCCATCCACACTTTGGTCCATTTAAAGGGACACAAGCGCTATATGACCTTACTTAACGGTTTGTTCATTATTTGAGGTGAGAGCACAACCGGTGGGGGGGCACGTTTATGCAAGATATTCGCACCAAATACTTTTTAAGAAGCACGGGATATTATACGATAAAGCAAAGTTTGCACGTTTGAGGGAACTCATATATGGAGTTTTCTTTTGACTGCTTATAACAATCATATGGACACTGTTGTTGAAAATCATCATTGGTTTATTCACTTTTTCATTTATTTTGATATATAACTAATAGTAACTGGATACACAATTACATATATTTATATTCATTTATATATTTGGATATGCATTAGAAATATTAGTGATTGGATACACATATTATTGTTGAAGTGAAGCGCGGCACATTGTGGGTTTTTGTTTTTTTACACACTAGTATGAGCATGTGTTAGGTGCAGGCGATTCACAATCAGCACTTGGTAAGATATATTACTCACATAGCAGCTCACAAGCCTACACGTGTTTGTTCTGTAGCCCTGAAACACTTCTTGTCCTAGGGTGACAATGCTGCTCTCCATAGTGTGACAGTGCGGTGATCTGTCATGTTGTTAAAAGGATATTATGCTACCCAGGATTCTCAACAAGGCAGGTTAAGGGGCTCCAGGGAGTTTGTGTAATGCAGAGGAAACTGGCTTTTCAGTTTCTTCATTGTTTCATAAAGGTCCATTTTGGGACCCGGAGCCTGGAAATTTCAACGTGATCTTAGTGGGAAGAAATCTGCAACCTGGGACCAGGTTTTAGGAATAGCCAGAACACTGATTATGCAGGTGGGTTCTGGACTTTTTGTAGAGACAGAACCAGGGTTCTGGGCTCTATCCTCCCGATGAGTCAGGTATGTGCAAAGGAGAATCCAGAGGAGTGCATATGTGCATTGGAAAGGACAGAGTCCAGAGCCTGAGGATCAGGGCAGCAAGGGGCTGCCAGCTGTGTGGACAGTGTTGGCAAAGAAGTGGTCTATGGGGGACTGACGAGGGTCTATAGTGGAAGGCCTGAGCAGAACTGCTGTACATAAGCCAGGAGGCTGAAGAACTATTTTGTTGCAAGTGCAAGCCAGGAGGCTGCATTGGTTGTTTTCTGCTGATGTGGCAAACATATATTGTATGGACTTTTTTTTTTTCTTTAATAAAAGTGGGCCAAGAAACTCTAAAACAACAATTTCTGGTGCGGATTCTACTTGCTGGTGAGCGCTACCCTGAGCTAAACAACCCCCAAACATTACAATAGATATAGTACATTGAGTGTTGTCACCCTAGGACAGGAAGTGAACATGATTACCAGCTTAACATAAAAACTAGATAATCCTAATAAAAATAAAACAATGGCAGCCACCAAATCTAAAGATTGGTAAACTGGAAAAGATTTTGTTCTCGGGTTCAGATACGCTTCAACTTCTGTGGAAACATAACAAAAAAGGAGCAGAGAAATCGCTCAGGGACTGTTATAAATGGGCAAAGCTTTTGGAAATTACGTGCTGGTAAAAAGCAAACAACAATAACTTTAAAAAGTAAATACATAAACGATGTCTATCAACACCTAGACTGTCCATCTTCCATATTAACAGGAAGCATTCACTGGATGCATCTGTCTTTACGGACATCCAGCCAATCCAACCGCCAACGCTAACAAGTGTGATGCTCATTAAATTTGCATTGGCTCAGCTGGACAAGCCGTCTCACCATCTACACTTACAGTACTACTGTACCTCCCCAGATAACGATGTACACGGCGTGACCTAAATCAGAGCCCAGATGGGATGGGGGAGGGACCTGAACATGGCGGCACTGGAGAGTGTAGAGTAAACACTCTCCATTAGTCTTTCCCGACTATCTCCTCCTCAGGTGTCCCAGCTTGTTGACCGGCTGCCCTGGAGAGAAGTGGATTCACCTGCCTGGCCGATGAAGGTCACTGGAGACGGCGGGGAGCTGAGCCCGGAATGAGTCAACGGAGTGCTCGCTTCCCTGGGGTCATCTCGCGATAGCGGTGAGACAAGGAGAGTGGTTGCCGGGAGACAGGAAGGTGCAGCTGTGTGTGGCCGCGGAGGAGCACTGGGAGATAGAGTAGCCGGCCGGCGTTTTAGGAGGCCGGAGAAAAGCCGGCTTTCTACTGGACGCGGACCGGGGTGGCATGGGAAAGTGAACGCTAAGCACCCCATGCCAGTCTTCTCGGATCCTGAGGTTCTCCAGGCTTCCCCTGGAGGCTTTTTGAGAAAGCTCCTGCTTCCCTGGGGACATCTTGCGGTGGCGGTGCGACAAGGAGAGCGGCCGCCAGGAGACGGTCAGGACGGCGCAGCCACGTGGGAGAGACGCCAGACATAACAGTAGTGGAGAGGCCCTGCGAGCCCTGTGAGGGGAGAAACCTGCGACCTGGTACCCCGAGGTTTGGAACGCTGATATACTGCCCCCACACTGCCTCTATACTCCACATTGCTACTGCTGCTGTGTGAACATATATTATATATACTATAGTAATATAGCACTATACTTTTTACCTCCCACCTCCATACCTCTATATCACCCTACATGACTATTCTACTCTGTTAACAAATTATACTATTTCCATGCTACTACAGATACATCTCTAGCCTTTATTACTCCACACCATTGGGAAACTATATACTGTTCCTAGTAGAAGAAGAAGTTAACCTCACAAAGAGTAACCCCCCTAGGAGAAGACTGCCACAGAAGAGAATCATACCCTGAAGGATAGCTCAACTTGGAGGGTGAGTGATAACTGTGGTTTATAATAAGATTCTGCATCTGATGTCTAAGGAACGTGGACTCTGAACCTGGAGAGTCCTAGGGTGGGTCAAAAGATCTGACAGATTGTAAGGAAAGGAGTAAGAATAAAACTTCAAAAGAAACACGAAAGGCAAAAATACCAAAGGGGTTGGGTCTAGGAACCCCCAAACCGGTACGATCAAAAAATTTACGTCACAGGGAAATTTCACTCCAGAAAGATCCCAGGGAATCAGTGAAAAAAGTGAATTGGAAATAAGTCTGGATAATAGCCCGAGACTTTCCCTGGGTCCGGTGTATAAAAGTCAACAATTAATGGAAGGCATTGAGTCGAGAGAAATTGAAAGGGACCTTCAAATACCAAATAAAAAGGAAATGGCGGAGATGTTTAAAAATCTGGAAATATCAATAAAGCAAGAGATGGGCACACTTCGGGAAGATTTGGAGCAATTGTTAACTAGGGTGGAGGAAACGGAGGAAAAAGTTCAAACACATGCCCAAATTATCCCAAACTTGAAAAAAGAGATAATAGATAATAGAAAGGACCTAAAAAGATTGCTGTATATGATGGAACAACAAGAAAACAGAGCAAGGAGAAATAATCTAAGAGTAAGAGGAGTCCCAGAGTTGACCTTGGGGGAAGATTTAAAAGAGTTAATTGGTAAAATTTTGACCTCCATAATGGATAATCAGGACGTGGCGATATGTAAACTGGATGAAGTATATAGGATAGGGAAGTATCAATGAGACAAAGGATTAGAAAAACCAAGAGACATAATTGTCAAATTTCATAACCACGGTGATAAAGAAGAGATATGGAAAAAGGTAAAAGGAAGAACAAGTATTGTATATGGGGGGAAAAACATCCAAATTTTTGCGGACTTAACAGCAGAGACTTTGAGAAAAAAGAGATCGCTGAAACCCTTATTAGAAGTGCTGAAAAAGCATAATGTGAACTATAGATGGGGTCGTACAGCGGGGTTAATTGGTTGGAGGGAAGGAATTACAGCGGTCCTGAGGTTCCCAGAAGATGTGGGGGATTTTTGTGATAAATTTGGCATACAGAAACCAGAGATTCCGGGTTGGGAAGTGGAGGAGGGAGAGTTATATAATTTGGAGGAAGAAAATTGGCAGCCAGTTAGAAAAAGAAAAGCAATGGATAAAGGGACACGGGGGAGGAGGGGGGGGGTGCAGTCATGGGAGGAGTTGAACCCCTAAGGTAGGGATCTGAGGTGGATAAAGATCCAAAGGCAGAGGAGGCCTAGAGGGGATGGTATGGGGGGGAGAGGGGGGGTGGTGGGATGTGGGGGGGAGGAGGGTGGTGAGATGGGGAGTGGGGGGGGCTGGACGGGTAATACTCTGCATAGGAGGGGTAAGTGTAAGAGGACGGGTGGAGAAAAGAGAGAGAAAAGAAAGAGGAGGACAACATGGAAGAAATTCAGTTTGTAACTTTTAATGTAAAGGGGCTAAGCTGCCCTGGAAAGAGATTTAGATTATTTAAGGAGTTACAACATAGGACAGCCTCAGTGGTTCTTTTGCAGGAGACACATTTGGATTTGGAATCTAAGATTAGGCTGCGGTCAAGATATTTTCCGACATGGTATTATGCGGATTCACCAATTAGAAGAGCAAAAGGGGTAGCTATAGGGTTTGCAAAAAATATTAGGTTTGAAGTGGAGAAGAGAATAACAGACCCAGAGGGCAGGTTTTTGTTTTTAAGGGGTAAGTTGCAGGATATTGATTGTACAGTTGCTAGTATATATTGCCCAAATAAGAAACCAGAGATATTCCTAAGGGAAGTATTGCAGAGGCTGATGGATTTTAAAAGAGGTCGATTGATAGTAGCGGGGGACTTTAATCTTTGTATGGATCCACGGCTGGATACTACCTCCCATGCGAGGAAAGAGGAGTATAGGTCCCTGAGATTATTAAAGAAATCATTGAATAAGTGTCAGTTGGTGGATATATGGAGAATCAGGCATATGAAAGATAGAGATTATACATTTTATTTGCATGTTCATGAGACTTACTCTAGATTGGATTACGTATTGGTAGAACATCAATTTATAGACTCCATGGTAGAGGTTATGATTGGAGGGAGTTCTATCTCAGACCACTCTCCGGTTGCAATGAAGTTAAGATGGGGTAGAGAGGACAGAGGTGGTTTTGTGTGGTGGATGAATGAGGCACTTCTTTTGGATGAGGAGATCGATCGAAAGATTAAAACAGAAATTGAAAGATATTTTGAAGAGAATGATAATGAGGAAGTGTCGGTTGCAACATTGTGGGAAGCCCATAAAGCCTATATCAGAGGATTACTTATTGCAATAGGGGCAAAAAAGAAAAGAGAAAGGAGAGAAAAGATCAATAGACTTTTAAATGAAATATCTGATCTAGAACAGGCCCATAAAAGGAATATCTTGAAAGAATTAAGGCAGAAGATAACAAAAAAGAAAGATGAATTAGAGAGGGCAATAGAGGAAGAAAAAAGAAGAGTCTTTAATAAGTTAACAAGTGAAAGGTATAGATGGGGAGATAGGCCGGGAAAACATCTAATGAGGGCGTTGAGGGAAAAGAAAAATAGGAATTACCGTATTTTCTGGCGTATAAGACGACTTTTTACCCCTTGAAAATCTTCTCAAAAGTCGGGGGTCGTCTTATACGCCGGTAACGGCATGCTGACACTTTTCAGGGGGGCGGCGCGGTGCCGCCACCGTCCCTCCCCCTTCCAACAGAAGGGAAACTAAGTACAGGGGTGGGCAGGGGCTGCTGTCTCTTACCTGGCTCCGGTCCCACGACGATCCGGTCCAGGAAGCGCGGCTGCTCCTTCCTTCGGTTCGTCCACTGGATGTTCGCGTGGCTGCTCGGCTCCGCCTCCTCACCGGTGATTGGCCGCCAGAACTGTAGCTCAGGAAAGGCACACAGGCGGCCAATCACCGGCGAGGAGGCGGAGCTGAGCGGCCCCGCAAAAATCGAGTGGAGACGCAGGTAAGTGTGCCGTGCTTAGATGCTGCTGCAACCACATATGCTGGCTGCAGCAGCACCATACTGGAACACCCCTGTTTACAAGCAAGTGTCAGTGGGAGGAATAGTGCCCCATCGTTGGTGTCTATGATACCAATGATGGGGCATTATTCCTCCCACTGACACCAACGATGGAGCACTTTTCCTCCCCCCCACTGACACCAACGATGGGGCACTATTCCTCCCCCCCCCCACTGACACCAACGATTGGGCACTATTCCTCCCCCCCCACTGACACCAATGATGGGGCACTATTCCACCCCCCCAATGACACCAATGATGGGGCACTATTCCACCCCCCCCACTGACACCAATGATGGGATACTATTCCTCCCCCCCCCACTGACACCAACGATGGGGCACTATTCCTCCCCCCCCCCCCACTGACACCAATGATGGGATACTATTCCTCCCACTGACACCAAAGATGGGGACCTATTCCACTGACACCGATGGGGTGCTATTCCCCCCAATGATACTAATAATGGGGCACTATTCCTGCCACTGATACCAATGATGGGGCACTATTCCTCCCACTGACACCAATGATGGGGCATTATTCCTCCCACTGACACCAATGATGGGGCACTATTCCTCCCACTGACACCAATGATGGGGCACTATTCCTCCCACTAACACCAATGATGGGGCACTATTCCTGCCACTGACACCAATGATGGGGTGCTATTCCTCCCACTGACACCAATGATGGGGCACTATTCCTCCCACTGACACCAATGATGGGGCACTATTCCGGCCACTGATACTAATGATGGGGTGTTATTCCTCCCACTGACACCAATGATGGGGCACTATTCCTGCCACTGATACTAATGATGGGGCACTATTCCTGCCACTGATACTAATGATGGGGCACTATTCCTGCCACTGATACCAATGATGGGGCACTATTCCTCCCACTGACACCAATGATGGGGCACTATTCCTCCCACTGATACCAATGATGGGGCACTATTCCTCCCACTGATACCAATGATGGGGCACTATTCCTCCCACTGACACCAATGATGGGGCACTATTCCTCCCACTGACACCAATGATGGGGCACTATTCCTCCCACTGACACCAATGATGGGGCACTATTCCTCCCACTGACACCAATGATGGTGCACTATTCCTGCCACGGATACTAATGATGGGGTGTTATTCCTCCCACTGACACCAATGATGGGGCACTATTCCTGCCACTGATACCAATGATGGGGCACTATTCCTCCCACTGACACCAATGATGGGGTACTATTCCTCCCACTGACACCAATGATGGGGCACTATTCCTCCCACTAATACCAATGATGGGGCACTATTCCTCCCACTAATACCAATGATGGGGCACTATTCCTCCCACTAATACCAATGATGGGGCACTATTCGTCCCACTGACACCAATGATGGGGCACGATTCTTCCCACTGGTGTGCACTGGAAGAGGGGTAGTCTTATACGGCGAGTATAGCCCAAACACTACATTTTAAACAGGAAAAGTAGGGGGTCGTCTTATACGCCCAGTTGTCTTATACGCCGGAAAATACGGTATATAGAAAAAATAAGAAACTCCAAGGGTGAAATGGTCCATTCAACTAAAAGAATAGCTAGAGTTTTTAAAGATTATTATAGTGAACTATACAACATTATACCCCAGGACACCCCCAATAATATTGATACAGTAAATAAAGAAAAAAGAAGTATATTTTTAAAAAATGCAGGTCTAACAAAACTAAGTAAAATCCAACTGAATTCCTTGGATTCAGAAATTACGTCAGAAGAAATAGAAATAGCATTGAAGGATACAGTGGTGGGGAAAAGTCCGGGCCCAGATGGGTTTACTGTAAAATACTATAAAAAATATAAAGAGTTACTAATACCCAGATTGAAGACATATATGAATGCCCTGGGAGACAAGTTGGAAGTTAGGGGACAGTCCTTACAGGCCAATATAGTTTTAATTCACAAGGAAGATAAAGACCCTTCTCAGTGTGCAAGTTATAGACCTATTGCGCTGTTGAATGTTGACACTAAATTGTTTGCAAAAGTTCTGGCAAACAGGCTTAAGGTCTTGTTGCCAGAATGGATACATGGGGATCAGGTGGGATTTGTCCCGGGAAGAGAGGGTAGAGACAACGGATTAAGATCATTGTTGCTTATACAAGAGGGGAAAAAAGGAAAGACCCCAGTAATATTACTATCAATTGATGCAGAGAAAGCATTCGATAGAGTGAACTGGAGTTTTATGATGGACACCTTGGTGGAGATAGGGTTGGGGGATAGAATTAGGAAGTGGATTGGTAATTTATATAAAAGGCCCCACAGCCACTGTCATGGTAAATGGAGGAAGATCAGAGCTCTTTAGGATGTCAAATGGAACTAGACAGGGATGACCCCTATCCCCATTGTTGTTTGTCTTGTCCCTGGAGCCATTGTTGTCAATGATAAGAAAGAATATTAATATAAAAGGAATAAAGATAGGTGATAGAGAACATAAGGTAGCGGCCTACGCGGACGATTTATTGTTTTTCGTTGGAAACCCTCGCATTTCTCTACCAAACTTAATGAAAATACTGAAAGAGTATGGGGAAATATCAAACTTAAAAATTAATCCAACAAAATCTGAAATTTTAAATATAAATCTTAAAAATAGTGAAAAAGAAAAAATACAAGAAGAATTCCCCTTTGTGTGGAGAGAGAAAGAATTAAAGTATCTTGGGGTAAAATTGTCTGCTTCAATTAATAATATGTATAAGAATAATTATATTTCACTTTTAAACGAGATAAAAGAGGAATTGAAGAGGTTGGGAACTGGAAATCCGTCTTGGATGGGCCGTATAAATTTGATAAAAATGATAATTTTGCCCAAAGTCTTGTACAAGTTTCAAATGATCCCAATTAAACTTCCAGGTTTTTTTCAGGACACTAAGGAAAATGTTGTTGGGGTATATATGGAGGAAAAAAAACCCGAGGATACGCTATGAAACGCTGACTAGAATTAAAGAGAGAGGAGGCCTAGGGCTCCCAGATTTCAAGAGATATTATAAAGCGATCTTGATCGCGAGAATCTTTGACTGGACTCATAACCCAGGGAAAAGTTGGGTCAAAATTGAAAATATATTGAGTGGGTCCAATCTGAATAGAATTATATGGTTACCTACACATCATAGAGGTCTAGATGTTAACACAAGTATATACACTTCTATTGTTTTAAAAGTCTGGCAGATGTTACACAGACAAAAGGGTTGGGTTTTTAACTCACAGTTAATGCCACTTAAAAATACAGATTACTTTGCACCTGGGAAGGAAGATATCACAGGGAATTGGATTATTAAACAGGACGCGCAACTGAGAGATATAATGGTGGGTGAGGAACTAAGATCTTATAGAGAGATGGAGAAATTAAAGGGAGAGGTTTTTAGCAGAATGGACGAGGTTCGATACCACCAATTAAAACACTTTTTTGAGAGTCTCCCAAAATCGGTGAGAATTAGAAAGGAGTGGAATTTATTTGAAAGTTTATTAGATACACGGGGAGATGGGAGACACGGAGTTGCCAAAATATATAGAATCTTAAAGGCACTAGACACTGACACAAAACTAACTTATGTAGAGAAATGGGAAAAAGATATGGGCAGGGAGATCGATGAGGAACAGCAGAGGAAAATGTTTAGATTAACCACTTCCCGTCCGGCCGCTGTTTATAAACGGCAGGACGGGACACCTACAGGAGCGGGTTGCCGTCTCTAAACGGCACCTTGTATCTGAGGCTCGTGCGCGGCTCCTAGAGCGCGCACCCGCGAGCCCGATGATCGCCGAGTCCGACGGACACGGTGGATTACGTGACATGGTATGGGACCAATGAAATCGGTCCCATACCATGTGATCAGCTGTGTCCAATAAGGACACAGCTTAAGTGTCAACAAAAGCCGCATGGTGCAGCTTCCGCCTCCTTCTCCTCTCACGGAGTTGTCTGTGAGAGGAGAAACAGCGAAGAAGAGGGTTGTAGCTAACTGCCCTCCACCTCAGTGACACCTGATCGCCCCTAAAGTGTCCCTGATCGCCCCAAAAGTGGCCCTGATCGCCCCTAAAGTGGCCCTGATCGCCCCTAAAGTGGCCCTGATCACCCCAACAAGTGGCCCTGATCGCCCCCACAAGTGTCCCTGATCGCCCCCACAAGTGTCCCTGATTGCCCCCACAAGTGTCCCTGATTGCCCCAAGTGACCCTGATTGCCCACAAGTGTTCCTGATCGCCACAGTGTCCCTGATCGTCACAGTATCCCTGATCGCCGCAGTGGCCAAGCAGTGTCCCTGATCGTCACACAAGTGGCCCAGCAGTATCGCCGCAGTGGCCAAGCAGTGTCCCTGATTGCCACACAAGTGGCCCAGAAGTGTCCCTGATT
Source organism: Staurois parvus (assembly GCF_062004578.1). NCBI lineage: Eukaryota > Metazoa > Chordata > Amphibia > Anura > Ranidae > Staurois > Staurois parvus. Next base: position 70,789 of record NW_028319011.1, read on the forward strand.
GCCGCAGTGGCCCAGCAGTGTCCCTGATCACCGCAGTGTCCCTGATTGCCGCACAATTGGCCCAGCAGTGTCCCTGATCGCCGCAGTGGCCCAGCAGTGTCCCTGATCACCGCAGTGTCCCTGATTGCCGCACAAGTGGTCCAGCAGTGTCCCTGATTGCCGCAGTGTTCCTGATTGCCGCAGTGGCCCAGCAGTGTCCCTGATCGCCACACAAGTGGCCCAGCAGTGTCCCTGATCGCCGCAAAAGTAACCCAGCATTGTCCCCGATTGCTGCACAAGTGGTCCAGCAGTGTCCCTGATCACCACAGTGGCCCAGCAGTGTCCCTGATCACCGCAGTGTCCCTGATTGCCGCACATGTGATCCAGCAGTGTCCCTGATCGCCGCAGTGGCCCTGATTGCCGCAGTGGCCCAGCAGTGTCCCTGACCACCACATTGGCCCAGCAGTGTTCCTGATCACCACACAAGTGGCCCAGCAGTGTCCCTGATCGCCGGATAAGTGGTCCAGCAGTGCCCCTGATCACCGAAGTGTCCCTGATCACCGCAGTAGTCCAGCAGTGTTTCTGATCACCACACAATTGGCCCAGCAGTGTCCCTGATCCCCACATTGGCCCAGCAGTGTTCCTGATCACCACACAAGTGGCCCAGCAGTGTCCCTGATCGCCGGATAAGTGGTCCAGCAGTGCCCCTGATCACCGAAGTGTCCCTGATCACCGCAGTAGTCCAGCAGTGTTTCTGATTGCCACACAAGTGGCCCAGCAGTGTCCTGATCATCGCAGTGGCCCAGCAGTGTCCCTGATCGCCGCAGAAGTGGTCCAGCAGTGTCCCTGATCGCCGCAGTGTCCCTGATCACCGCAGTGTCCCCGATTGCTGCACAAGTGGTCCAGCAGTGTCCCTGATCACCGCAGTGTCCCTGATTGCCGCAGTGGCCCAGATCACCACACAAGTGGCCCGGCAGTGTCCCTGATCACCACACAAGTGGCCAGCAGTGTCCCTGATCGCCGGACAAGTGGTCCAGCAGTGCCCCTGATCACCGCAGTGTCCCTGATCACCGCAGTTGCCCAGCAGTGTTTCTGATCGCCACACAAGTGGCCCAGCAGTGTCCTGATCATCGCAGTGGCCCAGCAGTGTCCATGGTCGCCGCACAAGTGGTCCAGCAGTGTCCCTGATCGCCACAGTGTCCCTGATTGCCACAGTGTCCCTGATCGCCACACAAGTGGCCCAGCAGTGTCCCTGATCACCGCAGTGGCCCAGCAGTGTCCCTGATCACCATACAGTGGCCCAATCAGTGTCCCTGATCACCTTACAGTGTGCCTGTTCATAAAGTGTCCCTGATCTCTGCCACACCAGTGGATCCTGTTCACTGCCATCGTCTGTGAGGAGAGAGATCCAGTACAGCTAACTGTGAGTAATTTTCAGCCTTTGCACAGAGTTTACACACACTCACAAAACATTGCCAGCCACCTCACTGTATCTCTGATTTTTGCCCAACAGTGACTAGTGTGAACCAACTGCAGCCAGATATCTGTCCCTCACTGCAACACCATCCTGATCACTGCCATACCAGTGGGTCCTGATCAGTGTCAAAAATATGGCCAAAGGATCATATACAAGCGAGGAGGCATTTCAAATTCTGAGTATGACAGATGAGAGTGACGGAGAACTTAAAACATACCTTGGGGTGTTTGCTTTCCAAAATGGGGTCTTTTTATGGATAATTCCATTGTCCTGATGCTCCAGGACCTCCAAAACAGCAATAGGTAGTTTAGAAATTAGATGTGCGATCTTTGCCCTTAGAACGCTAACAAGTGCTTATTGGATGTGGAACCCCTCTATGTGGCCAGACTGTGAAAAAGTCTTACACATTTGGTATCACCATATTCAAGAAGAGTTAGAGAATGTGTTTTGGGGTGTAATTTTAAGTATGCCTATGCAGTGTATTAGAAATAACTCATAGATTGACAACTTTGTGTAGAAAAAAATACATTTTCATTTTCTTTTCGCATTTTCCAAAAACTTGTGGCAAAAAATGAAGTCTTCAGAAGACTCTGCATGCCTCTTAAAACATACCTTGGAGTGTTTGCTTTCCAAAATGGGGTCATTTTGCGGATAATTCCATTGCCCTGATGCTCCAGGACCTCCAAAACGGCAATAGGTAGTCAAGAAATTAGATGTGTAATTTTTGCCCTTAGAACGCTATCAGGTGCTTATTGGATGTGGAACCCCTCTATGTGGCCAGACTGTGAAAAAGTCTCACACATTTGGTATCGCCATATTCAGCAGGAGTTAAAGAATGCGTTTTGAGGTATCATTTTAAGTATGCCTATGCTGTGTAATAGAAATATCTCATAGATTGACAACTTTGCGTAAAAAAAAATACATTTTCATTTTCTTTTCACATTTTCCAAAAACATGTGGCAAAAAATGAAGTCTTCAGAGGACTCCCAATGCCTCTTAAAACATACCTTGAGGTGTTTTCTTTCGAAAATGGGGTCATTTTGTGGGTAATTCAATTGTCCTGGTGCTCCAGGACCTCCAAAACTGTGATAGACAGTCAAGAAATTAGATGTGTAATTTTTGCCCCTAGAACGCCTAAGGGTGCTTATTGGATGTGGGGCCCTTCTATGTGGTTAGGCTGTGAAAAAGTTTTACACATGTGGTATCGCCATACTCAGGATGAGTAGCAGAATGTGTTTTGGGGTGTAATTGCAAGTATGCCTATGCCGTGTGAGAGAAAGAACTTGTTAAATGACAACTTTGTGGGAAAAAAAAAAAGAATTTTTTTTACTTTCATCATTTCCTTAAAAAATTGGCAAAAAATTACAACTTCAAAAAACTCCCCATGCCTCTCATTAAATACCTCAGACTGTCTACTTTCCAAAAAGGGGTCGTTTGGGGGGTATTTGTACTGTCCTGGCATTTTAGGGCCCCAAGAAATTATATAGGTAGTCCGTGCATCAGGATTGATACATTTTCAAATATATCAAATATATATACCGTGGTCTGTGGACTCTATAACTTTCACAAAGACTAAATAATACACACTGATTTGGGTTATGTCTACCAACAAAATGTAGCACAATGGATTTTGGCCTAAATTTATGAAGAAAGTATATTTATTTGCAAAATTTAGTATCAAATACTAAGAAAAACATGTTTTTTTTCAAAATTTTCAGTCTTTTTTCATTTTTCTAGCAAAAAATAAAAACCCCAGTGATGATTAAATACCACCAAATTAAAGCTCTATTTGTTTGAAAAAAATGATAATAATTTCATTTAGATACAGTGTTGTATGCCTGAGTAATTGTCATTCACAATGTGAGAGCGCCGAAAGCTGAAAATTGGCCTGGACAGGAAGGGGGTAAAAGTGTCCGGACAGGAAGTGGTTAATTCACGAAAATATTAGTATGAGAGAAGTAGAATTAAATTATAAGTGTTTAGTTAGATGGCACATTGCACCGATTGTGGAGCACAAGATGAATGGGGAGAACTCTCCACTATGTTGGAGAGGTTGTGGAGAAGTGGGGACACTATATCACATTTGGTGGGAATGTTCAAAGATACAGGTGTTCTGGGGGAAAATCTTCCATTTAATGAGGAAAATTACTAAGATCGATATTAGATTGGATCCAGAGTTATGTCTTCTTCATATCTCTGAGCTTACAGTGAGATCATATAAGGATTCAGGGATTTGGTACTTTCTGAGTGCAGCCAAAAGCTTGATTCCTAAGTTTTGGAAAAAAAGGGAGGTGCCGACGGCAGAAGATTGGTTGATCAGAACGAATCAGTTATGTGAGATGGACTTTATTACACACACATAGACGGGATGGAGATGTACCATAAAAAGTGGGGAAAATGGGAAGAATTTAGACAGAAAGTGAAATATAGTTGATTTATACCTCTTGAAACGAATAATGTATTTTAGAAATGAGTTTTAGGAAGAAAAGGATAGTGCTATATATATATATACAGTATATATATATTTTTTTTTTTTTCTCTCTCTCTCTTGGATTAGAAAAGAAAAGGCAGAGTGGGATGGAGGGGGGAGGGGGGATACGAGGATGGGTGTGGGCGGGGAGGGGCTTAGGAGGGAATTAGGGTTGTGGGAATTAAATAAATTATGAGGAATATAATGATTATTTAATGAAGAAAATGTTTGTTAATTATATCTGATTGAAAACCAATAAATATTTATAAAAATACCTTTACCTTTACACGTGCTCCCAACATCGGAACAGACACCTTCTTGTAAGCACCGTGCATGGCCCCTTAAGACGTTAAAGACCCGCTTTAGGGAAAAATATTGTATTTTGGATAGTATTCTCGGTACACAATAACTGACTAAAAAGTGTTCCCAGTGTTGGGCCTTAAAAAATTAACTCCTGAAGGAATTAAAAACAAAAATACAGATCCATACTTGCATGTCTAAATCCTCAGCCTCCCCCGATTCCTGTAACAGTAAAACCCCATATTCAAACAAACCGACTAATTACACTTCCCAGGAGACTGTGACATATTTGATGTGTTCAGTGCTTGCTGTTAAGTGGCAACATTCAATGAAAGCTGCATACGGAGTCCCCTCTTTAATCGCATACATTGCACAGAAATGACAAATTCCAGTAGGTGGCAGAGAAAGGTCTCCGCTTAAGTAACTGATCATAGTTTAAAGTGGACCCAAATAACAAGCAGACAATCAGCACATTAAACAGATATAGAGCAAGAACACGATGAAGTCAAACTACTAAGATTTTAACACGAACCTTCAGTCCCAGTTATACGGGTTGGACAAAATTATGGAAACACTAGGTAAAAGAACAAAATCATTAGCTACTATAGTATCCCTGGGCGACTGTGGCGCCCAGGGAAGGTGTGAAACCTTGTCTGCATCCTCGCCAAACCGTGATTTGACAACACCAGCTGCGTGAATTCAGAGCATTGTCAGCTTGGTAAATGGCGCGGTCTTCGGGAAACAATGTCTGCACCATGGGGTGCACATAGTCTGCCACAATGTGTACATAGTCACTGGCAGTGACTCTATCTTTCAATGTGACAATGGGACCTGCAGAATACCAAGATATGGCTGCCCAAACATCGTTTTTCCAGAAACTGTATATGCCGCCATAACCTTTGATATTGTACCTCGTGACACGGCAAAAATATTGGCAACTTCAGTCACAGAGGCACCAGCTAAATGGCACCAACAATTTGCCCACTTTGAAGCTCAGTAAGCTCTGACATGACTCCATATTACTAGCTGCGCACGCAGTAAATGACAGACGTGAGGCTTTCCACCTGTTAGATAGGTGTCTCATCACACAGCGGAAGCAAAAGAATGTTACATCACTTCCGCTTTCAATGCAAACCATGTTGTCACTTTCACACCTGCAAATCATGTAGTGTTTCCATATTTTTATCTAATTCCTGAACTTTTTTTTTTTATTTTTTTTTATTTTTTATTTTAGGAGAACACACCCCATGCTTCTGCCTTCCTCGCTTAGGCAAGAATGACATCCTCCCCACCCCACCTGAAGCCCCCTAGGATACCAACATCAGGTATCCCAGGTGGCTTTGGGGCTATGTACAATACGCTGTGCATGTGCAGTGGAGTGTAAAGTGAGGTGCTGCTCTAATAACTAAACTATATGTAAATCCCAATGTGAATAAGTGGTGAACAGTAAATAAATGAGTGAACAATACTATAATACCCAGTGACTATATTAACAGCATAAGTGACATCAACCCCAAGCTAAACATCTACACCACCTTTCTTAAATGAGTTAAATGAACATAAAAAAATCTATAAATACAATAATTAAATACACATACATAGATTGAAAGCCGTGGTACTGAATATGCGCCTATTACACAACACCAGTAAATACATATAATGTGGGGACATAAACGCATGTATGCTTCACATGCCCAAAACCAACTGATGTGAAAGAAATGGCAGTGATCCCACTAAGGGATAAGAAACAAAGTGAATCAGTGAAACCACGCCTTGCAGTAAACGTACAAAAAGGGAAGAGGAATCAGAATATAAACGCATGTATACCTACATGCTCAAGGATAACTGGTGAATAAGAACAATAGCAGTGATCCCACTAAGGGACAAACAAAGTGAATCCGTGAAACCACAAATTGTGGTACTTGTGAAAAAAGAAAGAAGTCAGGCTCACCGCCTGTAAATCACTAACAATCACTAAATGTACACAATTGTGACCCCCCTACTGGGGATAAGTGAACAGAAAAATAGGCTATAGTGCCTATAAATAATGAAGGGATTTGTAACCCCAAATGGGGGGTTCTGAATAAGCAGAGAAATAAGTGACGGCAAACAGAGCCTCACACTCTCCGTGTATCCACAAACATAAATAAACATGGATAATCCACCAATCAACATGAACAAAAAAACCAAAACACAAAATTATTAACGTGTCCTAAAAGGTGAAATAAATGTCCAATCTATAAAAGGTGTCCAGAACCATCCATATGGTGGAGGTGTTCTGTAGTCCTGTGATCACCATAAATGTGCAACAGGATACTATAAATCCCACTCTAGGTGCAATGGCCCCTCACCTCCATGCGGTGACCATGCAGGGTTAAAACACCTTATGGTAATCAAACACCACTAAGGTTGAAGTTATCGCTATCTCATCCCAACTGAGCCATCACTTCTAGGACCACTGAGAGGAGGCTGCATGCGGGACCTTGCCCACCAGAGAGGGAACTGACACAGCGGTGGACCTGACATCCGTTGGAGAGAGTCCGGGTTCCAGACCGGTGGTGTTTGATTATCATAAGGTGTTTTAACCCTGCAGGGTCACCGCATGGAGGTGAGGGGCCATTGCACCTAGAGTGGGATTTATAGTATCCTGTTGCACATTTATGGTGATCACAGGACTACAGAACACCTCAACCATTTGGATGGTTCTGGACACCTTCTATAGATTGGACATTTATTTCACCTTTTAGGACACGTTAATAATTTTGTGTTTTGGTTTTTCTGTTCATGTTGATTGGTCTATTATCCACTGTTTATTTATGTTTGTGGATACACGGAGAGTGTGAGGCACTGTTTGCCGTCACTTATTTCTCTGCTTATTCAGAACCCCCCATTTGGGGTTACAAATCCCTTCATTATTTATAGGTTTTCTGTTCACTTATCCCCAGTAGGGGGGTCACAATTGTGTACATTTAGTGATTGTTAGTGATTTACAGGCCGTGAGCCTGACTTCTTTCTTTTTTCACAAGTACCACAATTTGTGGTTTCACGGATTCACTTTGTTTGTCCCTTAGTGGGATCACTGCTATTGTTCTTATTCACCAGTTAACCTTGAGCATGTAGGTATACATGCGTTTATAATCTGATTCCTCTTCCCTTTTTCGTACGTTTACCACAAGGAGTGTTTTCACTGATTCACTTTGTTTCTTATCCCTTAGTGGGATCACTGCCATTTCTTTCACATCAGTTGGTTTTGGGAATGTAATGCATACATGCGTTTATGTCACCACATGATATGTATTTACTGGTGTTGTGTAATAGGCGCATATCCAGTACCACGGCATTCATTATATGTATGTGTATTTAATTATTGTATTTATAGATTTTTTTATGTTGATTTCACCCATTTAGGAGAGGCGGTGTAGATGTTTAGTTTGGGGTTGATGTCACTTATGCTGTTAATATAGTCACTGGGTATTATAGTATTGTTCACTCATTTATTTACTGTTCATCACTTATTCACATTGGGATTTACATATAGTTTAGTTATTAGAGCAGCACCTCAATTTACACTTTGGATTGTCCATTTCTGGTAGATGGTTAGGTACTAGCAGCTTTAGCCACAGGTTCACCTAAGCACAGGAGGACTACGAATATTGTCTATGCTCAGTGGAGTGTCATCGGGAGCTGCTTGCTAGGACCTGGAAGAGAAAGCTGTCTCCAATGATGGCGGCACAAGGCCCTGTGGGTTCAGCTTTCAGCAGATTACAGCAGGGCAATGCTGCAGTTGATGGCTGGGTATGTTATTTAAGTTCACCCCAGCACACAAGGTAGGAGGGGGTTTACAGTAAAATTAAACCTGGGGGGGGTTAAGTTCCACTTTAACCTGTTGTCACCCAAATTACACATATTTGCAGCCGCAAGGGCGGGCTTTAACACCCACACATGTGCGTTGTTGGGCAGCCAATGTTTCTGTGCTGAGAACAAGCTCACTGCAAGCTCCCAGCACAGACACTGGGCTGTCAAAGACAGCTCTCGACCCTCACTAATAATCCATAGCCAGTGGAACGACTCCTGATCATGTGACCACTATGACAGCCAAACACAGTAGTCACATGATCGAAAATCTTCCCGCCCCCCAGAACTTTGTACAAGGACACCGGAGCAGGCGGAAAAGGGTTAAAGGGACTTCAGATGAGACATTTTTGTGGTCATTTAGCTCGTGAGATAAACAATATAAAGTCAAAGACACAACAAACTGACCTTTTCTGCTAGCCAGCCCATGTGCCGAATTTCATGACTTCCAGAGATTCCGTTTTTTCTCAGCTGAGTTTGGACTTCGGCCATCACCTTGGGAAGAAGTTCTGTCACCACCCCATGAATTGCGTTGAACCAGGTCTGGGCCGCCGCAGGATCTTTTGCTCGCAGCACCGCAGTATGCTTGGCATCAGGTGAATGCAGTTCTAGATGTCTGCAATACAGAACACATGCGTTTACAGCGGGAAATCCCAGGATCTTCTTATAATCCCCTGTTCATAGCTCTGGAGTTTTAGGATATTTTGCCACACACAGTTGAATAAAAACTGTACATCTTTGGACTAATCTCCAGACAGATATAATAGACACAAATGAATGCAGCACTGTATTCATTAACCCCTTCTTCCCAGCCTTTTAAGAGATAGTAACACCGCAGCATCGTCACCTGTTTGCTCAGCTTCCGCACCATGTGATCACTGTGATTGGATGCCAAAGTGATTAGATAATTGGAAGCTCATCCTACCGGCTTCCAATTGTCAGTGACGATACTGTCAGAGTGCTGGGGGCATGCTGCCAACACAAAACAGGTATGTGTATACGAGGAGGCACAGAATACGGCCAATCTCTGTGCTGCCACATATATACATACATCTGACAGGAAGGGCTTAATAAATCTTGAAATGTGTGTTTTAATGCCACTAGTGGAAGTGCCTGAAATTGATTTGGTATCAGCCTCTTACTATGCAGCAGCACTGGAAGAAGAAGGGGCAGAACCGAGAGCCAATCAGGGGTGCTGCATGCACATGTACTAACATAGAACATACTGATAGGAGAAGAGATCAGAGAGATGACCTAATCAGTCTGCTGCTGTTGTTTCACCATCCAATCAGACGGTTGGGGGTGAACAGAGGACACCACTGTATTTCCTATCTGTAAGTAGTCTTGTCTGCTTGGCTGTGCTGTCTGGCAGAGCTGTGGAAATCCCAGCAATGAATGAACAGATATAAAAATCTTCTGACAGGCAAAACATTTCTCATATATGTATTTAGAGTACAGCTTGCTAGGACTGTGAGTGTACTCCATGCACCTAGAGATGACAGTATCCACCCTAACTGCTTTAAGGAACAACATGTACTGTATATAATAACAAAATAAATCACATATAATAACCATTACAGTCTGCCTAAGGTGGCAACAAACAGGCCCCAGAAATAAAAACTGGGCACCTCATCTGTGGGAATACAAAGAAACCAATGAGATGTAGATATGAGTGCGTTTTGTATGATTGTGCGCTCTTCTTTCTTCCTATTATGTAAGTACCGGTCGGGTTTTAATAAAGAACATTTTTTTATGGCAGAACATTATTGCAGATCCCTTTGGCTTTTCTTTGGAGAGACACTGCATACTGAATTTGTGAGGAAGGTTTGTTTTCTGCCCGGTATATTGTGTCTCCTGGAGGTTGGACGTTCATATGGATATAGCCAGTGTTGCTGAAAGGGATATACCTCTATATATAATATATCTCTAAAAATCTGAGTAACGGGTCATTCCAGACAAAGTGTAGAAAAACAGCGTACTTTGATTAAAAAGTTCATTGGAGAGGAGAAAACATATAAATAAGTGCAGAAACTGATAGGCTGCTCAGCTAAAATGATCTCAAATGCTGTAAAATGGAAACCAAAACGTGAAAGTAAACAGAAAACTGCCATTTGAATGGATCAAATGTATCAAAAGCCGCAGAGAGGTCAAGTAGTAAGAGTACGGAGTAGTGGTCATTGGTTGGGATGAGTACGGAGTAGTGGTCATTGGTTGGGATGAGTACGGAGTAGTGGTCATTGGTTGGGATGAGTACGGAGTAGTGGCCATTGGTTGGAATGAGTACGGAGTAGTGGCCATTGGTTGGGATGAGTACGGAGTAGTGGCCATTGGTTGGGATGAGTACGGAGTAGTGGTCATTGGTTGGGATGAGTACAGAGCAGTGGCCATTGGTTGGGATGAGTACGGAGCAGTGGCCATTGGTTGGGATGAGTATGGAGCAGTGGCCATTGGTTGGGATGAGTACAGAGTAGTGGCCATTGGTTGGGATGAGTACGGAGTAGTGGCCATTGTTTGGGATGAGTACGGAGTAGTGGCCATTGGTTGGGATGAGTACGGAGTAGTGGCCATTGGTTTTAGCAGTTAGTAGATCATTGGTGAGTTAGACTTTTGGTAAAAGATGGTAAAGACCTGTTCCTACCCAAACCCAGGCTCATGATATTTCCAAAGTTCTCGGTTGAGCTTGTCTTGTACTGCTTGAGAGATTACTGCAGAGTACGCTGCAACTTGCAAGCTCACTAGATAACAAAAGCATTTTTTGTGCAATTATTGAACAGGTATAACGGAACACTTTCAATTATTATCTAATAGATCAAAGGGGAACAAATAAGAGACGTTGTCTCCTAAACTGTATCTAGACCTAAATTGATGGCATGTTCAGATCAAAGGAAAGCTTATTGATATGCACATAAAAGAACACGTCCAAATACTTTATTCATGACAATAATATTGATAGGACATCCAGTATTTATCAGTGAAAAAGGCAAACACTGCTAGCAGGCTGCATTTACACTGCTGCAGGGGCTCCTGTGGAACAAGGCGAGACCCTGTTGTCAAGCTGACAGCCGGTCCAGGTGGATTTTGCTGGACAGAACATGACACCGTTGGTCTACAAGGTATGCCCAAAGTACAGTTACCCTGACATGGGCATGCATGGGCCCCTTAGGAAGCTGGGGCCTCAGGTAGTTGCCGGAACTACTCCAATGGAGATCTGACAAAGGTCATGCTGACTCTCTTCTTTTAAATGGAATGAATCAGAGATTTAGAACAGACAATTTATGACTGTGTTAATCTAAATACGTGTTTTGGGTTAGTGAATTGGAAGGTCCAAATATATAAACTGAAGCATTGTAAATCACACTGCATTTTTATGTAGCCTTTTATAGGACCATTAAAACAAGAAAGGCTCCCACCAGGAAAAAGTGTAGCCTGCAGCAGCTATTCTCATCCAGGGCTCCATGAAACCCTAGGATACCTCTAGAGCAGTGGCCTCAAAACTGCAGCACACGGACCGAATGTGGCCCTTTGTTTACTTTACATATGGCCCTTTAGGCACTATTCCTTCCACTGATATGAGATGCTATTCCTCCCACTGTGACCCACAGCAGAGAATTAATTCTTGACCCCAACAATGGCATACTATTCCTTCCACTGACACCAATGATGGAGCACTAATCCTTCCACTGACACCAATGACGGGACACTATTCATCCCTTTAACAGTAAAGATGGACCACTGTTTACTCCCAGTAATGCCAGGAGATTTTCTACTTCCACTGGCCACAGTCCGACCCCCCTAAAGTCTGAATGACAGTAAACTGGCCCTTTGTTTAGAAAGTTTGAAGACCCCTGCTTCAGAGCAGGGGTCTCCAAACTGTGGCCCTTTGCATACCTTTCTCTGGCCCTTGGGGTACTATTCCTCCAACTGATATGAGGCACTATTCCTCCCACTGACAATTGGGCAATAATTCCTGCACTGTCACCAACAGTAGGGAACCATTCCTCCAATTGAAACCAATGATGGAGCATTATACCTTCCACAGACACCAATTATGGAGCACGATTCCATCCACAGACATCAATGATGGAGCACTATTCCCTCCACAGACACCAATGATGGAGCACTATTTCCTCCACAGACACCAATGATGGAGCACTATTCCCTCCACAGACAACAATGATGGAGCACTATTCCCTCCACAGACATCAATGATGGAGCACTATTCCCTCCACAGACATCAATGATGGAGCACTATTCATTCCACAGACACCAATGATGGAGCACTATTCCCTCCACAGACATCAATGATGGAGCACTATTCCCTCCACAGACACCAATGATGGAGCACTATTTCCTCCACAGACACCAATGATGGAGCACTATTCCCTCCACAGACAACAATGATGGAGCAATATTCCCTCCACAGACATCAATGATGGAGCACTATTCCCTCCACAGACATCAATGATGGAGCACTATTCATTCCACAGACACCAATGATGGAGCACTATTCCCTCCACAGACATCAATGATGGAGCACTATTCCCTCCACAGACATCAATGACGGAGCACTATTCCCTCCACAGACACCAACGATGGAGCACTATTCCTTCCACAGACACCAATAATGGAGCATAAATTCGTTTTTAAACTTTACTTCACTATGGGCATTTTTTCTTGATCCCCTGTGAGGAGCACCTTTTCTCCCAGATATCGTTCTTGCACAGTGGAGGAACAGTGCTCTTTTGGTGGAGCAGTGATAGTTTTCTACCATCTAGTGGATTTCTTCTGCCCAGCTCTGTACCGTCGTGAGGATCTTCACTGACCAAGGGAATGCATCTACCCTTTCCATGCGGATGACTACTCTATGAGCTCCATCTTGGCTACATTGCACTTATAATGTGCACTTCTGGTTAGTGTGCATTGTTACCCTAGGTCACCGTTGTTGGGACTTTTTTTGATCACTTTTATCTATTGTGACACATTTATATATTCTCCTAGCGCTGCACTTTGATTTTATTTTCATGTGAGGATTATTTTGGTTATCCTGTGTGCCTCAGCTACTTGTACATTTAAAGCGCTCGCTTATTATTCTCTGTTTTATAATGATGGAGCACTATTCCCTCCACAGACATCAATGATGGAGCACTATTCCCTCCACAGACATCAATGATGGAGCACTATTCCCTCCACAGACACCAATGATGGAGCACTATTCCCTCCACAGACATCAATGATGGAGCACTATTCCCCCCACAGACATCAGTGATGGAGCACTATTCCCTCCACAGACATCAATGATGGAGCACTATTCCCTCCACAGACATCAATGATGGAGCACTATTCCCTCCACAGACATCAATGATGGAGCATTATTCCCTCCACAGACATCAATGATGGAGCACTATTCCCTCCACAGACATCAATGATGGAGCACTATTCCCTCCACAGACATCAGTGATGGAGCACTATTCTCTCCACAGACATCATTCATGGAGCACTATTCCCTCCACAGACATCAATGATGGAGCACTATTCCCTCCACAGACAACAGTGATGGAGCACTATTCCCTCCACAGACATCAATGATGGAGCACTATTCCCTCCAGACATCAATGATGGAGCACTATTCCCTCCACAGACATAAATGATGGAGCACTATTCCCTCCACAGACATCAGTGATGGAGCACTATTCTCTCCACAGACATCATTCATGGAGCACTATTCCCTCCACAGACATCAATGATGGAGCACTATTCACTCCACAGACATCAATGATGGAGCACTATTACCTCCACAGACACCAATGATGGAGCACTATTCCCTCCACAGACATCAATGATCGGACACTATATCTCCCACAGACATCAATGATGGAGCACTATTCCCACCACAGACATCAATGATGGAGCACTATTCCCTCCACAGACATCAATGATGGAGCACTATTCCCTCCACAGACATCAGTGATGGAGCACTATTCCCTCCACAGACATCAATGATGGAGCACTATTCCCTCCACAGACATCAATGATGGAGCACTATTCCCTCCACAGACACCAATGATGGAGCACTATTCCCTCCACAGACACCAATGATGGAGCACTATTCCCTCCACAGACATCAATGATCGGACACTATATCTCCCACAGACATCAGTGATGGAACACTATTCCCTCCACAGACATCAGTGATGGAGCACTATTCCCTCCACAGACATCAATGATGGAGCACTATTCCCTCCAGACATCGATGATGGAGCACTATTCCCTCCACAGACATCAATGATGGAGCACTATTCCCTCCACAAACATCAATGATGGAGCACTATTCCCTCCACAGACATCAATGATGGAGCACTATTCCCTCCACAGACACCAATGATGGAGCACTATTCCCTCCACAGACATCAATGATGGAGCACTATTCCCTCCACAGACATCAGTGATGGAGCACTATTCCCTCCACAGACATCAATGATGGAGCACTATTCCCTCCACAGACATCAATGATGGAGCACTATTCCCTCCACAGACATCAATGATGGAGCACTATTCCCTCCACAGACATCAATGATGGAGCACTATTCCCTCCACAGACATCGATGATGGAGCACTATTCCCTCCACAGACATCAATGATGGAGCACTATTCCCTCCACAGACATCAATGATCGGACACTATTTCTCCCACTGACACTAACAATGGGGCACTAATAGTTCCCCTATTACCAAAGATAGGACATTGTTTACTCCCACTGACGCCGGGACATTTTCAGCTCCCTCTAGCCATGGCAGGGGATCCCTTAGCTATAGCTGCTTGGCTCCCATGTGATGGTGCCTGCACAGTTCTGGGGCCAACGTCACTATGAAGGGCCAGTGGCATGATACCAATTATGTTTTTAGCTGTCTTTAAGGGGGGCAATCAGCACTGCAAATGGGGCATTTTTCAAATTGATCCCCAAGTAACTGTTTTTAGCAGGGTTTCCTCGACGTCTGAAATATATTTCAAGGGTTTCACTGTTGAAAAAAGGTGAGAAAGGCTGGTCTACAGGGCATGCCACCTCTCATTGCAGCTCTGCAATAATCTCAGGAAGGAGAGCATGCTAACAAAAGAACAGAGCACACAGTAACTGTAATACATGCAGCTACACAATACCAAAAATGACACAAACCCATGGGCTCAAAGGGCTTCATAATACATCTCCATGGTCTTGGGGATGGTCCTTCCATCACCAGACTCACTCATCTTCATGGAGGCAAAGAGAGGACCTAGTATGCCCAAGCCACTCAAAGTCAGTAATGTAACCGGCTCACTGGATGACAGCACAAGGAACAGTATTCAGGACCATTAGACCCCCCCTGTGCTGCCACCACTTACATATTTTGGGACATCTGTCCAGTAAGCCGCTCATAGTTGGGACTTCGGCCGAGTATAGTTACACTCATCACAAAGACCATCAGGAGGCATTAATAAATCCTCTGATCCCAGAGCAAGCTTTCATCTTTTACATGTTCTCTACTTATTCCAGTTACTTGCTGCAAGGTGTGCTGTGTTGTTTAGGTGTTATAGCGCATACTGCATGACTAGCGCAACTAGATTTCATGTTTTATTGTTACCGGGAAACCACATCAACCCAATGAGAACGCACTGCTAACGGCGCACAAAACCACGTATATTGTCACAATGCAGAGTGTGAATCCGGCCGTACTGCACGTGTTGGGTGAATGTAAATGTCATCACTGGTAACATTTGTCATGAAGTCATGGCTGGTGGGAGGGGCTAGCAGGGTGCTGTACATAGTTCCCAGAAAACATCAGGGCCCCTCCTCAGTACTCCCCCCAAGAGGCCTCAGCCCTGATGCAATCAGTGGGCTGGCTCCTGAGGGAGTTCTGGAAATATCAATCTGCCTGGCTGTGTGGGTGTCAGTCTGGTGTAGTGAACATTCCTATGCAGATGTCTCTAGGTAACGCTGACATGTGATGTGGAGCTTCTATGCCTGAAAGAACTGAAATCCAATGAATGAAAGCAGTGGGCCAGGGACAGTAAGGTTGGGGAGAAAAGTGCTAGATGATGCCGGATGTCCTCCAGCCAGGAAATGAGGAAGGCTCGGTTTAACTTTCTGCAGCTTTTAATACAAACTGTATGAATCTCACAGAGCGCAGTAGCATCAGAGTTAGATATTTCCGTAGAGGAGCTGAGCGTTTTACAACTGTGCAAGACTGAAGATAAGAGTGGAGTTCAAGTGTTACTAAACCCCGGACCCGGCATTCACTATATCCGGTCTCCCAGGACCCTGCATTCACTATATCCGCTCTCCCCGGACCCTGCATTCACTATATCCGGTCTCCCTGAACCCTGCATTCATTGTATCCGCTCTCCCTGGACCCGGCATTCACTATATCCGGTCTCCCCGAACCCTGCATTCACTATATCCACTCTCCCCGGACCCCGCATTCACTATATCCGCTCTCCCCAGACCCCACATTCACTATATCCGCTCTCCCCGGACCCCGCATTCACTATATCCGCTCTCCCCGGACCCCGCATTCACTATATCCGCTCTCCCCGGACCCCGCATTCACTGTATCTGCTCTCCCCGGACCCTGCATTCACTATATCCGCTCTCCCCGGACCCCGCATTTACTATATCCGCTCTCCCCGGACCCTGCATTCACTATATCCGCTCTCCCCGGACCCCGCATTCACTATATCCGCTCTCCCCGGACCCTGCATTCACTATATCCGCTCTCCCCGGACCCAGCATTCACTATATCCGCTCTCCCCAGACCCTGCATTCACTATATCTGGCCTCCCCGGACCCTGCATCCACTATATCCGCTCTCCCCAGGACCCTGCAATCACTATATCCGCTCTCCCACAGTACACACAGCATGGAAATACAATTATTTTAGTAAATATAAACTGCTAAATACCTTTTCTCATCAGCAATATATAGCAGTCTTATGACTTCTCTCAGTGTCTAACCCAGCAGTGGTTAAAGCTTGTAGGAGTTTTCATTCTCCTCCGACTGTCCTATGAGACTACAGGACCCCTGACCCTCTGTCTGGACAATGCTGATCACATGCACTCTCCTAACAAAAAAAAACAAAAAACCTCTCTATCAATACACACCAAACTGAGCATCGGCTGCTGGTCGCCACCATCTTGGATGTTGACTTCAAGCTGTAAATCAAGTGACACACTATAGTATTCCGTCTCCTCCATAAAAGGTTATATAGTGAGGGGAGGAGCAGAGGAGCTGGGCCAGCACACATAGTAATTAGACACTCGCAGTAGAGGGGGAGGGTATGGTATGCAAGAAGGGAGGGGGCTGTGCTAATCACATTTTTTAGCTTCAAAGACACATTGCAGGTGAATAAAAACTAATTCACAGAAAGTAAAAACACCAGAAGTAGGCATATAAAACACTGTGTGTGCTCTGACCTGTCATTTGTTTAAGGTGGTGACAGGGTCTCTTTAACCGCTTCAATACGGATGCACGTATATATACACAGCCTGGTACTGAAGTGGTTATACCGGGACAATGGCTGAGGCGACAACCATGATCACGTATCATTTTTCAGTGCCAACGATTCTCTTTTATGTAAAAGTAATCTGAGCGACTATGCGCCGTTGGATTACTTTTCAGGTGGAAGAAGGGGGTCTCATCCCCTCCCCCCGCCACCTTTCCCGTGTATCTTGTGCAATCGGGAAGCCCGGCAAAGATGCAACCGGTGGCATCGGCTCCCCCACACACAATGGGAGGAACTGATGTTGTTCTTCCCACTATGTGAAATGAGAAACTGGAAGCAACAAGGATTCTGTCACTTCCAGCTCTGGGTTTACTCTCCGCCTGCCAGCCGGGGAAGCAGCCAATCAGACCAATCTGTGGAGAAATCTGGGGTCTGATAGAAGAGGACCTGTCATGGCCCATGTGATCATAAAGGATGTTGTTCATCCCTTCTGATAGCAATGAAAGTGAAAAAAAGAAATAATAAAAATAAAACAACCCCCATCCCCCTCGTGCTTACATGCAAAGGTGAACACACGTGTCGGCCCTGCATGCACATGTACACAGCGATCGCACGACACATGCGAGGTATCACCGCCAACGTCACACCAATAATTCCAGCACCAAATCTCCTCTGGAACTCTCATTTGGTAACCTGTAAAGACTTGTAAACCGTTGGGTAGCTGGATGTAATCATTCACTTTTCCCTCAGGGGGTCTCTTAGGCTTGCTGATCCCTGTCTGTAATATGGATGGATGGATTTCTCCCTCTATCCTCCAGGGGGCTTTCCACTTCCTCCACCTTTCCTCTTTATTCCTCCATATTGTTGGTGACCATGAAAAAAAGAATACATATAGTGCCTTATCTTTCTGTAAAAGGTTTATTTATACTGCATAAGTACTTCACTCACATATCTATATATTAAATGTGTTTCTGAAATAGTAACCATCCTCTGTGTGTGCTCTGCACACTATCTGTACTCGCCGTGTGATTCCTAATAGCGTCGTGACGTCAGAGCCCCTCCTTTTAAACCGTTGCCTATGGATAAACTAAAGTACCGGTTTGCCGCCATTTCATTGGTGTGCGCAGTTTTAAAGCATGTCTTGTGTGGTATCTATTTACTCGGCATAACATCATCTTTTATATTTTACAAAGAAATTGGGTATTATATTGTGTTTGTGTTCACTAAAATTCATTAAAGTGTTTTTTTTCCCCAAAAATATGCTTTTGAAAAACCACTGTGCAAATACCACGCGACATAAAATATTGTAACCCCCGTCATTTTATTCTCTAGGGCCTCTGCTTAAAAAAATATAATGTGTGGGGGTTCTAAGTAATTATCTAGCAAAAAAAGAGAATTTTTCCATGTAGGAGAGGAATGTCAGAATTGGCCCAGTAGGCAAGTGGATAAATAATAAACATGTCTATACTTACCTGCGGTTTGCACAGAGCAGCCCGGATCCTCCTCTTCTCGGGTCCCCCCGCAGGCTCTCCTGGCTCATCCTGTCGGGTGCCCTCACAGAAAACAGCTTGCTATGGGGGCACCCACTGCTCCGTGTGTCCATTCACACACGGAGCCACGGCTTAGCCCCACCCTCTCTATCTCCTCATTGGCTGACTGGCTGTGATTGATAGCAGTAGGAGTCAATGGCTCCTGCTTGCTGTCTCAGCCAATGCGGAGGCAGAGACCTGGGACAGCGAGGCTGTCATTCATATTGCTGGATCTCGATGGGGCTCAGCTAAGTATTGGGGGGATGGGGGCACTGCTGCACAAAGAAGGCTTTTTACATTCATCCATAGAATACATAAAGGTAAAAATCCTTCAGACTTTACAGCCACTTTAAGGAGAACTGCAGTGCCATCTGAAGAGCAATCCATATTTTAAGAGGACATTTGAAAGGCATTGAGGAGGCGAGATATCACCTCCTCACTGCCTGATATTACCCTGTAATGCTGCACTCCAGCCCTGCAATTGCATGCACTGAACTCAATGGGTGAGTTTGGCAGAAGGTACCGCCTGTCAAAATCTGCTCCCCACAGTAAAAATGCCAAAACATTGCAGCCATGCATGCGTACAGCCCCAGCTGGCTGTATTGTGCCAAGCTGAGTGGGCAGTAAAACTTCAGCTCAACTTTTTGTTTTTAACACCCCCAAACCACCCACCTGAAAGAGACAATAGAAGAAACATACCCAGGTTAATCCCACCCACTGCCATTTCCTTCACTTCTGTGCTGGGAAACAAAGGCAATACTAGGTAGCCCCAGGTATGAAGAAGCATGTGACTTACCCCATGTGACCGTGCTGGGCCAATCAGCAATGTGTCATCTACAATCCCCATGACTTGAAGCTTATACTGGACTCTCCTATCAGCAGCTGAACGGAGCGGCGGAGAGGTACAAGGAAAGTCAGTATGGAGTATGCTGCTGGGGAGAAGTGCATTAAAGGGAACTTGTTGTTGCTTTGCCCTGCATAGTCTGAGCACAGACATCCATGAAGGAAGTGGGCGGTAAAATAAGTACGCGGGAGAGTCAGTCTTCCTATAACCACCTAAAACTACAAGATCCGTTTAGGTGGGCTGACCCCCAGAAGTGTCTCCTATGTCTCGGGGACGGCGCTCTCTTTCCCGGCGTAGTGTGTGGCACTTATACCGTGGAGGTAATCATGGCTGCATTTGTAATGACCTCCACCTACTTATCACAGCAGAGACTCCGGAGAGGGAAGCAGCATGAGTTACATGAACATTGCTGAAATCTTCAGCTCCCTCTGTGCGGCCGGGTCGTTCTAATATTAAATCGCATCCGTCCCACTGAGGCCATTCTGATTGACTTCGCATTCTTTCTCCACTGATATTTTAATGCGAGTGGCTGGAACCGGCAGAAATGATGTTATAGGACAGAGGACGATGGCTGGGGGACCTCACGGCGGGAATATCACATTTGTGTATTTATAAAGGACATCAAATACAATCTATCAATGACGAGGGTTACATTAGATCCAAACCCAACCTCTAAAACCTGATAACCCCTCCCCCCCCCTCCTGGCAGCCCTTTAGCTGGGTCTTAACACCGGGAGGTGATCACTAATCATGTGATCACGGTGATTGGCTACCACTGTGGTCACATGATAGGGATCCCATCCCTCCGTCTCCTGAACATAAACAGAGATTGGGAGTTGTTTGTGACAACTGAGAGTTGCTGGGCTGGGAGTGAGCCGGCTCTCCGACCCCTCCGCTGTCACAATACAATACGGCAGCAGGGAGGATTCCCCAATCCACCTCCAATGTGTGGATGGGGGAAGCCCTTCTTTCTTTTCCACTGCTCACCCACTACTTTTAACTGCCTCATACTCAGAATCTGAGTCTGACAGAGAGAGATCCCCGCTACTCTCGTCCGTCATACTCAGCATCTGGAAAGCCTCCTCGCTGGTGTATCATTGTTTACACAAGTTTATGCTGCATTGCTGATGTTCACTGGTACAGATGTCTATCACTGGTACAGATGTCTATCACTGGTACAGATGTGTATCTCTGGTACAGATGTTCATCACTGGTACAGATGTTCATCACTGGTACAGATGTCTATCACTGGTACAAATGTCTATCACTGGTACAGATGTCTATCACTGGTACAGATGTGTATCTCTGGTACAGATGTATATCACTGGTACAGATGTGTATCACTGGTACAGACGTCTATCACTGGTACAGATGTATATCACTGGTACAGATGTGTATCACTGGTACAGACGTCTATCACTGGTACAGATGTATATCACTGGTACAGATGTGTATCTCTGGTTCAGATGTGGATTTAACACTGCTAATTTGTGACAGATATTGATCACTGGTACAGATGTATATCACTGGTACAGATGTCTATGTCTGGTACAGATGTATATCACTGGTACAGATGTGTATCACTGGTACAGATGTGTATCTCTGGTTCAGATGTGGATTTAACACTGATAATCTGTGACAGATATTGATCACTGGTACAGATGTGGATTTTACTCTGCTGTGCTGTGACAGATGTTATTCACTGGTACTGATGTGGATTTTACACTAGTGCTGTGTGACAGATATTGAGCACTGCTAAACTGACAGATGTGGATTTGACACTGGTACGCTGTGACAGATGTGGATCACTGGTGCAGATGTGGATTTTACGCTGGTACACCGTGAAAGATGTTATTCACTGGTACTGACAGATGTGGATTTGACACTGGCAGGCCATGAGCGATGTTGATCACTGGTACAGAAATGGATGACCACTGGTACAGATGTGGCTTTTACGCTGGTAAGCTGTGACAGATGTGGATCACTGGTATAGATGTGGAATTTACACTGGTATGAGTGACAGAGGTGGATCACTGGTACAGATGTGTATGACCACTGGTACTGTGACAGATGTGGATCACTGGTGCACTGACAGCTGTGTGGGGGACACTATGGGGTGATGTGTGTGTTTTACACAGATCGGCTCCGCTTCTCACTAGCGGGCTCTGTGTGAGGAGAGGCAGAGCAAATCAACAGACTGGTGGCTTTGTGGACATCACATGATGGCTGTGATTGGACACAGACATCATGTGATCAGAAGGGCCAATCAGAGAGCTTTTCTGACATGTGGCGTTGTGCTGTGTCCATTGGACACAGGCACACGGAGAGCGCACAGCTGCGTGGCCACGTTCTGAGTGACGTTCAGGAACGTCCAATCAGAAAAGCGATGATCCCACCTGGCCGATTATGTGCAGTGGTCGGGGGGGGAAGCAGTTGAAGAATTTTGATGCACAAACACTATATAATACCCACATTTTTGGTAAAATATAAAATCTGGTGTTGCACCAAGTAAATAGATAAAAACCCGTCACGCTTTATAATTGCGCACGATTATGGAATGGCGCCAAACTACGTGATTTACAAATCTTTATAGGAGACACTTTATAAGCCGTTCCAGGTTACCAGTTTAGAGTTACAGAGGAGGTCAGGTGATAGAATTATTGCTCTCGCTCCGACATTCACGGCGATACCTCACATGTGTGGTGTGATCACCGGTCATGTATGTGTATGACACCAATGCCTGCGTTCACCTTTGCACTTCAGCGAGGGGGGATGGGGGCACTTTACATTGTTTTTAATTCTTTGTTTTGTGCCCTGTACACTGACAGGTGATGACACGTTTGTGGGACACTGACAGGTGATGACGTGTGTGGGACACTGACAGGTGATGACATGTGTGTGGGACACTGACAGGTGATGACATGTGTGTGGGACACTGACAGGTGATGACATGTTTGTGGGACACTGACAGGTGATGACATGTTTGTGGGACACTGACAGGTGATGACATGTTTGTGGGACACTGACAGGTGATGACATGTGTGTGGGACACTGACAGGTGATGACATGTATGTGGGACACTGACAGGTGATGACATGTTTGTGGGACACTGACAGGTGATGACATGTTTGTGGGACACTGACAGGTGATGACATGTTTGTGGGACACTGACAGACGCTGACATGTGGACAGGGACAGATGCTGCTTGATGTCCTGGTGTGGGGGGGCTGCAGAGCTGTGTAATGGAGGAATAAAATCATCAGCTACACACATCAACTGTCACAATTTGCAGCATCCCCCCCTCCCCCCCTCACTGAGCTCTCACAGACCTCAGCTGAGGGGAACAGCTACAGAGACACGTGTCTGCTGACATTCAGAGATGGCTGTGATTGGACACTGCCATCACCATTGGAAGGTCCAATCAGAGAGCCCATATCCCAACCCGTAATGGGCTGAGTCCGACAGGCGCAGCCATCACAGATCCGTGCTGTTGCGTGGCCCCGGGGCCGCACACAAGCGCATGTTCTGAGGGACGTACAGGAACGTCCAATCAAAACGGGGAAGCTCCCAGCCGGCCGTTTATGTACATTGGTCAGGTGGGAGAGGTTAAAGCCCCTTAACCTCTTGCCGACCGCGCATAGCCGAATGACGGCTTCACCGCGGCCGGCCAGTTCTGAGTGGACGTCATATGACGTCCTCCCAGAACGCGCTCTCCTGCGCGCCCCAGGGGGCGCGCACCTGGCGATCTCCGTGATCGCTGTGTCCTACGGACACAGCTGATCACGTGATGTGGTGAAAGGCCGATCCCACCGTGTCCAATGACACGCTGATCACAGGGAAATGCAAGTGCCGGTTCTCGGCTGCACTTTCCTCACGCTGTCAGATCGTGAGGAAAGTACTGCCGAGAACCGGCAGTTGTCAGAGCGGGGATCGGCACCGATCATCAGGGCACTGATGATCAGTGCCCTGATGATCGGTGCCCAGCAGTGACACCCGCAAGTTCCGCCCAGCAGTGCGCCCACTAGCCCCGCCCACCCGTTCCCAGCAGTGCCCCCACCTGTGCCCAGCAGTGCCCCCACCTGTGCCCAGCAGTGCACCCACCTGTGCCACTCTGCAGTGCCACCTACCTGTGCCCAGAAGTGCCACCCACCTGTGCCCACCCACCAGTGCCACCCACCTGTGCCCACCAGTGCCACCCACCTGTGCCCACCAGTGCCACCCACCTGTGCCCACCCACCAGTGCTGCCCACCAGTGCCACCCACCAGTGCAGCCCAGCAGTGCTGCCAGTCAGTGCCACCAGCCAGTGCCCAGAAGTGATGCCAGTCAGTGCCGTCTATCAGTACCCATCATCAGTGTCACCTATCAGTGCCGCCTATCAGTGCTGCATATCAGTGCCACCTATCCGTGACCCCTAATTAGTGCTGTCTATCAGTGCCGCCTATCCGTGCCACCTCATTAGTACTGCCTATCAGTGCCCTTTAGTGCTGCCTATCAGTGCCCATCAGTGCCGCCTATCAGTGCCCATCAGTGCCGCCTCATCAACGCAAATCAGTGAAGGAGAAAAAATACCTGTTTGAAAAATTTTATAAAAGAAACAAATAAACTTTTTTTTTTTTTCAAATTTTTTGCACTTTTTTTAATTTATAGCGCAAAAAGTAAAGCGCCCAGTGGTGATTAAATACCACCAAAAGAAAGCTCTATTTGTGAGAAAAAAATGATCAAAATTTCATATGGGTACAATGTTGCATGACCGCGCAATTGTCAATCAAAGTGCGGCAGAGCTGAAAGCTGAAAATTGGCCTGGTAAGGAAGGGGGTATAAGTGCCTGGTAGGCAAGGGGTTAAAGGTCATCAGTGTAGTGTATGGAGGAGGTCTGGTGCTGGAATTATTGCCTCATCCTGGCGTGTGCGGTGATATGTAACGTGTATCGCAATCCACATCTTCATGTGTACGGGCCCCACTGTGTGCTTTGACGTTTCAACATGCATATATGTGGGGAGTCTCAATTTTTATTTTTTGGAGGGGGGAGGAGATGTGCTTGGGTGTAACTTTCATTTATTACTTTTATTTTACTTTTTTCTGTGCGACAGGTTCTCTTTATTGAGACATCAAAGGTCTAAAATCCCCCGGGAGTGTCCCCTGTACTACACTGACAGGAATACAGTGCACTGCATTACATTCTATCCTGGCCTCCATGGTCAGGAGTCTGTCAATGGGGCCCCAGAAGTCATATCATTACATCACTTCTGGGTCAGGACACCCAGGAGCCACACACAGCCCGATACCCAGGAGCAACACACAGCCTGATACCCAGGAGCCACACACAGCCTGATACCCAGGAGCCACACACAGCCCGATACCAAGGAGCCACACACAGCCCGATACCCAGGAGCCACAGAGCCCAACACCCAGGAGCCACACACACAGCCCCATACCCAGGAGCCACAGAGCCCAACACCCAGGAGCCACACACACAGCCTGATACCCAGGAACCACACACAGCCTGATACCCAGGAGCCACACACAGCCCCATACCCAGGAGCCACACACACAGCCTGATACCCAGGAGCCACACACAGCCCCATACCCAGGAGCCACACACAGCCCGATACCCAGGAGCCACACACACAGCCCCATACCCAGGAGCCACACACACAGCCCCATACCCAGGAGCCACACACAGCCCGATACCCAGGAGCCACACACAGCCCGATACCCAGGAGCCACACACACAGCCCTATACCCAGGAGCCACACACAGCCCGATACCCAGGAGCCACACACACAGCCCGATACCCAGGAGCCACACACACAGCCCCATAACCGGGAGCCACACGGCACCATACCCGGCACCATACCCAGAACCACACAGCCCCATACCCAGAACCAAACGGCACCATACCCAGAACCACACAGCCCCATACCCAGAACCACACAGCACCATACCCAGAACCACACAGCACCATACCCAGAACCACACAGAACCATACCCAGAACCACAGTGGTCATGAAGAGTTTGCAACAAGAGAGACAACAGAGTTGATCCTGGCTGACCAGATGAACTGCAACACCCTGTGGTACAGACATAGAGGCACCTCTCTGGGATAAGACCTGGAAATGAACACATTATCATTTGTGAGTTTATTGCCTTCTTCACACCCGGCTATCACAGGCTATAACCTTTCATCAGTCACTGTTCAAACATCGCAGACCTGCCTGTTATCAGGGGCAGAGAGTGGAAGAGATGGAGTCCTTCATCTGTTTACTCACTACCTCCAGCAGAGGGCGCTGTAGCCGGGTACACACTACAAGGTTTGTTTTCATTCAACCCAGCGGACTTATTTTTGTAAAGAGTAGCGTGGATTGTCAGCTCCTGGGGCAAGGCGACTTTTGGGGGACAAGCTTCACACCATGTGACGTACCACACGACAATCACGGCAAAACTGAAACGTTTTCAGGGCTCATGTACACTGCAGCTGCTACACTGACGTTCAGGAACTGTGGAGAAGATTTTTCAGCAGCCCCTGAACTCTCCTTTATGTCTTCCTGTGTCCATGTACACACAGGCGTTTACAGACGTTTACAGGCAGATCAGTTTAGTCGGCTTTTTTAGAACGCCCCAAAATTGCATTCAGGAGTAGATTTTACCGCCATTTCAAACGCCAAACGCTTATGAACGCTGTTAACCGCCTTTACAAGCGTTTGCGTTTAGACGCGTTTTTTGACAGATCCATATCCAGATGCTGTCCAGAGCCGAACGCAAAGCATTTTCCATGTATTCCAATGGACCCGGTACACCAGCGCAGTCAGTTCCAGGTTTCGCGTGAAGGAAACAATGGTAAAACGCGCCGCATTATGATGGGATCCATAGTGACTACAACCAGAATAGACAGGTCATCTCCACACATACTGCTCTCTCTGCTTCTGCTCTCTCTATTCCTCTCAAAATGTCTGAAATAGTTCATGATTTACTATTTTTCAGGGCATTCTGGGTATTTGGGAGGTCTCCTGATGCTATTGTTTAAAAACGCGTCTAAAAGCAAACACGCATAAACGCGGTATGCAAATGCGGCTAAACTGACATTTTATAACCTATGTTTTCTAGCAGTCAGTTTCCAGAGGTCAGAAGAGTTTTCCAAACACCCCGTGTACATGAGCCCTAATAATAAATAATGGCGCCTGAACCTGCGTTTTGCGATCACAGCGATTCTGCCGCAATCCCAAAATGCCCAAATGTGAAAGGAGCAGCCCTGGTTCACACATATGCCATTCTGGATGCATTTTCAAACTCACAGATTGACATGACAGGCTAGATATTATGTGCTCCTATTGAGGAGGTTCACACAGATGCCACCCACACGCATTGTGCTTTGAGTGCCATTATGGAAAGGGTTCTGTGCGAGTTTGTTGCGGTGCGTTCCAGAATCACAAGTGATAGAGCAGAGCCTCAAGAGAACATAAGTGTTCACATAGGATTGCTACTGAAAGGTGTTTTTGCATTAAAGTCTATGGGAGGTGTTTTCACATTGAAGTCTATGGGAGGGGATTTCGCATTAAAGTCTATGGGAGGCGTTTTCGCATTGAAAAAAAAAATTCCATCATTTAGGGAAATAACGATAAAAGACTAAAAAAAAAAAGCAAGACAGAAATGAAAATATTTGTTTGGCAGGAAATCTTTATATTCAGCGATAAGGCTCCAATCACAGAGTTCTCATAGGAATAAAGACCTTTATTTTAAGCCGTGGGACTGTAAGGTTGAAATATCAATCAAAATAACTCACTTAAATTAAAAAAAAGAAAAAAAACCTCTTCTCCTGGTATATGAGATCTATATACTGAGGCTGCATTCACATAACTGCGGCCCCTTTAGGAAAAATCGTCAGTTGTGTTTGTCTGAGTACCAGGAGATTTGAAAAAAAAAAAAAAAACAGTCACATAGAGTTCTTAAAGGGGCCACGTCCTTGTTTTTGAATTAAACCTGCAGGTGGCTGAATTTAAAAAGGACATGGCCCCTTTAAGAAAACTTTGAAGAAAAAAAAAAAAGACTCTCCAGCACCGTGATGTCATCGCCTGACCCCTCCCCCTTCCCCCCCCCCTTTCTCCCCCCTAAGCCAGCTCTGCCAGAGTCCCTTCAGTCGCTCCTTGTACCCGGTACAGAGCAGACGTGATTGTTCCTTCTCCTGAGTTTGGCTTGCAGTCTCATCGGTTCGGATTTGATCCGATTGGCTGCACTGCCTCTCTCACACAGGTTGAAGCGGGTTTCATTATTTTCCGTAATGAGACAATTTAAGATTAAAACGTTTATTTCTCAGAAAACCACCAAAGAGGAATCGGGGGAAGGAAAGCCCCCTATGGAAGGAGGGATCACTGAGCAGTCTGCAGATCCCACCACCAAGAGGCCCACCACCATGAAGAGGACTCGGGCTTTTCTGCGCGGCTGCTTCAGAGCCGTTGCTGGATGTTTAGGCGCCGGCTGTAAAGTCAATGGGCGCCACCACAAGGCAGAACACCAAAATGGTATGTATTGTGGATCTAGAGAGAGACGAGGGAACTCACCTCCTCTCACTGGACCCTTTTTTCCCCCTTTTTCCCGGCTGACATTCCCATATGGACACATGTACAGGGATCCCCATAGACACTGAGGAGAGCTGACATTCCAGCAGGGATGGGGAATTCATATGGCCGGGCATGTCCGGACACGTCCCGGGGGTGGGGCAGGCAGTTTCCTCTCCCCTTCAGCCCTGCTGCGGGGCTCACCTGTCAGGTGGAAGCATTGGAGGGGCAGCGCAGCCGCTTCCACACAGTGCCGCCCCCCCCGCCCCGTGTGACCCTCCCCTCGCCCACTATCTCCCTCATCTGCGGGCCCCGGGGCCAGCTCACCGCCCTCAGCAGGAGAGGAAGGAAGAGAGTGCCCGTCCCCGTCTGGTCCTGACCAGGAAGTGATGGTGTGATGTCACTTCCTGGTTACCGGTCAGAGATCCCCGCCCACTGAGGGCGGGACATATGGAATCCTATCCGATGTGCATTGCAGTCCATCCAGTGTAGTACAGGGGAGACATCCGGGGTCTATTACACCTCAGATGTCTCCATA
The DNA here is from genome assembly GCF_062004578.1 of Staurois parvus. Taxonomy (NCBI): domain Eukaryota; kingdom Metazoa; phylum Chordata; class Amphibia; order Anura; family Ranidae; genus Staurois; species Staurois parvus. The sequence goes on from NW_028319011.1 coordinate 99,804, forward strand.
AAGAGAACCTGTCACCAAAATACATCACAGACGGGACATTGTTCCCTATGTCATGAAAACAAATTGAGAAAAAAAAAAATATATTTTTTTTTTAATTGAAAAAATTAAAATTCCACCCAATCACATAACCCCCCCTCCCCTCCAGACATATACACACGTACAAATGTAAAGGCACACGCTGGGGCGCCTACACATGAAAACGTCGGTTGCAATACACGTTACATATAGCCGCACACGCCAGAATGAGCGCAATAATTCTAGCAGCAGACCCCCTCCATACACTATACTGATCACCTAGAAGGGGCTGTAACAGTCCGACATTTTCTGTAATTGACGCTTTTACAGCCCCTTCTAGGTGATCAGTATAGTGTATGGAGGGGGTCTGCTGCTAGAATTATTGCGCTCATTCTGGCGTGTGCGGCGATATGTAACGTGTATTGCAACCGACGTTTTCATGTGTAGGCGCCCCAGCGTGTGCTTTTACGTTTGTACGTGTGTATATGTCTGGGGGGGAGGGGGGGGGGATTGGATGATATGTACTTGGGTGTACCTTTCATTTTTTACAACTAAAAAAATTAGAATTATTTTTTTTTTTATTTTGCCCGCAGCAGGTGTAGGGAGATAGGAATTCATCATCCCTGGGCCATAGACACTGATGACGGCTGACATTCCCATATGTATCCATGTACAGGGATGGCCATAGACACTGATGACGGCTGACATTCCCATATGTATCCATGTACAGGGAACGCCATAGACACTGATGACGGCTGACATTCCCATATGTATCCATGTACAGGGATGGCCATAGACACTGATGACGGCTGACATTCCCATATGTATCCATGTACAGGGATGGCCATAGACACTGATGATGGCTGACATTCCCATATGTATCCATGTACAGGGATGGCCATAGACACTGATGACGGCTGACATTCCCATATGTATCCATGTACAGGGAACGCCATAGACACTGATGACGGCTGACATTCCCATATGCACACATGTATAGGGATGGTCATAGACACTGATGACGGCTGACATTCCCATATGCACACATGTATAGGGATCGCCATAGACACTGATGACGGCTGACATTCCCATATGCACACATGTATAGGGATCGCCATAGACACTGATGACGGCTGACATTCCCATATACACACATTTATAGGGATGGTCATAGACACTGATGACGGCTGAAATTCCCATATGCACACATGTATAGGGATGGTCATAGACACTGATGACGGCTGACATTCCCATATGCACACATGTATATGGATGGTCATGAATACATGTGACGCTCACATTGCAACTCCACCAGCAAAAGTATGAATATCCATATAACATTGATAAAAACATATGACTAGACATAAATATTCCTACTACATTAGTCACATGTTTACTCTCCCTGCCAATGCAAACAATCAGCTGTTGTCAGGCTGGTGTATGACCCCCCCATAGTGGGTGACCCGTATCCTGTCTGACCTCAGGGCTGATAAATGACACACTTTCTGGGTAAAACTGCCAGTAAAAAAAGGCTGTGCTTAGCTGGCCCAATGATTCACAAACCCCAGCCACAATGCAGAGCCAGGCAGGTGACACCACTACTACCTACTGCCACTTCCCTTGTGACCCGCCCACTCATTTAACTTGCCGGTTTCTTCAGTCATTTAATTGTAGAGGCTTGGCATAACTGCCACCCAACTAGCATTTTTATATGAAGGCCACTATAGTCATCCCTGTGTCCCTATCATGTCAGGTTTCCTTGCTGTCCCTGGCACAGGTGTTTCTAACTTTATTCTCTGTAATTTAATTTTCTATAAAGAAAAATATATAAAATGTATATTAAAGGTGCTAAATTCAATTCTTTTTTATTGCAGATGTAAACAATATTTACTGCAAACACAGCTCACCCGACAGGCTTGCCACAGTGAGCGAGAAGAGATATGATATCGACATGGAGACTCCGACAGCATGTGCCGAGCACGTAAAGGCTCAGATAGCATGTGACATTCACGTGGAGGCTCCGACAGCATGTGCCGAGCACGTGGAGGCTCCGACAGAATGTGCCCAGCACGTGGAGGCTCCGACAGAATGTGCCCAGCACGTGGAGGCTCCGACAGCATGTGCCCAGCACGTGGAGGCTCCGACAGCATGTGCCCAGCACGTGGAGGCTCCGACAGAATGTGCCCAGCACGTGGAGGCTCCGACAGCATGTGCCCAGCACGTGGAGGCTCCGACAGAATGTGCCCAGCACGTGGAGACTCCGACAGAATGTGCCCAGCACGTGGAGGCTCCGACAGCATGTGCCCAGCACGTGGAGGCTCCGACAGCATGTGCCCAGCACGTGGAGGCTCCGACAGAATGTGCCCAGCACGTGGAGGCTCCGACAGAATGTGCCGAGCACGTGGAGGCTCCGACAGAATGTGCCCAGCACGTGGAGGCTCCGACAGAATGTGCCCAGCACGTGGAGGCTCCGACAGCATGTGCCCAGCACGTGGAGGCTCCGACAGAATGTGCCGAGCACGTGGAGGCTCCGACAGAATGTGCCGAGCACGTGGAGGCTCCGACAGAATGTGCCGAGCACGTGGAGGCTCCGACAGAATGTGCCCAGCACGTGGAGGCTCCGACAGCATGTGCCCAGCACGTGGAGGCTCCGACAGAATGTGCCGAGCACGTGGAGGCTCCGACAGAATGTGCCCAGCACGTGGAGGCTCCGACAGAATGTGCCCAGCACGTGGAGGCTCCGTCAGCATGTGCTCAGCACGTGGAGGCTCCGTCAGCATGTGTCCAGCACGTGGAGGCTCCGTCAGCATGTGCCCAGCACGTGGAGGCTCCGACAGCATGTGCCCAGCACGTGGAGGCTCCGACAGCATGTGCCCAGCACGTGGAGGCTCCGACAGCATGTGCCCAGCACGTGGAGGCTCCGACAGCATGTGCCCAGCACGTGGAGGCTCCGACAGCATGTGCCCAGCACGTGGAGGCTCCGACAGCATGTGACATTCACGTGGAGGCTCCGACAGCATGTGACATTCACGTGGAGGCTCCGTCAGCATGTGACATTCACGTGGAGACTCCGACAGAATACGACTTTAATGACAAGACCCTACCAAAATGCCAGGGGAACATCTCCTCCAGTGAAGATGGGGGCAAGGATACAAGAAAGGATAGACATATACTGGTGGTAGGGGACTCCATTCTTAGAGGTACAGAGAAAGCAATCTGTCACAAAGACCGTCATTGCCGAACAGTCTGTAGTTTACCAGGCGCTCGGGTTCGGGACATTGCAGATCGTATGGACAGATTGCTGAAAGGGGCTGGGGAGGACCCAGCTGTCATCGTACATGTCGGTACCAACGACAAAGTCAGAGGAAGATGGAACGCCCTACAAAAAGATTTCAGAGACTTGGGAGCTATATTTAAGAAAAGAACCTCCAAGGCAGTATTTTCAGAAATACTGCCTGTACCTCGAGCCACACCAGTGAGGCAGAATGAGATCAGAGAGCTTAACAAGTGGCTGAAGAACTGGTGCAGAGAGGAGGGGTTTGAGTTCATGGAGAACTGGGCAGACTTTTTGTTCAGTTACCAGCTCTACAGCAGGGACGGACTGCACTTAAATGGCCAGGGTGCGACTGTTCTGGGAGTTAAGATGGCCAAGAAGTTGGAAGAAATTTTACACTAGGAGGTGAAGAAGAGGAGGACCTTCATCTTCAGAAAGTCCCCTATGTCATCGCTCTATTGAAGGATTGTCATCAGCACCTGCCTCCAAGAAAGCAATTACACCAGCTCTCTTCACCCACAAGAGAGCTACAATATTTTTTTATCCAGGTGTGTGTTGGACCGGCTATAAGGGGAGGTTGGAGGCCGGAAGCTAAATGGTTGGAGGCAGCACATTGGCTAAATGGTTAGCACATCCGCTTGGCAGGCTCCGACAGCATGGGCCGAGCGCGTGGAGGCTCCGACAGCATGGGCCGAGCGCGTGGAGGCTCTGTAAGCATGGGCCGAGCGCGTGGAGGCTCTGTAAGCATGGGCCGAGCGCGTGGAGGCTCTGTAAGCATGGGCAGAGAGCGTGGAGGCTCCGAAGGCATGGGCAGAGAACGTGGAGGCTCCGACGGCATGGGCAGAGCACGTGGAGGCTCCGACGGCATGGGCAGAGCACGTGGAGGCTCCGACGGCTGTGCCGAGCACGTGGAAGCTCCGACGGCTTGTGCCGAGCACGTGGAGGCTCCGACGGCTTGTGCCGAGCACGTGGAGGCTCCGACGGCTTGTGCCGAGCACGTGGAGGCTCCGACGGCTTGTGCCGAGCACGTGGAGGCTCCGACGGCTTGTGCCGAGCCCGTGGAGGCTCCGACGGCTTGTGCCGAGCCCGTGGAGGCTCCGACGGCTTGTGCCGAGCCCGTGGAGGCTCCGACGGCTTGTGCCGAGCCCGTGGAGGCTCCGACGGCTTGTGCCGAGCCCGTGGAGCCTCCGACGGCTTGTGCCGAGCCCGTGGAGGCTCCGACGGCTTGTGCCGAGCGCGTGGAGGCTCCGACGGCTTGTGCCGAGCCCGTGGAGGCTCCGACGGCTTGTGCCGAGCCTGTGGAGGCTCCGACGGCTTGTGCCGAGCCCGTGGAGGCTCCGACGGCTTGTGCCGAGCCCGTGGAGGCTCCGTCGGCATGTGACATTCACGTGGAGACTCCGTCAGCATGTGACATTCACGTGGAGGCTCCGTCATCGCTCTATTGAAGGATTGTCATCAGCACCTGCCTCCAAGAAAGCAATTACACCAGCTCTCTTCACCCACAAAAGAGCTACAATATTTTTTTTCCAGGTGTGTGTTGGACCGGCTATAAGGGGAGGTTGGAGGCCGGTATTCTTTTTTAAAGGCGTGTGTTGGACTGGCTATAAGGGGAGGTTGGAGGCCAGTATTTTTTTTTCACTCATGTTTTAGACGTCTATAGATGGTAGTTTCGTATATGATTGCAAATATATGCAACCAAAACCTCTGTTTTTGATTTAATTTTTGTTTAACTAGTTTACATTCTGAATGTATTTCTTGCTCTGTATGTCACAATTTGGAAATGACATTAGAGTGGAGTTAGGGACCGCACTGTACAGAGGAGCCTTGACGTGGCAGTGCGGCTTCACATATATTTGCAAATGTATCCAACAAACTGAACACATATTGCTGAAACATTTTAGGCTTTTTCCAATTTTGCTGGCTGGCTGGTAAGTATGCTGGAGGACTCTGTGTATTGTAACGTTCTGTGAATTGCCCTGCCTATGCGCACCTCACATGAAGCATCCAATCACACTTTTGTGTTGCGGTAAGATGCATTCCTGCAACATAGGTCGACACGTGGTCCATGCATTAGCGTGTTGCAGTGCCATCCATTGTCAATAGGAACCGAACGCACATCTGACAAACATGCATTGCAGCGCACCACACTGCACATCTAGTCAGAAGAAACGATGCGTGTCCGATATTTGGTCTATTCTGCCGTGTGTCGGCAGCCTGTTCAATGGAACACAATAAATTGATCAGAGGAGGGGCAACTTCAGGCAACAGAAAAACTTTAATGCACAACTTGGGCAGCACAGTGGCTAATGGTTAGCACTTCCGCCTGGCAATACTTGGGTCGTTGGTTCGAATCCCAACCATGGCACCACCTGCCTGGAGTTTGCATGTTCTCCCTGTGCCTGTGTGGGTTTCCTCTGGGTACTCCGGTTTCCTCCCACACTCCAAAGACATGCTGATAGGTGAATTGGCTCCTCTCTAAATTGTCCTAGTTTCATCCCTGGCCATGTGGGATCTCCTGCATGGTGGGGGTTGGAGAAAGACCTGGCAACCTACCCTGTAAAGTAACTGCTAAGAGAGTTCATGGAAAAAGTTGCTTATGAGTGACGGTCCATGCAATCGCCAAGGGTCGGATACAACTGGATAGATAGATAGATAGATAGATAGATAGATAGATAGATAGATAGATAGACAGACAGTGTATGTATGAATGTGAGTTAGGGACCTTAGACTGTACGCCCCTTGAGGGTTAGGGACTGATGTGAATGTACAATATATATGTAAAGTGCTGTGTAAATTGATGGCGCTATATAAGTACCTGAAATAAATAATAAATAAAATAAACTTCAATCTCAATAAACATGAGCTATTTTTGATCCTTCTGCTGCTATCCTTAGCAAATACACGGCTCAAAAAATAAAGGAACACTTTGAGAACACATCAGATCTCAATGGGGAAAAATCTCATGTTGGATCTCTATACTGACATGGACGGGGTAATGTGTTAGGAATGTAAGGACGCCCCATCATTTCATGAAAATTATCAACCAACAGAGGACTGAATTCAAAGACACCCCGAAAATCAAAGTGAAAAAAAAAATGCAGCAGACGAGTCCATTTTGCTAAAATTGTATTGCAGCAACTCAGAATGGTCCTCAGTAGTTTGTATGGCCCCCACGTGATTGTATGTATGTCTGACAATGTCAGGGCATGCTTCTAATTAGACGACGGATGGTGTCCTGGGGGATGTCCTCCCAGATCTGGACCAGGTCACCACTGAGCTCCTGGACTGTCTGAGGTGCAACGTGGCAGGGTCAGATGGACTGAAACATGAGATCTCAGAGGATGCTGGGATATCTTTTTAACCACTTGCCAACCGAGCTATAGCCGAATAACGGATAGAGCGCGGTTGTCCAGTTCTGGGAGGGCGTCATATGATACAAAACTAGTGAAAAACAGTCAGAAAAGATGAGTAGGGAAAAAAATGTCAGTGGCCTCCACCTGTAAAACCATTCCTGTGTTGGGGGTTGTCTCATTGTTGCCCATCTAATGCAACTGTTGTTCATTTCATTAATACCAAAGCAGCTGAAACTGATTTACAACCCCCTCTGCTACTTAACTGACCAGATAAATATCCCAGAAGTTTAATTGACTTGACACTATACTCTGATTAAAAAGCGTTCCTTTCATTTTTTTGAGCAGTATATTTAGGAACGGAGGTCACATTTACTTGTTTTAAACGTATTCTTTTTTATTAACAATTCCTCAGTTACTTCCTGGTTTCTAGCCTAGGCAAATAAACTCATACATCCCAGGAGTATTCAGGAGTGGAGCAGGGGCTTTCTCAGCAAAGCACACCCTCATGCCTGAGCTAAGGGCAGATGGATTCCAGGAAGTAAATGCTACATCAGTCATTGCCCTTACTCAAGGTGGCCACAGCCAGAAATGCTGGACAAGAGTTTTTCAAAGTGATTTCTCAGTAAAATAAAGCATGGCAACATGGATGGATGGGGGAGTTTTCTTTGATTATTACAAATGAATAAATTAGCATTTTGGCTTTGTGGTGCTCAGATACAGTGTAATTCCAAGTCTGTGGTGACTGGCATTTCTATCATTCCGTGTGTCCCGTACTCCTTTCATTTGTGTACCACCACCATATCCTGTACAGTTAAAGGGTCAGTCCACCCAAAAGTGATATTTTAGTTACCAGTGGAGTCTACGGGGCTTAGTCACCCTCTGGCCTCTTCTGTCTCTCATAGTATCATCTGTTCCCACTAATTCTGCTGCATGGACCATCCATGGAACTCTGTTCCATGAATTAACCAGCTGCAAAGCAGAGAGTAAAAACAGCCAAATGGACTAGTAAAAGCAGCCCATACTACACACAGTACACACCGCTAACCCTTTGATTGCCCCTAGATGTTACCCCTTCCCAGTCAGTGTCATTTATACAGTGACAGTGTATAGTATTAACACTGATCACTGTATCAGTGTCACTGGAGATGTCAGTGTCAGTTGTGACAAAGTGTCAGATTGCTCGGCGCACTATCACAGCCTCACTCATCATCGCCATTAATAGTATAAACATAAATAAATGTAAAAGATAAATAAAATTCCAGTATTTATTATTTATCCCATTGTTTGTAGACGCTACAACTTTCACGCAAACCAATTAATACACATTTACTAATTTGCTTTTTTTTTTTTACCTAAAACATGTAACAGAATATATGTTCGCCTAAATATATGAAGAATTTTTTTAAAAAATTTTTTTATTGGATATGTTTTATAACAAAAAGTAAAAAATATAGTTTTTTTTTGTTTCAAAATATTCATTTATATAATAAATACCTAGTGGTGTTCATATATCACCAAAAGAAAGCTCTATTTTTGTGGGGGAAAAAATTTAATTTTGCTATTACCAGATAAAGCGAAGTGACGGATAGCAAAAAAAATGCCCAATGTACCACATAGTCATTCACATGGATGGGGGGGGGGGTTGGCAGGATCTGGGGGTCTCCTCCCTTTACTAGCCAGCCCGGCCACATGCTCGGATAAGGTTTTTTTTTTTTTCTTGGCATGGGGTTAACCTCAAAATCGATACCAGAACTAAAGAGCCTGGTATGGATTGGGGGGGAACCCCACGCTTTCAGCTGATAAGTCATCGGTTGTTAAGGACGTGGCAGACAGCTACCTGGCCCCCCCCCTTACCCTCTTCCCGTCCGCCCATTCTACATAGATGGCAGACGGGAAGCAGCGACGATTCGGGATAATGTTCCTGTACGTTAGGCTGCATCGATGGCTCGTGTGCGGCTCACAGAGCGATCACCACGAAACCTGCTGATCGGTGTGTCGCCCGGACACAGTGGATCACATTACCGCTGTGTTAGGGCGATCACATGGTGTAACACATGTGACTGCTGTGACCAATCGCTTCTCTCTGCTCTCAGTGAAAACGATCCTGCAGTGTGTGAGTTTACACTGAATGTCAGGCTGCTTGTACCCTCACACACTGCACTGCCAGCCTCCCCAGTGCCCCAGTTTAGTTCCCCTGTGTCCCTGATCACTGCCCCACAATATCAATAATACATCATTCAGGAGGCCTTGTCACCTGTCCCAGTGCAAACAAAACACCCCCATACACCATACCAATGTCCTGATCACAGCCATACCCCATACCAGCATCCTGATCACAGCCATACCCCATACCAGTGTCCTGATCACAGCCACACCCCATACCAGCGTCCTGATCACAGCCACACCCCATACCAGCGTCCTAATCACAGCCACACCCCATACCAGCGTCCTGATCACAGCCACACCCCATACCAGCGTCCTGATCACAGCCACACCCCATACCAGCGTCCTGATCACAGCCACATCCCATACCGGCATCCTGATCACGGCTACACCCCATACCGACATCCTGATCACAGCCACACCCCATACCAGCATCCTGATCACAGCCACACCCCATACCGGCATCCTGATCACAGCCACACCCCATACCAGAATCCTGATCACAGCCACACCCAATACCAGCATCCTGATCACAGCCACAGCCCATACCAGCATCCTGATCACAGCCACACCCAATACCAGCATCCTGATCACAGCCACACCCCATACCAGCATCCTGATCACAGCCATACCCAATACCAGCATCCTGATCACAGCCACACCCCATACCAGCATCCTGATCACAGCCACACCCAATACCAGCATCCTGATCACAGCCATACCCCATACCAGCATCCTGATCACAGCCATATGACATTATGGCATATATTTCAAATATACATCCCATAGTTTATAGACTCAATAGCTTTCACAAAGACTAAATAATATAAACTGTTTTGGGTTATTTTTATCCCAAAAATGTAGCAGAATACATTTTGGCCTAAATGTATGAAGAAACATGATCTTTTTGCAAAATTATGTAACAAAAACTAAGCAAAAAATGTTTTTTTCTTCAAAATTGTCAGTATTTTTTCGTTTATATAGCAAATAATAAAAAACCCCGTGGTGATCAAATACCACCAAAAGAAAGTTCTATCTGTCACAAGAAAAAGATAAAGATGTAATATGGGTATAGTGTTGCATGACTGAGTAATTGTCACTCAAAGTGTGATAGTGCTGAAAGCTTAAAATTGTCCTAGACTGGAAGGGGGTGCAAGTGTCTGGACCTGAAGTGGACCAGGTATTGTTAAAGACGCCAGTGGCTACCAGCGCCATAAATCTGCATCTGAACCATATTTGGAAATTGGAAATTTGCCATTGGAAATTGGCAGTGAAAATGACCAGGAAATTCACACCAGGCATGTGTGAACCTAGCCATAGGAAAATTATGCTGCCGCAAAGCCCCTGTGAGGGTGAGGCATTAGGCGACCGCCTAATCAGCCGCTTCTTGAGTTTTGGGAAATCTCTGCCCTTTCGCAATTTCAAATGTGCATTGAGCTTGAGAAAGGGGCAGGAATGCCAGAAACGGTCATTCCTATGGCTTTTAATATACATACATCCATACGACATAGGGAATAACTTTTTAGAGAAAAAGCATAGAGAGGGTGTGATCCTAGCCTTGTATAGATGGACAAAGGGGGAGGTGTTCTGTAGTTCTAAAAATCCACAATGTGCCGCGCTTCACTTCAAAAATAATGTGTATCCAATCATTAACATAACTAATGCATATCCAAATATATAAATTAATATAAATATATGCAACTGTGTATCCAGTTACTATTAGTTATATATCAAAATAAATGAAAAAGTGAATAAACCAATGATGATTTTCAACAACAGTGTCTATATGATTGTTATAAGCAGTCAAAAGGAAAATCCAAATAAGAGTTCCTTCAAACGTGCAAACTTTGCTTTACCCGTATAATATCCCGTGCTTCTTAAAAAGTATTTGGTGCGAATAATTTGCATAAACGTGCTCCATCCAGCGTCATGACATCAAAGTCCCTCACGATGCTCGATGGTACCATACTGACACCAGCTGCCAATTTTTAGGATTTTCACCTGGGAAAACGTTCTGGAGGACACATTTTGTGCACAAAGCAGTTTTAACATAGAGTAAATGTGAGTGCATTACTTTTATTAATAAAAATGATTTTTAAAGGGTAATACACTATGATTTGACCTATTCCTCTATAACCATTGTGGAAGGGGAGTTTATCGTCTGAGTGGAGAAGGACCCCAAACAGCAGGATACCGTCCCATCCACACTTTGGTCCATTTAAAGGGACACAACCGCTATATGACCTTACTTAACGGTTTGTTCATATATTTGAGGTGAGAGCACAACCGGTGGGGGGGCACGTTTATGCAAGTTATTCGCACCAAATACTTTTTAAGAAGCACGGGATATTATACGGTAAAGCAAAGTTTGCACGTTTGAAGGAACTCATATTTGGATTTTTCTTTTGACTGCTTATAACAATCATATGGACACTGTTGTTGAAAATCATCATTGGTTTATTCACTCTTTCATTTATTTTGATATATAACTAATAGTAACTGGATGCACAATTACATATATTTATATTCATTTATATATTTGGATATGCATTAGAAATATTAGTGATTGGATACACATATTATTGTTGAAGTGAAGCGCGGAACATTGTGGTTTTTGTTTTTTTACACACTAGTATGAGCATGTGTTAGGTGCAGGCGATTCACAATCAGCACTTGGTAAGATTTATTACTCACATAGCAGCTCACAAGCCTACACGTGTTTGTTCTGTAGCCCTGACACACTTCTTGTCCTAGGGTGACAATGCTGCTCTCCATAGTGTGACAGTGCGGTGATCTGTCATGTTGTTAAAAGGATATTATGCTACCCAGGATTCTCAACAAGGCAGGTTAAGGGGCTCCAGGGAGTTTGTGTAAAGCAGAGGAAACTGGCTTTTCAGTTTCTTCATTGTTTTTTTATAAAGGTCCATTTTGGGACCTGGAGCCTAGAAATTTCAAAGTGATCTTAGTGGGAAGAAATCTGCAATCCTGGGACTAGATTTTAGAAATAGCCAGAACACTGATTATGCAGGTGGGTTCTGGGCTTTTTGTAGAGATAGAACCAGGGTTCTGGGCTCTATCCTCCTGAGGAATCCAGGTATGTGCAAGGGAGAATCCAGAGGAGTGCATATGTGCATTGGAAAGGACAGAGTCCAGAGCCTGAGGATCAGGGCAGCAAGGGGCTGCCAGCTGTGTGGACAGTGTTGGCGACGAAGTGGTCTATGGGGGACTGACAAGGGTCTATAGTGGAAGGCCTGAGCAGAACTGCTGTACATAAGCCAGAAGGCTGAAGAACTATTTTGTTACAAGTGCAAGCCAGGAGGCTGGATTGGTTGTTTTCTGTTGATGTGGCAAACATACATTGAATGGACTTTTTTTTCATTAATAAAAATTGGGCCAAGAAACTCTAAAACAACAATTTCTGGTGTGCATTCTACTTGCTGGTGAGCGCTACCCTGAGCTAAAAAACCCCAAACATTACAATAGATATAGTACATTGAGTGTTGTCACCCTAGGACAGGAAGTGAACATGATTACCAGCTTAACATAAAAACTAGATAATCCTAATAAAAATAAAACAATGGCAGCCACCAAATCTAAAGATTGGTAAACTGGAAAAGATTTTGTTCTCGGGTTCAGATACGCTTCAACTTCTGTGGAAACATAACAAAAAAGGAGCAGAGAAATCGCTCAGGGACTGTTATAAATGGGCAAAACTTTTGGAAATTACGTGTTCATAAAAAGCAAATAAGAATAACTGTACAAAGTAAATACATAAACGATGTCTATCAACACCTAGACTGTCCATCTTCCATATTCACAGGAAGCATTCACTGGATGCATCTGTCTTTACGGACATCCAGCCAATCCAACCGCCAACGCTAGGAAGTGTGATGCTCATTAAATTTGCATTGGCTCAGCTGAACAAGTCGTCTCACCATCTACACTTACTACTGTACCTCCCCAGAGAACGATGTACACGGCGTGACCCAAATCAGAGCCCAGAGTACCTTTACCTTTACACGTGCTCCCAATATCGGAACGGACACCTTCTTGTAAGCACCGTGCATGGCCCCTTAAGACATTAACCCCTTGCCTACCGAGCACTTATACCCCCTTATTTACCAGGCCAATTTTCAGCTTTCAGTGCTGTCGCACTTTGATTGACAATTGCGCGGTCATGCAAGATTGTACCCATATGACATTTTTATCATTTTTTTCTCACAAATAGAGCTTTCTTTTGGTGGTATTTTATCGCCGCTGGGCACTTTACTTTTTGTGCTATAAGCAAAAAAACTGCAAAAAAATTTGAAAAAAAAAAAAAAGTTTCTTTGTTTCTATTATAAAAATTTTCAAACCGGTAATTTTTCTCCTTCACTGATGTGCGTTGATGAGGCAGCACCGATGGGCACTGATAGGCAGCACTGATGGGCACTGATGGGAAGCACTGAAGGGCACTGATGGGAAGCACTGAGGTGGCACGGATAGGCGGCACTGATAGGCAGCACTAATGAGGTGTCACGGATAGGTGGCACTGATATGCGGCACTGATTGGTGGCACTGATAGGCGACACTGATAATGGGTACTGATAGACAGTACTGATAGGTGGCACTGACTGACATCACTGCTGGGCACTGACTGGCGGCACTGCCTGGCAGCACTGCTGGGCTGCACTGACGGGCACTGGTGGGTGGGACTGGTAGGTGGCACAGGTGGGCGCACTGTTGGGCACAGGTGGGTGCATTGCTGGGCACAGGTGGGTGAACTGCTGGGCGGAACTTGTGTGTGGCACTGCTGAGCACCGATTATCAGGGCACTGATGATCAGTGACCCCGATGATCGGTGCCGATCCCCGCTCTGACAAATGCCAGTTTTCGGCAGTACTTTCCTCACGATCTGACAGCGTGAGGAAAGTGCAGCCGAGAACCGGCATTTGCATTTCCCGCTGATCAGCGTGTCATTGGACACAGCTGATCACGTGGTAAAAGGCCGCTGTGATTGGCCTTTTACCACGTCACGTGATCAGCTGTGTCCGTAGGACACAGCGATCACGGAGACCGCCGGGTGCGCGCCCCCGGGGGCACACAGGAGAGCGCGTTCTGGGTGGACGTCATATGACGTCCACCCAGAACTGGCCGGCCGCAGTGCAGCCGTCATTCGGCTATCTGCGGTCGGCAGGTAGTTAAAGGCCCGCTTTAGGGAAAAATATTGTATTTTGGAAAATGTAAGGTCAGTGACTGTAGAGATAGTATTCTCGGTACACAATAACCGACTAAAAAGTGTTTCCAGTGTTGGGCCTTAAAAAATTAACTCCTGAAGGAATTAAAAACATAAATACAGATCCATCCTTGCATGTCTAAATGCCTGTATTCACTTCTCCAATGAAACAGTATTGAAATGTGAAGTAAATCTCTCTTTGGTTCCTTAATTTCCAGCTTCTCTGCTCCTCCCCGACGAATGCCCAGTTAGTGGGCGTCACTAACATTGATCTCAGACACAGCATAGCTGCCACAATCCCCTGTTCACGAAGTGTGACTGGCAAAGGGGGCTTGTCAGCTACAGTGGCCCTATCCTCAGCCTCCCCCGATTCCTAAGTGTAACAGTAAAACCCCAAATTCAAACAAACCGACTAATTACACTTCCCAGGAGACTGTGCAATATTTGATGTGTTCAGTGCTTGCTGTTAAGTGGCAACATTCAATGAAAGCTGCATACGGAGTCCCCTCTTTAATCGCATACATTGCACAGAAATGACAAATTCCAGTAGGTGGCAGAGAAAGGTCTCCGCCTAAGTAACTGATCATAGTTTAAAGTGGACCCAAATAACAAGCAGACAATCAGCACATTAAACAGATATAGAGCAAGAACACGATGAAGTCAAACTACTAAGATTTTAACACGAACCTTCAGTCCCAGTTACAGGGGTTGGACAAAATTATGGAAACACTAGGTAAAAGAACAAAATCATTAGCTCCTATAGTGTTGGACTGCCTTTAGCATCCAAGACGGTCTGAATTCTCCTGGGAATTGACAAATATAAGTCTTGGGTGGTGGATAATGGAATCTGGTACTACTCTTCATACAAAAATCGTTCCAGTTCTCGCAGAGATGCAAGAGGCGGAAAACAAGCCCAAATCTCGTTGACCATAATGGCTCTATGATATGGAGGTCTGGCGACTGTGGCGCCCAGGGAAGGTGTGAAACCTTGTCTGCATCCTCGCCAAACCGTGATTTGACAACGCCAGCTGTGTGAATTCAGAGCATTGTCAGCTTGGTAAATGGCGCGGTCTTCGGGAAACAATGTCTGCACCATGGGGTGCACATAGTCTGCCAAAATTTGTACATAGTCACTGGCAGTGACTCTATCTTTCAAGGTGACAATGGGACCTGCAGAATACCAAGATATGGCTGCCCAGACATTGTTTTCCCACAAACTGTATATGCCGCCATAATCTTTGATATTATACCTCGTGACACGGCAAATAAATTGGCAACTTCAGTCACAGAGGCACCAGCTAAATGGCACCAACAATTTGCCCTCTTTGAAGCTCAGTAAGCTCTGACATGACTCCATAGTACTAGCTGCGCACGCAGTAAATGACAGACGTGAGGCTTTCCACCTGTTAGCTAGGTGTCTCATCACACAGCGGAAGCAAAAGAATGTTACGTCACTTCCGCTTTCAACGCAAACCATGCCGTCACTTTCACACCTGCAAATCATGTAGTGTTTCCATATTTTTATCCAACTCCTGTACTTCTTTCTTTCTTTTTTTTTCAGGCAAACACACCCCATGCTTCTGCCTTCCTCGCTTAGGCAAGAATGACATCCTCCCCACCCCACCTGAAGCCCCCTAGGATACCAACATCATGTATCCCAGGTGGCTTTGGGGCTATGTACAATACACTGTGCATGTGCAGTGGAGTGTAAAGTGAGGTGCAGCTCTAATAACTAAACTATATGTAAATCCCAATGTGAATAAGTGGTGAACAGTAAATAAATGAGTGAACAATACTATAATACCCAGTGACTATATTAACAGCATAAGTGACATCAACCCCAAACTAAACATCTACACCGCCTCTCCTAAATGGGTGAAATCAACATAAAAAAATCTATAAATACAATAATTAAATACACATACATATAATGAATGCCGTGGTACTGGATATGCGCCTATTACACAACACCAGTAAATACATATCATGTGGTGACATAAACGCATGTATGCATTACATTCCCAAAACCAACTGATGTGAAAGAAATGGCAGTGATCCCACTAAGGGATAACAAACAAAGTGAATCAGTGAAAACACTCCTTGTGGTAAACGTACAAAAAGGGAAGAGGAATCAGATTATAAACGCATGTATACCTACATGCTCAAGGATAACTGGTGAATAAGAACAATAGCAGTGATCCCACTAAGGGACAAACAAAGTGAATCCGTGAAACCACAAATTGTGGTACTTGTGAAAAAAGAAAGAAGTCAGGCTCACCGCCTGTAAATCACTAACAATCACTAAATGTACACAATTGTGACCCCCCTACTGGGGATAAGTGAACAGAAAACATAGGCTATAGTGCCTATAAATAATGAAGGGATTTGTAACCCCAAATGGGGGGTTCTGAATAAGCAGAGAAATAAGTGACGGCAAACAGAGCCTCACACTCTCCGTGTATCCACAAACATAAATAAACATGGATAATCCACCAATCAACATGAACAGAAAAAACCAAAACACAAAATTATTAACGTGTCCTAAAAGGTGAAATAAATGTCCAATCTACAGAAGGTGTCCAGAACCATCCAAATGGTGGAGGTGTTCTGTAGTCCTGTGATCACCATAAATGTGCAACAGGATACTATAAATCCCACTCTAGGTGCAATGGCCCCTCACCTCCATGCGGTGACCCTGCAGGGTTAAAACACCTTATGGTAATCAAACACCACCGGTCTGGAACCCGGACTCTCTCCAACGGATGTCAGGTACAACGCTGTGTCAGTTCCCTCTCTGGTGGGCAAGGTCCTGCATGCAGCCTCCTCTCAGTGGTCCTAGAAGTGATGGCTCAGTTGTGATGAGATAGCGATAACTTCAATCTTAGTTGGATACCAGTCAGTGACTCAATCGATAAGACATCTTGTAGATCTTGTGAAGTTTATTCAGTTGTGTTCAAAATATTAGCAGTCAGACATCACTAACCGGATCAATCACTGTTTTTGGTAGAAATGATATTTCTACATGGCAAATAATTTCCTAGCAGGTGTAGTAGAGTAATAGAAATCCAACAGGCCTAACAGTCATAACATGCATGCTGCTGATTCTGTGTCATTGAATCACTCATTGAAAGGGGCATGTTCAAAATAATAGCCGTGTGGTGTTCTATTAGTGAGGTCATTCATTCTTTGAAAAACAGGTGGCAATTATTGCCCTTATTTAAGGAAGGAAGGCAGCAAATGTTGGACATGCTGGTTACAGTGCAATCCTCTCTGAAATTCTGAGGAAAATGGGTCGTTCCAGACATTGATCAGAAGAACAGAGTACCTTGATTAAAAAGTTGATTGGAGAGAGGAAAACATATAAAGAAGTGCAGAAAATGATCGGCTGCTCAGCTAAAATGATCGCAAATGCTTTAAAATGGCAACCAAAACCTGAAAGACGTGGAAGAAAGCGAATAACTAGCATTCGAATGGATAGAAGAATAGCCAAAATGGCAAGGACTCAGCCAACAATCAGCTCCAGGAAGATGAAAGAAGGTGTGACGTTCCCTGTGAGGACTGTTACAATTAGAAGACGCCTATGTGAAGCCAAGCTATCTGCAAGAAGCCCCCGCAAAGTCCCACTGTTGGAAAAAAGACATGTGCTGAAGAGGTTACAATCTGCCAAAGAGCACATTGACTGGCCTAAAGAGAAATGACACAACATTTTGTGGACTGATGAAAGTAAGATTGTTCTTTTTGGGTCTAGTGGGCGGAGACAGTTTGTCAGACGACCCCCAAACACTGAATTCCAGCCACAGTACACTGTGAAGACAGTGAAGCATGGTGGTGCAAGCATCATGATATGGGGATGTTTCTCATACTACGGTGTTGGGCCTATTTATCACATACCAGGGATCATGGATCAGTTTGAATACATCAGAATACTTGAAGAGGTCATGGTGCCTTATGATGAAGAGGAAATGCCCTTGAAATGGGTGTTCCAACAAGACAACAACCCCAAACACACCAGTAAACGTGCAACATCTTGGTTCCAGACCAACAAGATTGACGTTATAGAGTGGCCAGCCCAATCCTCGGATCTTAATCCAATAGAAAACTTGTGGGGTGACATCAAAAATGCAGTTTCTGAGGCAAAACCAAGAAATAGAGAAGAACTGTGGAATGTCGTCCAATCATCCTGGGCTGGAATACCTGATCACAGGGGCCAGAAGTTGGGTGACTCCATGCAACACAGATGTACAGCAGTTCTCAGAAACAGTGCGACTACAACCAAATATTCATTAAGTCATTCAAAGGGAAGCAAAATCTTCAAACATTTTTCAGTTTATATAGTGAATGTTTGAGTTTGTAAAGAAGAATACAAACACTGCGATTTTTTTGAACCGTCTAATATTCACTTTTCTTCCATTTTTTTAGAGGAACACAAATTTGATGTATTTTTCTTCATGATTTGATTTGGAATAGAATGTGTCGTGTTCCTAATGCATTTGTGTGGATGGAAATAAAAGCTATTAGAAGGATTTTCAGCTTTATTCACTTTTTTCAACACACTGCTATTATTTGAACACAACTGTATATTTCACCTTTTAGGACACGTTAATTTTGTGTTTTGGTTTTTTGTTCATGTTGATTGGTGGATTATCCATGTTTATTTATGTTTGTGGATACACGGAGAGTGTGAGGCACTGTTTGCCGTCACTTATTTCTCTGCTTATTCAGAACCCCCCATTTGGGGTTACAAATTACTTCATTATTTATAGGCACTATAGCCTATGTTTTCTGTTCACTTATCCCCAGTAGGGGGGTCACAATTGTGTACATTTAGTGATTGTTAGTGATTTACAGGCGGTGAGCCTGACTTCTTTCTTTTTTCACAAGTACCACAATTCGTAGTTAGACCGGCCGATAAGGGGGGGGAATAGTGATACTATCAAAAGACTCATATGAAACATCCATGAGTAAAATGTTAGAGGATACTAATACTTATTGTAAATTGATTAATAATCCTACAAAGATATATAAAACAGAATTAAATAAATTAATACAATATGGAAAGAAAAAGGACATTTTAGATGAAAAAGAAGCGAAATATTTGGTGCCATCGGTGAGCAAAATACCAATAATATACTCAATACCGAAAATACATAAAGATTTAAATGATCCTCCTATGAGACCAATAGTCAATGGTATAGATGGGTTAACATCTAGGATTGGACAGTACATAGATCAGTTTCTTCAACCCTTGGTACAAAAAACAAAAGCGTATATTAAAGATACCACACATGTTATTAATATTACACAAACAGTAGAGACGAGTAGTGATCTAATTTTGAGTACAGCAGACGTCTCCTCATTGTATACCATTATTGATCACACTGGAGCAATAGTGTCAGGAATTGACTGGCCAGCAATGGTGGGACTCACCTGCCTTTTGATCTGCAGTACCAGGGCTGGCCAGCGGATGCTCCCAGCAATCAGAGACTCAACTTTGCAGCCAGCTAACACCTGGAACTGATTATGCTGGGGTATTTAAGGGATGGCCAGACCCACAGACTCTGCCTTGGTGTTGTGTTTGTCCTGGGCCCTGTATCCTGTTTCTGTCCTGCATCCTGTTTCTGAACCGCTGCTGACTTATCCTGCTCTGATCCCGGCTCGCTCCTGACCATCCCTCTGTCTGACCCTCTGTACCACGCTGCTTGCTACCTGTTCTGATCCCTGGCTTGTGACCCTGACCATCCCTCTGCCTGACCCTCTGTACTACGCTGCTTGCTACCTGTTCTGATCCCTGGCTTGTGACCCTGACCATCCCTCTGCCTGACCCTCTGTACTACGCTGCTTGCTACCTGCTGAACCTGGCCTGTGACCCCGACCAATCTCCGCTTGCTCCCCCTGTACCTACCTGCCCTATTGATATTGACCCGGCCTGCCTGACGACGCTTGCTTGTATGTACTGTTATCTGTGGGTGGTTTGGTTTGGTTTGGTTGCACTGTATTATGTTTAGTATTGCACTGCGTTTATGTTTGTATTGTTAGTGTTAATAAATTATATTGTTTATAACATATCCGAGGTCTGCGTTTCCCTGCATCAGCCACACACCTCTGGTCACACCTGGGAGCCCTGACAAATAGATGCAGCAACATGGGCTTTGAATAAATATTCCTCCCTCCCTAAAAAACAAATCAAATTTTTGATTAAATGTATTAGATTCTGTCTTAGCCATAATTATTTTTGGTATAAGGGTGAATATTACTTACAAGTGAGAGGTGTTGCGATGGGCGCCCGTTTCGCATCCAGTATTGCTAATTTATACATGGCAAAATGGGAGGAGGAAGTAATATTCACTAATATGAGTCATAATATAATCGAATATGGTAGATTTATCGATGATATTATATTATTGTGGAGAGGAGACACATTGTCATTGATTAATTATTACCAGAATTTGAATCAGAATACTAAAAATATTGTATTAAGTTGGAACATCAATGATAAAAAGAGATACATTTCTTAGATCTCAAATTAATAAATACAGGTGTAGGTATAATAACAAAAAATGATTTCAAGAAAACTGATCGTAATTCATATATCCCTGTTAACAGCTGTCACCATAGACCATGGATTAAAAATGTCCCGAGGGGACAATTTCTTAGGTTGAGACGGAATTGCACCAGTGTTGATGATTATAGGGAGCAAAGTCAAATATTGGTTCAGAGATTTGTGGATAAGGGTTACAAGAGAGAAACAATACTGGACGAAAGCAGGAGAATAGAATTTATAGATAGAAAACCATTATTAGAAGAAAAAAAGATACAACATAAGGTAGAAGAACAAGAATTATCGATAATATTACCGTACAACAGACAACACAGAGATATCCAGAAAATTATAAGTAAACATTGGAATATACTCAAACTAGATAAAACCCTCAAGACCATTGTTAAAGATAATCCTAGGTTCATTTATAAAAGGGCACCGAATATTCGTGATCGAGTGGTAAAAAATGTGTTAGAACCTCCCCATACATCGAATAATACTTTAAGTTTCTTCAATGGAACTGGGTTTTACAGATGTGGTCGGTGCTACAGTTGTAGAAGAAAGCACGCGAATCCAAGATGCAGACAGTCATTTATGAATCCAAAAATGGAAAACAATATAAGATCGATCAATTTATTTCTTGTGATAGTAGAGGCGTAGTGTATGCCCTAAAATGCCCATGCAATTGTTTATATATAGGCCGCACAAAGAGAAGTCTCAAAGAACGTATAAAAGAACATGTACATAATATCAGTATAGGTTACAAATATCACCATTTATCAGTACATTTTAAACTATATCATAATCAAGATATAGAGAAAATAGAATTTTGGGGTATCACAAAACATAACTCACACTGGAGGGGAGATAACTTAGTGCGCAAAATAAGTAAAAAGGAATCATTCTGGATCTATGAGTTAGGTAGCCTAGCACCAGGAGGTTTAAATAAAGAATTTGACCTATCATGTTTTATTAGTGATGTTTAGACGACAGAACATTATATGATGGTTGCATATGTTCACACAGTCTCACCTCGGTCATAGGAGGTTGGTATATCTCAGTGGGATAGGTGATAGAGGAATATTGGAGATATAGGTGGGGGAGCATCTCTCTCCTACTCGCCTCTGTCACATATCTCTAAGAGATTGTGCTGACATATTTTATACGTCATGTAATATATAATGGGACCTGAATAGAGGTATTATAATAATAGTGGAGGGCTCGGTTAACGAGTTTTAAATATATATTATTTGTACATTTACATATACCGCATGTGTAAAATAGACAGTGATGAGTGTGGGTTTTTATATAACAAAAAAAATTTTTTATTTTATTTTTATTTATTATTTTTTATTATCTTTTAAACTAACATTTTGTATATATAATTTAATTTTTTAATGTTGTATTATGTTTAGCATAATTATTTTTAAGTATGTTAATTAAAGATATTCGGTGTAAAAGAGTTGTTTATATAAAGGAATTTTTTGTATAACATTGGCAATTTTTAAAAAAATACAGATGTATTCATTTATATATATAGATTTGTACATTCTGTATATGTGATGGTTAGTATAATCCTACGATTGTTTTTAAGTATTAAAATTGGCTGATGTGTATATAGGGAGATTGTTTGAATCCACGCTGACCGCAAAATCATGTTACAGCGTATCCCTCCGGGAGGATTAATGCAGTATAAGCAACAAATGTATCAAAGGGAGAGAGTGTTAATATAATGGAATTGCCCCCAGAAATATGGCTGCCCCCTGTAGATAGTCAACAAAATGGCGAAGCCGAGCTATATATGCCGGCAATGGGAGAGTGACGGACCTATCAAAACCCCCTGATGAAGCCACGTGACCAGTGGCGTAACGCGTAGGGGTGGGACTGCAACGTCACTCGGAGGGAGTCAGATTGTTTGTCAGACGGCGGGTGCATGCTTCAAACAGTCAGCGGAGGATTCGGTTTACATTTGATATGCCTTATATTGAATACAACACATGTGAGTGTATTACTTGGAGATAATAAAGCTATATTTTAAAAAGGATAAAACACTATGTTTAGAATTTTTTTCCTATATGTGGAGAGACGTATGGAGAGGAGAGTATAGAGGACTTGTGTCCTCGTGAGAAGGGATCAGTCCCAGAGGGGAAAATCAGTGATAAAGGATATCCACTATTTAAAAAGGAAAGAGTCCTAATCAAGCAGGTTCCATAGGAGGAGAACCAAAAGCGCATATAGCCTAATCATAGGCAGATAAGGAGGTGAGCTTACATCTGCACTAATGGGAGGATTCACAAACAGTCACGGATTCACATGCAATCACGGATTGAAGATTAATTAAAGCACAAAGTCACTATTTTTATGTTATATGGGACACTGTTTTCACACAATATTAATTAAGTATATATGTATATTTATTTAAAAAAATTTTATTTGAGACTTATATTTTTTTCTCACTAAAAATGATGTATTATTGATTTAGCTATTTTATAATCACGGATATATATTAATAGTATGAATTATTTTGTTTTTTAAGTAAATTAAGTGATTATTATATATGAATTTTGGTTAAAGGATTTAATGTATGTTTTTTTCACTTGTCTTTATATGGTCATATGTATTGGGCATGGATAAATGATCATATGTAATTTTTAAGGAGCGCAACACAATAGGATTATATTAATTATACACAGTGGTAGTTATGTGTTAGGTGTTTGCGATCCTATTATATTAAGGACATATTTTGTCCAGTCTTGTGCGTTAGGGTGGTTTTCTGATTTTGGCTCGCAAGATATCTTAACATTTTTAAGGCGCATATTCAGTACCACGGCATTCATTATATGTATGTGTATTTAATTATTGTATTTATAGATTTTTTTATGCTGATTTAACCCATGTAGGAGAGGCGGTGTAGATGTTTAGTTTGGGGTTGATGTCACTTATGCTGTTAATATAGTCACTGGGTATTATAGTATTGTTCACTCATTTATTTACTGTTCATCACTTATTCACATTGGGATTTACATATAGTTTAGTTATTAGAGCAGCACCTCACTTTACACTTTGGAATGACCATTTCTGGTATATGGTTAGGTACTAGCAGCTTTAGCCACAGGTTCACCTAAGCCCAGGAGGACTACGAATATTGTCTATGCTCAGTGGAGTGTCATCGGGAGCTGCTTGCTAGGACCTGGAAGAGAAAGCTGGCTCCAATGATGGCGGCACAAGGCCCTGTGGGTTCCGCTTTCAGCAGATTACTGCAGGGCAATGCTGCAGTTGATGGCTGGGTATGTTATTTAAGTTCACCCCAGCACACAAGGTAGGAGGGGGTTTACAGTAAAATTAAACCTGGGGGGGTTAAGTTCCACTTTAACCTGTTGTCACCCAAATAACACATATTTGCAGCCACAAGGGCAGGCTTTAACACCCACACATGTGCGTTGTTGGGCAGCCAATGTTTCTGTGCTGAGAACAAGCTCACTGCAAGCTCCCAGCACAGACACTGGGCTGTCAAAGACAGCTCTCGGCCCTCACTAATAATCCATAGCCAGTGGAACGACTCCTGATCATGTGACCACTATGACAGCCAAACACAGTAGTCACATGATCGAAAATCTTCCCGCCCCCCAGGCACTCAGAACTTTGTACAAGGACACCGGAGTAGGCGGAAAAGGGTTAAAGGGACTTCAGATGAGACATTTTTGTGGTCATTTAGCTCATGAGATAAACAATATAAAGCCAAAGACACAACAAACTGACCTTTTCTGCTAGCCAGCCCATGTGCCGAATTTCATGACTTCCAGAGATTCCGTTTTTTCCCAGCCGAGTTTGGACTTCGGCCATCACCTTGGGAAGAAGTTCCGTCACCGCCCCATGAATTGCGTTGAACCAGGTCTGGGCCACCGCAGGATCTTTTGCTCGCAGCACCGCAGTATGCTTGGCATCAGGTGAATGCAGTTCTAGATGTCTGCAATACAGAACACATGCGTTTACAGCGGGAAATCCCAGGATCTTCTTATAATCCCCTGTTCATAGCTCTGGATTTTTAGGATATTTTGCCACACACAGTTGAATAAAAACTGTACATCTTTGGACTAATCTCCAGACAGATATAATAGACACAAATGAATGCAGCTCTGTATTCATTAACCCTTTCTTCCCAGCCTTTTAAGAGATCGCAACACCGGAGCATTGTTACCTGTTTGCTCAGCTTCCGGACCATGTGATCACTGTGATTGGATGATTGGATAATTGGAAGCCCATCCTACCAGCTTCCAATTGTCAGTGACGGTACTGTCAGAGTGCTGGGGGCATGCTGCCAACACAAAACAGGTATGTGTATACAAAGAGGCACAGAATACGGCCAATCTCTCTGCCACATATATACATACATCCGACAGGAAGGGCTTAATAAATCTTGAAATGTGTGTTTTTTAATGCCACTAGTGGAAGTGCCTGAAATTGATTTGGTATCAGCCTCTTACTATGCAGCAGCACTGGAAGAAGAAGGGGCAGAACCGAGAGCCAATCAGGTGTGCTGCATGCACATGTACCAACATAGAACATACTGATAGGAGAAGAGAGCAAAGAGATGACCTAATCAATCTGCTGCTGTTGTTTCACCATCCAATCAGACGGTTGAGGGTGAACAGAGGACACCACTGTATTTCCTATCTGTAAGTAGTCTTGTCTGCTTGGCTGTGCTGTCTGGCAGAGCTGTGGAAATCCCAGCAATGGATGAACAGATATAAAAATCTTCTGACAGGCAAAACATTTCTCATATATGTATTTAGAGTACAGCTTTCTAGGACTGTGAGTGTACTCCATGCACCTAGAGATGACAGTATCCACCCTAACTGCTTTAAGGAACAACATGTACTGTATATAATAACAAAATAAATCACATATAATAACCATTACAGTCTGCCTAAGGTGGCAACAAACAGGCCCCAGAAATAAAAACTGGGCACCCCATCTGTGGGAATACAAAGAAACCAATGAGATGTAGATATGAGTGCGTTTTGTATGATTGTGCGCTCTTCTTTCTTCCTATTATGTAAGTACCGGTCGGGTTTTAATAAAGAACATTTTTTTATGGCAGAACATTATTGCAGATCCCTTTGGCTTTTCTTTGGAGAGACACTGAATACTGAATTTGTGAGGAAGGTTTGTTTTCTGCCCGGTATATTGTATCTCCTGGAGGTTGGACGTTCATATGGATATAGCCAGTGTTGCTTAAAGGAATATACCTCTCTATATAATATATCTCTAAAAATCTTAGTAACGGGTCATTCCAGACAAAGTGTAGAAAAACAGCGTACTTTGATTAAAAAGTTCATTGGAGAGGAGGAGAAAATATATAAATAAGTGCAGAAACTGATAGGCTGCTCAGCTAAAATGATCTCAAATGCTGTAAAATGGAAAACAAAATGTGAAAGTAAACAGAAAACTGCCATTTGAATGGATCAAATGTATCAAAAGCCGCAGAGAGGTCAAGTATTAAGAGTCCGGAGTAGTGGTCATTGGTTGGGATGAGTACGGAGTAGTGGTCATTGGTTGGGATGAGTACGGAGTAGTGGTCATTGGTTGGGATGAGTTCGGAGTAGTGGCCATTGGTTGGGATGAGTACGGAGTAGTGGCCATTGGTTGGGATGAGTACGGAGTAGTGGCCATTGGTTGGGATGAGTACGGAGTAGTGGCCATTGGTTGGGATGAGTACGGAGTAGTGGCCATTGGTTGGGATGAGTACGGAGTAGTGGTCATTGGTTGGGGTGAGTACGGAGTAGTGGTCATTGGTTGGGGTGAGTACGGAGTAGTGGCCATTGGTTGGGATGAGTACGGAGTAGTGGCCATTGGTTTTAGCAGTTAGTAGATCATTGGTGAGTTAGACTTTTGGTAAAAGATGGTAAAGACCTGTTCCTACCAAAACCCAGGCTCATGATATTTCCAAAGTTCTCGGTTGAGCTTGTCTTGTACTGCTTGAGAGATTACTGCAGAGTACGCTGCAACTTGCAAGCTCACTAGATAACAAAAGCATTTTTTGTGCAATTATTGAACAGGTATAACGGAACACTTTCAATTATTATCTAATAGATCAAAGGGGAACAAATAAGAGACGTTGTCTCCTAAACTGTATCTAGACCTAAATTGATGGCATGTTCAGATCAAAGGAAAGCTTATTGATATGCACATAAAAGAACACGTCCAAATACTTTATTCATGACAATAATATTGATAGGACATCCAGTATTTATCAGTGAAAAAGGCAAACACTGCTAGCAGGCTGCATTTACACTGCTGCAGGGGCTCCTGTGGAACAAGGCGAGACCCTGTTGTCAAGCTGACAGCCGGTCCAGGTGGATTTTGCTGGACAGAACATGACACCGTTGGTCTACAAGGTATGCCCAAAGTACAGTTACCCTGACATGGGCATGCATGGGCCCCTTAGGAAGCTGGGGCCTCAGGTAGTTGCCTGAACTACTCCAATGGAGATCTGACAAAGGTCATGCTGACTCTCTTCTTTTAAATGGAATGAATCAGAGATTTAGAACAGACAATTTATGACTGTGTTAATCTAAATACGTGTTTTGGGTTAGTGAATTGGAAGGTCCAAATATATAAACTGAAGCATTGTAAATCACACTGCATTTTTATGTAGCCTTTTATAGGACCATTAAAACAAGAAAGGCTCCCACCAGGAAAAAGTGTAGCCTGCAGCAGCTATTCTCATCCAGGGCTCCATGAAACCCTAGGATACCTCTAGAGCAGTGGCCTCAAAACTGCAGCACACGGGCCGAATGTGGCCCTTTGTTTACTTTACATATGGCCCTTTAGGCACTATTCCTTCCACTGATATGAGATGTTATTCCTCCCACTGTGACCAACAGCATAGAATTAATTCTTGACCCCAACAATGGCATACTATTCCTTCCACTGACACCAATGATGGAGCACTAATCCTTCCACTGACACCAATGACGGGACACTATTCATCCCTTTAACAGTAAAGATGGACCACTGTTTACTCCCACTAATGCCAGGAGATTTTCTACTTCCACTGGCCACAGTCCAACCCCCCTAAAGTCTGAATGACAGTAAACTGGCCCTTTGTTTAGAAAGTTTGAAGACCCCTGCTTCAGAGCAGGGGTCTCCAAACTGTGGCCCTTTGCATACCTTTCTCTGGCCCTTGGGGTGCTATTCCTCCCACTGATACGAGGCACTATTCCTCCCACTGACAATTGGGCAATAATTCCTGCACTGTCACCAACAGTAGGGAACCATTCCTCCCATTGAAACCAATGATGGAGCATTATACCTTCCACAGACACCAATTATGGAGCACAATTCCATCCACAGACATCAATGATGGAGCACTATTCCCTCCACAGACACCAATGATGGAGCACTATTTCCTCCACAGACAACAATGATGGAGCACTATTCCCTCCACAGACATCAATGATGGAGCACTATTCCCTCCACAGACATCAATGATGGAGCACTATTCATTCCACAGACACAATGATGGAGCACTATTCCCTCCACAGACATCAAGGATGGAGCACTATTCCCTCCACAGACATCAATGATGGAGCACTATTCCCTCCACAGACATCAATGATGGAGCACTATTCCCTCCACAGACACCAACGATGGAGCATAAATTCGTTTTTAAACTTTACTTCACTATGGGCATTTTTTCTTGATCCCCTGTGGGGAGCACCTTTTCTCCCAGATATCATTCTTGCACAGTGGAGGAACAGTGCTCTTTTGGTGGAGCAGTGATCGTTTTCTACCATCTAGTGGATTTCTTCTGCCCAGCTCTGTACCATCGTGAGGATCTTCACTGACCAAGGAAATGCATCTACCCTTTCCATGCGGATGAATACTCTATGAGCTCCACCTTGGCTACATTGCACTTATAATGTGCACTTCTAGTTAGTGTGCATTGTTACCCTAGGTCACCGTTGTTGGGACTTTTTTTGATCACTTTTATCTATTGTGACACATTTATATATTCTCCTAGCGCTGCACTTTTATTTTATTTTCATGTGAGGATTATTTTGGTTATCCTGTGTGCCTCAGCTACTTGTACATTTAAAGCGCTCGCTTATTATTCTCTGTTTTATAATGATGGAGCACTATTCCCTCCACAGACATCAATGATGGAGCACTATTCCCTCCACAGACATCAATGATGGAGCACTATTCCCTCCAGAGACATCAATGATCGAACACTATTCCCTCCACAGACACCAATGATGGAGCACTATTCCCTCCACAGACATCAGTGATGGAGCACTATTCCCTCCACAGACATCAATGATGGAGCACTATTCCCTCCACAGACACCAATGATGGAGCACTATTCCCTCCACAGACACCAATGATGGAGCACTATTCCCTCCACAGACATCAATGATGGAGCACTATTCCCTCCAGAGACATCAATGATCGAACACTATTCCCTCCACAGACACCAATGATGGAGCACTATTCCCTCCACAAACATCAATGATGGAGCACTATTCCCTCCACAGACATCAATGATGGAGCACTATTCCCTCCACAGACATCAGTGATGGAGCACTATTCCCTCCACAGACATCGATGATGGAGCACTATTCCCTCCACAGACATCAATGATGGAGCACTATTCCCTCCACAGACATCGATGATGGAGCACTATTCCCTCCAGAGACATCAATGATCGGACACTATTTCTCCCACTGACACTAACAATGGGGCACTAATAGTTCCCCTATTACCAAAGATAGGACATTGTTTACTCCCACTGACGCCGGGACATTTTCAGCTCCCTCTAGCCATGGCAGGGGATCCCTTAGCTATAGCTGCTTGGCTCCCATGTGATGGTGCCTGCACAGTTCTGGGGCCAACGTCACTATGAAGGGCCAGTGGCATGATACCAATTATGTTTTTAGCTGTCTTTAAGGGGGGCAATCAGCACTGCAAATGGGGCATTTTTCAAATTGATCCCCAAGTAACTGTATTTAGCAGGGGTTCCTCGACGTCTGAAAATTATTTCAAGGGTTCCACTGTTAAAAAAAGGTGAAAAAGGCTGGTATACAAGGCATGCCACCTCTCATTGCAGCTCTGCAATAATCTCAGGAAGGAGAGCATGCTAACAAAAGAACAGAGCACACAGTAACTGTAATACATGCAGCTACACAATACCAAAAATGACACAAACCCATGGGCTCAAAGGGCTTCATAATACATCTCCATGGTCTTGGGGATGGTCCTTCCATCACCAGACTCACTCATCTTCATGGAGGCAAAGAGAGGACCTAGTATGCCCAAGCCACTCAAAGTCAGTAATGTAACCGGCTCACTGGATGACAGCACAAGGAACAGTATTCAGGACCATTAGACCCCCCCTGTGCTGCCACCACTTACATATTTTGGGACATCTGTCCAGTAAGCCGCTCATAGTTGGGACTTCGGCCGAGTATAGTTACACTCATCACAAAGACCATCAGGAGGCATTAATAAATCCTCTGATCCCAGAGCAAGCTTTCATCTTTTACATGTTCTCTACTTATTCCAGTTACTTGCTGCAAGGTGTGCTGTGTTGTTTAGGTGTTATAGCGCATACTGCATGACTAGCGCAACTAGATTTCATGTTTTATTGTTACCGGGAAACCACATCAACCCAATGAGAACGCACTGCTAACGGCGCACAAAACCACGTATATTGTCACAATGCAGAGTGTGAATCCGGCCGTACTGCACGTGTTGGGTGAATGTAAATGTCATCACTGGTAACATTTGTCATGAAGTCATGGCTGGTGGGAGGGGCTAGCAGGGTGCTGTACATAGTTCCCAGAAAACATCAGGGCCCCTCCTCAGTACTCCCCCCAAGAGTCCTCAGCCCTGATGCAATCAGTGGGCTGGCTCCTGAGGGAGTTCTGGAAATATCAATCTGCCTGGCTGTGTGGGTGTCAGTCTGGTGTAGTGAACATTCCTATGCAGATGTCTCTAGGTAACGCTGACATGTGATGTGGAGCTTCTATGCCTGAAAGAACTGAAATCCAATGAATGAAAGCAGTGGGCCAGGGACAGTAAGGTTGGGGAGAAAAGTGCTAGATGATGCCGGATGTCCACCAGCCAGGAAATGAGGAAGGCTCGGTTTAACTTTCTGCAGCTTTTAATACAAACTGTATGAATCTCACAGAGCGCAGTAGCATCAGAGTTAGATATTTCCGTAGAGGAGCTGAGCGTTTTACAACTGTGCAAGACTGAAGATAAGAGTGGAGTTCAAGTGTTACTAAACCCCGGACCCGGCATTCACTATATCCGGTCTCCCAGGACCCTGCATTCACTATATCCGCTCTCCCCGGACCCTGCATTCACTATATCCGCTCTCCCTGGACCCTGCATTCACTGTATCCGGTCTCCCTGAATCCTGCATTTATTGTATCCGCTCTCTCCTGACCCCGCATTCACTATATCCACTCTCCCCTGACCCTGCATTCACTATATCCGGTCTCCCTGGACCCTGCATTCACTATATCCGCTCTCCCCGGACCCTGCATTCACTATATCCGCTCTCCCCGGACCCTGCATTCACTATATCCGCTCTCCCCGGACCCTGCATTCACTATATCCGCTCTCCCCGGACCCTGCATTCACTATATCCGGTCTCCCCGGACCCTGCATTCACTGTATCCGCTCTCCCAGCACCCTGCATTCACTGTATCCGCTCTCCCCGGACCCCGCATTCACTATATCCACTCTCCCTGTACCCCGCATTCACTATATCCGCTCTCCCCGGACCCCGCATTCACTATATCCGCTCTCCCCGGACCCCGCATTCACTATATCCGCTCTCCCCGGACCCCGCATTCACTATATCCGCTCTCCCCGGACCCCGCATTCACTATATCCGCTCTCCCCGGACCCCGCATTCACTATATCCGCTCTCCCCGGACCCCGCATTCACTATATCCGATCTCCCCGGACCCCGCATTCACTATATCCGCTCTCCCCGGACCCCGCATTCATTATATCCGCTCTCCCCGGACCCCGCATTCACTATATTCGGTCTCCCCGGATCCTGCATTCACTATATCCGCTCTCCCCGGACCCCGCATTCACTATATCCGCTCTCCCCGGACCCTGCATTCACTATATCTGCTCTCCCCGGACCCCGCATTCACTAAATCCGCTCACCCCGGACCCTGCACTTACTATATCCGCTCTCCCCAGACCCTGCATTCACTATATCCGCTCACCCCGGACCCCGCATTCACTATATCCGCTCTCCCCGGACCCTGCACTTACTATATCCGCTCTCCCCAGACCCTGCATTCACTATATCTGGTCTCCCCGGACCCTGCATCCACTATATCCGGTCTCCCCAGACCCTGCAATCACTATATCCGCTCTCCCACAGTACACACAGCATGGAAATACAATTATTTTAGTAAATATAAACTGCTAAATACCTTTTCTCATCAGCAATATATAGCAGTCTTATGACTTCTCTCAGTGTCTAACCCAGCAGTGGTTAAAGCTTGTAGGAGTTTTCATTCTCCTCTGACTGTCCTATGAGACTACAGGACCCCTGACCCTCTGTCTGGACAATGCTGATCACATGCACTCTCCTAACAAAAAAAAACAAAAAACCTCTCTATCAATACACACCAAACTGAGCATCGGCTGCTGGTCGCCACCATCTTGGATGTTGACTTCAAGCTGTAAATCAAGTGACACACTATAGTATTCCCTGTCTCCTCCATAAAAGGTTATATAGTGAGGGGAGGGGCAGAGGAGCTGGGCCAGCACACATAGCAATTAGACACTCGCAGTAGAGGGGAGGGCTATGGCATACAAGAAGGGAGGGGGCTGTGCTAATCACATTTTTTAGCTTCAAAGACACATTGCAGGTGAATAAAAACTAATTCACAGAAAGTAAAAACACCAGAAGTAGGCATATAAAATACTGTGTGTGCTGTGACCTGTCATTTGTTTAAGGTGGTGACAGGGTCTCTTTAACCGCTTCAATACGGATGCACGTATATATACACAGCCTGGTACTGAAGTGGTTATACCGGGACAATGGCTGAGGCGACAACCATGATCACGTATCATTTTTCAGTGCCAACGATTCTCTTTTATGTAAAAGTAATCTGAGCGACTATGCGCCGTTGGATTACTTTTCAGGTGGAAGAAGGGGGTCTCATCCCCTCCCCCCGCCACCTTTCCCGTGTATCTTGTGCAATCGGGAAGCCCGGCAAAGATGCGACCGGTGGCATCGGCTCCCCCACACACAATGGGAGGAACTGATGTTGTTCTTCCCACTATGTGAAATGAGAAACTGGAAGCAACAAGGATTCTGTCACTTCCAGCTCTGGGTTTACTCTCCGCCTGCCAGCCGGGGAAGCAGCCAATCAGACCAATCTGTGGAGAAATCTGGGGTCTGATAGAAGAGGACCTGTCATGGCCCATGTGATCATAAAGCAAGTTGTTCATCCCTTCTGATAGCAATGAAAGTGAAAAAAAGAAATAATAAAAATAAAACAACCCCCATCCCCCTCGTGCTTACATGCAAAGGTGAACACACGTGTCGGCCCTGCATGCACATGTACACAGCGATCGCACGACACATGCGAGGTATCACCGCCAACGTCACACCAATAATTCCAGCACCAAATCTCCTCTGGAACTCTCATTTGGTAACCTGTAAAGACTTGTAAACCGTTGGGTAGCTGGATGTAATCATTCACTTTTCCCTCAGGGGGTCTCTTAGGCTTGCTGATCCCTGTCTGTAATATGGATGGATGGATTTCTCCCTCTATCCTCCACGGGGCTTTCCACTTCCTCCACCTCTCCTCTTTATTCCTCCATATTGTTGGTGACCATGAAAAAAAGAATACATATAGTGCCTTATCTTTCTGTAAAAGGTTTATTTATACTGCATAAGTACTTCACTCACATATCTATATATTAAATGTGTTTCTGAAATAGTAACCATCCTCTGTGTGTGCTCTGCACACTATCTGTACTCGCCGTGTGATTCCTAATAGCGTCGTGACGTCAGAGCCCCTCCTTTTAAACCGTTGCCTATGGATAAACTAAAGTACCGGTTTGCCGCCATTTCATTGGTGTGCGCAGTTTTAAAGCATGTCTTGTGTGGTATCTATTTACTCGGCATAACATCATCTTTTATATTTTACAAAGAAATTGGGTATTATATTGTGTTTGTGTTCACTAAAATTCATTAAAGTGTTTTTTTTTCCCCAAAAATATGCTTTTGAAAAACCACTGTGCAAATACCACGCGACATAAAATATTGTAACCCCCGTCATTTTATTCTCTAGGGCCTCTGCTTAAAAAAATATAATGTGTGGGGGTTCTAAGTAATTATCTAGCAAAAAAAGAGAATTTTTCCATGTAGGAGAGGAATGTCAGAATTGGCCCAGTAGGTAAGTGGATAAATAATAAACATGTCTATACTTACCTGCGGCTTGCACAGAGCAGCCCGGATCCTCCTCTTCTCGGGTCCCCCCGCAGGCTCTCCTGGCTCATCCTGTCGGGTGCCCTCACAGAAAACAGCTTGCTATGGGGGCACCCACTGCTCCGTGTGTCCATTCACACACGGAGCCACGGCTTAGCCCCACCCTCTCTATCTCCTCATTGGCTGACTGGCTGTGATTGATAGCAGTAGGAGTCAATGGCTCCTGCTTGCTGTCTCAGCCAATGCGGAGGCAGAGACCTGGGACAGCGAGGCTGTCATTCATATTGCTGGATCTCGATGGGGCTCAGCTAAGTATTGGGGGGATGGGGGCACTGCTGCACAAAGAAGGCTTTTTACATTCATCCATAGAATACATAAAGGTAAAAATCCTTCAGACTTTACAGCCACTTTAAGGAGAACTGCAGTGCCATCTGAAGAGCAATCCATATTTTAAGAGGACATTTGAAAGGCAGTGAGGAGGCGAGATATCACCTCCTCACTGCCTGATATTACCCTGTAATGCTGCACTCCAGCCCTGCAATTGCATGCACTGAACTCAATGGGTGAGTTTGGCAGAAGTTACTGACTGTCAAAATCTGCTCCATACAGTAAAAATGCCAAAACATTGCAGCCATGCATGCGTACAGCCCCAGCTGGCTGTATTGTGCCATGCTGAGTGGACAGTAAAACTTCAGCTCAACTTTTTGTTTTTAACACCCCCAAACCACCCACCTGAAAGAGACAATAGAAGAAACATACCCAGGTTAATCCCACCCACTGCCATTTCCTTCACTTCTGTGCTGGGAAACAAAGGCAATACTAGGTAGCCCCAGGTATGAAGAAGCATGTGACTTACCCCATGTGACCGTGCTGGGCCAATCAGCAATGTGTCATCTACAATCCCCATGACTTGAAGCTTATACTGGACTTTCCTATCAGCAGCTGAACGGAGCGGCGGAGAGGTACAAGGAAAGTCAGTATGGAGTATGCTGCTGGGGAGAAGTGCATTAAAGGGAACTTGTTGTTGCTTTGCCCTGCATAGTCTGAGCACAGACATCCATGAAGGAAGTGGGCGGTAAAATAAGTACGCGGGAGAGTCAGTCTTCCTATAACCACCTAAAACTACAAGATCCGTTTAGGTGGGCTGACCCCCAGAAGTGTCTCCTATGTCTCGGGGACGGCGCTCTCTTTCCCGGCGTAGTGTGTGGCACTTATACCGTGGAGGTAATCATGGCTGCATTTGTAATGACCTCCACCTACTTATCACAGCAGAGACTCCGGAGAGGGAAGCAGCATGAGTTACATGAACATTGCTGAAATCTTCAGCTCCCTCTGTGCGGCCGGGTCGTTCTAATATTAAATCGCATCCGTCCCACTGAGGCCATTCTGATTGACTTCGCATTCTTTCTCCACTGATATTTTAATGCGAGTGGCTGGAACCGGCAGAAATGATGTTATAGGACAGAGGACGATGGCTGGGGGACCTCACGGCGGGAATATCACATTTGTGTATTTATAAAGGACATCAAATACAATCTATCAATGACGAGGGTTACATTAGATCCAAACCCAACCTCTAAAACCTGATAACCCCTCCCCCCCCCCTCCTGGCAGCCCTTTAGCTGGGTCTTAACACCGGGAGGTGATCACTAATCATGTGATCACGGTGATTGGCTACCACTGTGGTCACATGATAGGGATCCCATCCCTCCGTCTCCTGAACATAAACAGAGATTGGGAGTTGTTTGTGACAACTGAGAGTTGCTGGGCTGGGAGTGAGCCGGCTCTCCGACCCCTCCGCTGTCACAATACAATACGGCAGCAGGGAGGATTCCCCAATCCACCTCCAATGTGTGGATGGGGGAAGCCCTTCTTTCTTTTCCGCTGCTCACCCACTACTTTTAACTGCCTCATACTCAGAATCTGAGTCTCACAGAGAGAGATCCCCGCTACTCTCGTCCGTCATACTCAGCATCTGGAAAGCCTCCTCGCTGGTGTATCATTGTTTACACAAGTTTATGCTGCATTGCTGATGTTCACTGGTACAGATGTCTATCACTGGTACAGATGTCTATCACTGGTACAGATGTCTATCACTGGTACAGATGTCTATCACTGGTACAGATGTGTAGCACTGGTACAGATGTCTATCACTGGTACAGATGTATATCACTGGTACAGATGTGTATCACTGGTACAGATGTCTATCACTGGTACAGATGTGTAGCACTGGTACAGATGTGTAGCACTGGTACAGATGTCTATCACTGGTACAGATGTGTATCACTGGTACAGATGTATATCACTGGTACAGATGTCTATCACTGGTACAGATGTGTATCACTGGTACAGATGTGTATCTCTGGTACAGATGTATATCACTGGTACAGATGTCTATCTCTGGTACAGATGTATATCACTGGTACAGATGTGTATCTCTGGTTCAGATGTGGATTTAACACTGATAATCTGTGACAGATATTGATCACTGGTACAGATGTGGATTTTACTCTGCTGTGCTGTGACAGATGTTATTCACTGGTACTGATGTGGATTTTACACTAGTGCTGTGTGACAGATATTGAGCACTGCTAAACTGACAGATGTGGATTTGACACTGGTACGCTGTGACAGATGTGGATCACTGGTGCAGATGTGGATTTTACGCTGGTACACCGTGAAAGATGTTATTCACTGGTACTGACAGATGTGGATTTGACACTGGCAGGCCATGAGCGATGTTGATCACTGGTACAGAAATGGATGACCACTGGTACAGATGTGGCTTTTACGCTGGTAAGCTGTGACAGATGTGGATCACTGGTATAGATGTGGAATTTACACTGGTATGAGTGACAGAAGTGGATCACTGGTACAGATGTGTATGACCACTGGTACTGTGACAGATGTGGATCACTGGTGCACTGACAGCTGTGTGGGGGACACTATGGGGTGATGTGTGTGTTTTACACAGATCGACTTCGCTTCTCACTAGCGGGCTCTGTGTGAGGAGAGGCAGAGCAAATCAACAGACTGGTGGCTTTGTGGACATCACATGATGGCTGTGATTGGACACAGACATCATGTGATCAGAAGGGCCAATCAGAGAGCTTTTCTGACATGTGGCGTTGTGCTGTGTCCATTGGACACAGGCACACGGAGAGCGCACAGCTGCGTGGCCACGTTCTGAGTGACGTTCAGGAACGTCCAATCAGAAAAGCGATGATCCCACCTGGCCGATTATGTGCAGTGGTCGGGGGGGGAAGCAGTTGAAGAATTTTGATGCACAAACACTATATAATACCCACATTTTTGGTAAAATATAAAATCTGGTGTTGCACCAAGTAAATAGATAAAAACCCGTCACGCTTTATAATTGCGCACGATTATGGAATGGCGCCAAACTACGTGATTTACAAATCTTTATAGGTGACACTTTATAAGCCGTTCCAGGTTACCAGTTTAGAGTTACAGAGGAGGTCAGGTGATAGAATTATTGCTCTCGCTCCGACATTCACGGCGATACCTCACATGTGTGGTGTGATCACCGGTCATGTATGTGTATGACACCAATGCCTGCGTTCACCTTTGCACTTCAGCGAGGGGGGATGGGGGCACTTTACATTGTTTTTAATTCTTTGTTTTGTGCCCTGTACACTGTGACAGGTGATGACACGTTTGTGGGACACTGACAGGTGATGACATGTTTGTGGGACACTGACAGGTGATGACATGTTTGTGGGACACTGACAGGTGATGACATGTGTGTGGGACACTGACAGGTGATGACATGTATGTGGGACACTGACAGGTGATGACATGTTTGTGGGACACTGACAGGTGATGACATGTATGTGGGACACTGACAGACGCTGACATGTGGACAGGGACAGATGCTGCTTGGTGTCCTGGTGTGGGGGGGCTGCAGAGCTGTGTAATGGAGGAATAAAATCATCAGCTACACACATCAACTGTCACAATTTGCAGCATCCCCCCCTCCCCCCCTCACTGAGCTCTCACAGACCTCAGCTGAGGGGAACAGCTACAGAGACACGTGTCTGCTGACATTCAGAGATGGCTGTGATTGGTCACTGCCATCACCATTGGAAGGTCCAATCAGAGAGCCCATATCCCAACCCGTAATGGGCTGAGTCCGACAGGCGCAGCCATCACAGATCCGTGCTGTTGCGTGGCCCCGGGGCCGCACACAAGCGCATGTTCTGAGGGACGTACAGGAACGTCCAATCAAAACGGGGGAGCTCCCAGCCGGCCGTTTATGTACATTGGTCAGGTGGGAGGGGTTAAAGCCCCTTAAAGGTCATCAGTGTAGTGTATGGAGGAGGTCTGGTGCTGGAATTATTGCCTCATCCTGGCGTGTGCGGTGATATGTAACGTGTATCGCAATCCACATCTTCATGTGTACGGGCCCCACTGTGTGCTTTGACGTTTCAACATGCATATATGTGGGGAGTCTCAATTTTTATTTTTTGGAGGGGGGAGGAGATGTGCTTGGGTGTAACTTTCATTTATTACTTTTATTTTTTTTTACTTTTTTCTGTGTGACAGGTTCTCTTTATTGAGACATCAAAAGTCTAAAATCCCCCGGGAGTGTCCCCTGTACTACACTGACAGGAATACAGTGCACTGCATTACATTCTATCCTGGCCTCCATGGTCAGGAGTCTGTCAATGGGGCCCCAGAAGTCATATCATCACGTCACTTCCGGGTCAGGACACCCAGGAGCCACACACAGCCCGATACCCAGGAGCCACACACAGCCCGATACACAGGAGCAACACACAGCCCGATACACAGGAGCCACACACAGCCCGATACCCAGGAGCCACACACACAGCCCGATACCCAGGAGCCACACACACAGCCCCATACCCAGGAGCCACATAGCCCAACACCCAGGAGCCACACACACAGCCCCATACCCAGGAGCCACAGAGCCCAACACCCAGGAGCCACACACACAGCCTGATACCCAGGAACCACACACAGCCTGATACCCAGGAGCCACACACAGCCCGATACCCAGGAGCCACACACAGCCCCATACCCAGGAGCCACACACACAGCCTGATACCATGGAGCCAAAAACAGCCCGATACCCAGGAGCCACACACACAGCCCCATACCCAGGAGCCACACACACAGCCCCATACCCAGGAGCCACACACACAGCCCCATACCCAGGAGCCACACACACAGCCCCATACCCAGGAGCCACACACACAGCCCCATACCCAGGAGCCACACACACAGCCCCATAACCGGGAGCCACACGGCACCATACCCGGCACCATACCCAGAACCACACAGCACCATACCCAGAACCACACGGCACCATACCCAGAACCACACGGCACCATACCCAGAACCAAACGGCACCATACCCAGAACCACACAGCCCCATACCCAGAACCACACAGCACCATACCCAGAACCACACAGCACCATACCCAGAACCACACAGCACCATACCCAGAACCACACAGCACCATACCCAGAACCACACAGAACCATACCCAGAACCACAGTGGTCATGAACAGTTTGCAACAAGAGAGACAACAGAGTTGATCCTGGCTGACCAGATGAACTGCAACACCCTGTGGTACAGACATAGAGGCACCTCTCTGGGATAAGACCTGGAAATGAACACATTATCATTTGTGAGTTTATTGCCTTCTTCACACCCGGCTATCACAGGCTATAACCTTTCATCAGTCACTGTTCAAACATCGCAGACCTGCCTGTTATCAGGGGCAGAGAGTGGAAGAGATGGAGTCCTTCATCTGTTTACTCACTACCTCCAGCAGAGGGCGCTGTAGCCGGGTACACACTACAAGGTTTGTTTTCATTCAACCCAGCGGACTTATTTTTGTAAAGAGTAGCGTGGATTGTCAGCTCCTGGGGCAAGGCGACTTTTGGGGGACAAGCTTCACACTATGTGACTTACCGCACGACAATCACGGCAAAACTGAAACGTTTTCAGGGCTCATGTACACTGCAGCTGCTACACTGACGTTCAGGAACTGTGGAGCAGATTTTTCAGCAGCCCCTGAACTCTCCTTTATGTCTTCCTGTGTCCATGTACACACAGGCGTTTACAGACGTTTACAGGCAGATCAGTTTAGTCGGCTTTTTTATAACGCCCCAAAATTGCATTCAGGAGTAGATTTTACCGTCATTTCAAACGCCAAACGCTTATGAACGCTGTTAACCGCCTTTACAAGTGTTTGCGTTTAGACACTTTTTTTGACAGATCCATATCCAGATGCTGTCCAGAGCCGAACGCAAAGCATTTTCCATGTATTCCAATGGACCCGGTACACCAGCGCAGTCAGTTCCAGGTTTCGCGTGAAGGAAACAATGGTAAAACGCGCCGCATTATGATGGGATCCATAGTGACTACAACCAGAATAGACAGGTCATCTCCACACATACTGCTCTCTCTGCTTCTGCTCTCTCTATTCCTCTCAAAATGTCTGAAATAGTTCATGATTTACTATTTTTCAGGGCATTCTGGGTATTTGGGAGGTCTCCTGACGCTATTGTTTAAAAACGCGTCTAAAAGCAAACACGCATAAACGCGGTATGCAAACGTGGCTAAACTGACATTTTATAACCTATGTTTTCTAGCAGTCAGTTTCCAGAGGTCAGAAGAGTTTTCCAAACACCCCGTGTACATGAGCCCTAATAATAAATAATGGCGCCTGAACCTGCGTTTTGCGATCACAGCGATTCTGCCGCAATCCCAAAATGCCCAAATGTGAAAGGAGCAGCCCTGGTTCACACATATGCCATTCTGGATGCATTTTCAAACTCACAGATTGACATGACAGGCTAGATATTATGTGCTCCTATTGAGGAGGTTCACACAGATGCCACCCACACGCATTGTGCTTTGAGTGCCATTATGGAAAGGGTTCTGTGCGAGTTTGTTGCGGTGCGTTCCAGAATCACAAGTGATAGAGCAGAGCCTCAAGAGAACATAAGTGTTCACATAGGATTGCTACTGAAAGGTGTTTTTGCATTAAAGTCTATGGGAGGTGTTTTCACATTGAAGTCTATGGGAGGGGATTTCGCATTAAAGTCTATGGGAGGCGTTTTCGCATTGAAAAAAAAAATTCCATCATTTAGGGAAATAACGATAAAAGACTAAAAAAAAAAAGCAAGACAGAAATGAAAATATTTGTTCGGCAGGAAATCTTTATATGAAGCGATAAGGCTCCAATCACAGAGTTCTCATAGGAATAAAGACCTTTATTTTAAGCCGTGGGACTGTAAGGTTGAAATATCAATCAAAATAACTCACTTAAATTAAAAAAAAAAAGAAAAAAAACCTCTTCTCCTGGTATATGAGATCTATATACTGAGGCTGCATTCACATAACTGCGGCCCCTTTAGGAAAAATCGTCAGTTGTGTTTGTCTGAGTACCAGGAGATTTGAAAAAAAAAAAAAAACAGTCATAGAGTTCTTAAAGGGGCCACGTCCTTGTTTTTGAATTAAACCTGCAGGTGGCTGAATTTAAAAAGGACGTGGCCCCTTTAAGAAAACTTTGAAGAAAAAAAAAAAAAGGCTCTCCAGCACCGTGATGTCATCGCCTGACCCCTCCCCCTCCCCCCCCCCTTTCTCCCCCCTAAGCCAGCTCTGCCAGAGTCCCTTCAGTCGCTCCTTGTACCCGGTACAGAGCAGACGTGATTGTTCCTTCTCCTGAGTTTGGCTTGCAGTCTCATCGGTTCGGATTTGATCCGATTGGCTGCACTGCCTCTCTCACACAGGTTGAAGCGGGTTTCATTATTTTCCGTAATGAGACAATTAAAGATTAAAACGTTTATTTCTCAGAAAACCACCAAAGAGGAATCGAGGGAAGGAAAGCCCCCTATGGAAGGAGGGATCACTGAGCAGTCTGCAGATCCCACCACCAAGAGGCCCACCACCATGAAGAGGACTCGGGCTTTTCTGCGCGGCTGCTTCAGAGCCGTTGCTGGATGTTTACGCGCCGGCAGTAAAGTCAATGGGCGCCACCACAAGGCAGAACACCAAAATGGTATGTATTGTGGATCTAGAGAGAGACGAGGGAACTCACCTCCTCTCACTGGACCCTTTTTTCCCCCTTTTTCCCGGCTGACATTCCCATATGGACACATGTACAGGGATCCCCATAGACACTGAGGAGAGCTGACATTCCAGCAGGGATGGGGAATTCATATGGCCGGGCATGTCCGGACACGTCCCGGGGGTGGGGCAGGTAGTTTCCTCTCCCCTTCAGCCCTGCTGCGGGGCTCACCTGTCAGGTGGAAGCATTGGAGGGGCAGCGCAGCCGCTTCCACACAGTGCCGCCCCCCCCGCCCCGTGTGACCCTCCCCTCGCCCACTATCTCCCTCATCTGCGGGCCCCGGGGCCAGCTCACCGCCCTCAGCAGGAGAGGAAGGAGGAGAGCGCCCGTCCCCGTCTGGTCCTGACCAGGAAGTGATGGTGTGATGTCACTTCCTGGTTACCAGTCAGAGATCCCCGCCCACTGAGGGCGGGACATATGGAATCCCATCCGATGTGCATTGCAGTCCATCCAGTGTAGTACAGGGGAGACATCCGGGGTCTATTACACCTCAGATGTCTCCATAAAGAGAACCTGTCACCAAAATACATCACAGACGGGACATTGTTCCCTATGTCATGGAAACAAATTGAGAAAAAAAAAACCATATATTTTTTTTAATTGAAAAAATTAAAGTTCCACCCAATCACATAACCCCCCCTCCCCCCCAGACATATACACACGTACAAATGTAAAGGCACACGCTGGGGCGCCTACACATGAAAACATTGATTGCAATACACGTTACATATCGCCGCACACGCCAGAATGAGCGCAATAATTCTAGCAGCAGACCCCCTCCATACACTATACTGATCACCTAGAAGGGGCTGTAACAGTCCGACATTTTCTGTAGTTGACGCTTTTACAGCCCCTTCTAGGTGATCAGTATAGTGTATGGAGGGGGTCTGCTGCTAGAATTATTGCGCTCATTCTGGCGTGTGCGGCGATATGTAACGTGTATTGCAACCGACGTTTTCATGTGTAGGCGCCCCAGCGTGTGCTTTTATGTTTGTACGTGTGTATATGTCTGGGGAGGGGGGGGGGGGGATTGGATGATATGTACTTGGGTGTACCTTTCATTTTTTACAACTAAAAAAATTAGAAAATTTTTTTTTTTTATTTTGCCCGCAGCAGGTGTAGGGAGATAGGAATTCATCATCCCTGGGCCATAGACACTGATGACGGCTGACATTCCCATATGTATCCATGTACAGGGAACGCCATAGACACTGATGACGGCTGACATTCCCATATGTGTCCATGTACAGGGATCGCCATAGACACTGATGACAGCTGACATTCTCATATGCACACATGTACAGGGAACGCCATAGACACTGATGACGGCTGACATTCCCATATGCACACATGTATAGGGATGGTCATAGACACTGATGACGGCTGACATTCCCATATGCACACATGTATAGGGATGGTCATAGACACTAATGACGGCTGACATTCCCATATGCACACATGTATAGGGATGGTCATAGACACTAATGACGGCTGACATTCCCATATGCACACATGTATACGGATGGTCATAGACAGTAATGACGGCTGACATTCCCATATGCACACATGTATACGGATGGTCATGAATACATGTGACGCTCACATTGCAACTCCACCAGCAAAAGTATGAATATCCATATAACATTGATAAAAACAT
Source organism: Staurois parvus (assembly GCF_062004578.1). NCBI lineage: Eukaryota > Metazoa > Chordata > Amphibia > Anura > Ranidae > Staurois > Staurois parvus. Next base: position 143,629 of record NW_028319011.1, read on the forward strand.
ATGACTAGACATAAATATTCCTACTACATTAGTCACATGTTTACTCTCCGTGCCAATGCAAACAATCAGCTGTTGTCAGGCTGGTGTATGACCCCCCCATAGTGGGTGACCCGTATCCTGTTTGATCTCAGGGCTGATAAATGACACACTTTCTGGGTAAAACTGCAAGTAAAAAAAGGCTGTGCTTAGCTGGCCCAATGATTCACAAACCCCAGCCACAATGCAGAGCCAGGCAGGTGACACCACTACTACCTACTGCCACTTCCCTTGTAACCTGCCCACTCATTTAACTTGCCGGTTTCTTCAGTCATTTAATTGTAGAGGCTTGGCATAACTGCCACCCAACTAGCATTTTTATATGAAGGCCACTATAGTCATCCCTGTGTCCCTATCATGTCAGGTTTCCTTACTGTCCCTGGCACAGGTGTTTCTAACTTTATTCTCTGTAATTTGATTTTGTATAAAGAAAAATATATAAAATGTATATTAAAGGTGCTAAATTCAATTCTTTTTTATTGCAGATGTAAACAATATTTACTGCAAACACAGCTCACCCGACAGGCTTGCCACAGTGAGTGAGAAGAGATATGATATCGACATGGAGACTCCGTCAGCATGTGCCGAGCACGTAAAGGCTCAGATAGCATGTGACATTCATGTGGAGGCTCCGACAGCATGTGCCGAGCACGTGGAGGCTCCGACAGAATGTGCCCAGCACGTGGAGGCTCCGACAGAATGTGCCCAGCACGTGGAGGCTCCGACAGAATGTGCCCAGCACGTGGAGGCTCCGACAGAATGTGCCCAGCACGTGGAGGCTCCGACAGAATGTGCCCAGCACGTGGGGGCTCCGACAGCATGTGCCCAGCACGTGGAGGCTCCGACAGCATGTGCCCAGCACGTGGAGGCTCCGACAGAATGTGCCCAGCACGTGGAGGCTCCGACAGAATGTGCCCAGCACGTGGAGGCTCCGACAGAATGTGCCCAGCACGTGGAGGCTCCGACAGAATGTGCCCAGCACGTGGAGGCTCCGACAGCATGTGCCAAGCACGTGGAGGCTCCGACAGCATGTGCCCAGCACGTGGAGGCTCCGACAGCATGTGCCCAGCACGTGGAGGCTCCGACAGCATGTGCCCAGCACGTGGAGGCTCCGACAGCATGTGCCCAGCACGTGGAGGCTCCGACAGCATGTGCCCAGTACGTGGAGGCTCCGACAGCATGTGCCCAGCACGTGGAGGCTCCGACAGCATGTGCCCAGCACGTGGAGGCTCCGACAGCATGTGCCCAGCACGTGGAGGCTCCGACAGAAAGTGCCCAGCACGTGGAGGCTCCGACAGAAAGTGCCCAGCACGTGGAGGCTCCGACAGCAAGTGCCCAGCACGTGGAGGCTCCGACAGAATGTGCCGAGCACGTGGAGGCTCCGACAGCATGTGCCCAGCACGTGGAGGCTCCGACAGCATGTGCCCAGCACGTGGAGGCTCCGACAGCATGTGCCCAACACGTGGAGGCTCCGACAGAATGTGCCGAGCATATGGAGGCTCCGACAGAATGTGCCCAGCACGTGGAGGCTCCGACAGCATGTGCCCAGCACGTGGAGGCTCCGACAGCATGTGCCCAGCACGTGGAGGCTCCGTCAGTAGTTGACATTCACGTGGAGGCTCCATCAGCATGTGACATTCACGTGGAGGTTCCGTCAGCATGTGACATTCACGTGGAGACTCCGACAGAACGCGACGTTAATTTCAATACCCTACCAAAATGCCAGGGGAACATCTCCTCCAGTGAAGATGGGGGCAAGGATACAAGAAAGGATAGACATATACTGGTGGTAGGGGACTCCATTCTTAGAGGTACAGAGAAAGCAATCTGTCACAAAGACCGTCATTGCCGAACAGTCTGTAGTTTACCAGGCGCTCGGGTTCGGGACATTGCAGATCGTATGGACAGATTGCTGAAAGGGGCTGGGGAGGACCCAGCTGTCATCATACATGTCGGTACCAACGACAAAGTCAGAGGAAGATGGAACGCCCTACAAAAAGATTTCAGAGACTTGGGAGCTATATTGAAGAAAAGAACCTCCAAGGCAGTATTTTCAGAAATACTGCCTGTACCTCGAGCCACACCAGTGAGGCAGAATGAGATTAGAGAGCTTAACAAGTGGCTGAAGAACTGGTGCAGAGAGGAGGGGTTTGAGTTCATGGAGAACTGGGCAGACTTTTTGTTCAGTTACCAGCTCTACAGCAGGGACGGACTGCACTTAAATGGCCAGGGTGCGACTGTTCTGGGAGTTAAGATGGCCAAGAAGTTGGAAGAAATTTTACACTAGGAGGTGAAGAAGAGGAGGACCTTCATCATCAGAAAGTCCCCTATGTCATCGCTCTATTGAAGGATTGTCATCAGCACCTGCCTCCAAGAAAGCAATTACACCAGCTCTCTTCACCCACAAGAGAGCTACAATATTTTTTTATCCAGGTGTGTGTTGGACCGGCTATAAGGGGAGGTTGGAGGCCGGTAGCTAAATGGTTGGAGGCAGCACAGTGGCTAAATGGTTAGCACTTCCGCCTGGCAGGCTCCGACAGCAAGGGCCGAGCACGTGGAGGCTCCGACGGCTTGTGCCGAGCCCGTGGAGGCTCTGACGGCATGTGCCGAGCCCTTGGAGGGTCCGACGGCTTGTGCCGAGCCCGTGGAGACTCCGACGGCTTGTGACGAGCACGAGGAGGCTCCGACGGCTTGTGCCGAGCACGTGGAGGCTCCGACGGCTTGTGCCGAGCACGTGGAGGCTCCGACGGCTTGTGCCGAGCACGTGGAGGCTCCGACGGCTTGTGCCGAGCACGTGGAGGCTCCGACGGCTTGTGCCGAGCACGTGGAGGCTCCGACGGCTTGTGCCGAGCACGTGGAGGCTCCGACGGCTTGTGCCGAGCACGTGGAGGCTCCGACGGCTTGTGCCGAGCTCGTGGAGGCTCCGACGGCTTGTGCCGAGCTCGTGGAGGCTCCGACGGCTTGTGCCGAGCACGTGGAGGCTCCGACGGCTTGTGCCGAGCCCGTGGAGGCTCCGACGGCTTGTGCCGAGCCCGTGGAGGCTCCGACGGCTTGTGCCGAGCACGTGGAGGCTCCGACGGCTTGTGCCGAGCACGTGGAGGCTCCGACGGCTTGTGCCGAGCCCGTGGAGGCTCCGACGGCTTGTGCCGAGCACGTGGAGGCTCCGACGGCTTGTGCCGAGCACGTGGAGGCTCCGACGGCTTGTGCCGAGCACGTGGAGGCTCCGACGGCTTGTGCCGAGCCCGTGGAGGCTCCGACGGCTTGTGCCGAGCCCGTGGAGGCTCCGACGGCTTGTGCCGAGCCCGTGGAGGCTCCGACGGCTTGTGCCGAGCCCGTGGAGGCTCCGACGGCTTGTGCCGAGCCCGTGGAGGCTCCGACGGCTTGTGCCGAGCCCGTGGAGGCTCCGACGGCTTGTGCCGAGCCCGTGGAGGCTCCGACGGCTTGTGCCGAGCACGTGGAGGCTCCGACGGCTTGTGCCGAGCACGTGGAGGCTCCGACGGCTTGTGCCGAGCACGTGGAGGCTCCGACGGCTTGTGCCGAGCCCGTGGAGGCTCCGACGGCTTGTGCCGAGCCCGTGGAGGCTCCGACGGCTTGTACCGAGCCCGTGGAGGCTCCGACGGCTTGTGCCGAGCCCGTGGAGGCTCTGACGGCTTGTGCCGAGCATGTGGGGGCTCCGACGGCTTGTGCCGAGCACCTGGGGGCTCCGACAGCATGTGCCGAGCACGTGGAGGCTCTGTCAGAATGTGCCAAGCACGTGGAGGCTCTGTCAGCATGTGACATTCACGTGGAGGCTCCGTCATCGCTCTATTGAAGGATTGTCATCAGCACCTGCCTCCAAGAAAGCAATTACACCAGCTCTCTTCACCCACAAGAGAGCTACAATATTTTTTTTCCAGGTGTGTGTTGGACCGGCTATAAGGGGAGGTTGGAGGCCGGTATTCTTTTTTAAAGGCGTGTGTTGGACTGGCTATAAGGGGAGGTTGGAGGCCAGCATTTTTTTTTCACTCATGTTTTAGACGTCTATAGATGGTAGTTTCGTATATGATTGCAAATATATGCAACCAAAACCTCTGTTTTTGATTTAATTTTTGTTGAACTAGTTTACATTCTGAATGTATTTCTTGCTCTGTATGTCACAATTTGGAAATGACATTAGAGTGGAGTTAGGGACCGCACTGTACAGAGGAGCCTTGACGTGGCAGTGCGGCTTTACATATATTTGCAAATGTATCCAACAAACTGAACACAAATTGCTGAAACATTTTAGGCTTTTTCCAATTTTGCTGGCTGGCTGGTAAGTATGCTGGAGGACTGTGTATTGTAACGTTCTGTGAATTGCCCTCCCTATGCGCACCTTACATGAAGCATCCAATCACACTTTTGTGTTGCGGTAAGATGCATTCCTGCAACATAGGTCGACACGTGGTCCATGCATTAGCGTGTTGCAGTGCCATCCATTGTCAATAGGAACCGAACGCACATCTGACAAACATGCATTGCAGCGCACTACACTGCACATCTAGTCAGAAGAAACGATGCGTGTCCGATATTTGGTCTATTCTGGCGTGTGTCGGCAGCCCGTTCAATGGAACACAATGAATTGATCAGAGGAGGGGCAACTTCAGGCAACAGAAAAACTTTAATGCACAACTTGGGCAGCACAGTGGCTAAATGGTTAGCACTTCCACCTGGCAGTACTTGGGTCGTTGGTTCAAATCCCAACCACGGCACCACATGCCTGGAGTTTGCATAATCTCCCTGTGCCTGTGTGGGTTTCCTCCCACACTCCAAAGACATGCTGGTAGGTGAATTGGCTCCTGTCTAAATTGTCCTAGTTTCATCCCTGGCCATGTGGGATCTCCTGCATGGTGGGGGTTGGAGAAAGACCTGGCAACCTACCCTGTAAATAACTGCTAAGAGAATTCATGGAAAAAGTCGCTTACGAGTGACGGTCCATAAAATCGCCAAGGGTCGGATACAACTGGATAGATAGATAGATAGATAGACAGATAGATAGATAGACAGACAGTGTATGTATGAATGTGAGTTAGGGACCTTAGACTGTACGCCCCTTGAGGGTTAGGGACTGATGTGAATGTACAATATATATGTAAAGTGCTGTGTAAATTGACGGCGATATATAAGTACCTGAAATAAATAATAAATAAAATAAACTTCAATCTCAATAAACATGAGCTATTTTTGATCCTTCTGCTGCTATCCTTAGCAAATACACGGCTCAAAAAATAAAGGAACACTTTGAGAACACATCAGATCTCAATGGGGAAAAATCTCATGTTGGATCTCTATACTGACATGGACGGGGTAATGTGTTAGGAATGTAAGGACACCCCATCGTTTGATGAAAATTATCAACCAACAGAGGACTGAATTCAAAGACACCCCGAAAATCAAAGTGAAAAAAAAAATGCAGCAGACGAGTCCATTTTGCTAAAATTGTATTGCAGCAACTCAGAATGTTCCTCAGTAGTTTGTATGGCCCCCACGTGATTGTATGTATGTCTGACAACGTCAGGGCATGCTTCTAATTAGACGACGGATGGTGTCCTGGGGGATGTCCTCCCAGATCTGGACCAGGTCACCACTGAGCTCCTGGACAGTCTGAGGTGCAACGTGGCAGCATCAGATGGACTGAAACAAGGTATCCCAGAGGATGCTGGGATATCTTTTTAACCACTTCCCAAGTGCGCTATAGCCGAATAACAGCTAGAGTGCGGTTGTCTAGTTCTGGGAGGGCGTCATATGATACAAAACTAGTGAAAAACAGTCAGAAAAGATGAGTAGGGAAAAAAATGTCAGTGGTCTCCACTTGTAAAACCATTCCTGTGTTGGGGGTTGTCTCATTGTTGCCCATCTAATGCAACTGTTCATTTCATTAATACCAAAGCAGCTGAAACTGATTAACAACCCCCTCTGATACTTAACTGACCAGATAAATATCCCAGAAGTTTAATTGACTTGACACTATACTCTGATTAAAAAGCGTTCCTTTAATTTTTTTGAGCAGTGTATTTAGGAACGTAGGTCATATCTACTTGTTTTAAACGTATTCTTTTTTATTAACAATTCCTCAGTTACCTCCTGGTTTCTAGCCTAGGCAAATAAACTCATACATCCCAGGAATATTCAGGAGTGGAACAGGGGCTTTCTCACAAAAGCACACCCTCGTGCCTGAGCTAAGGGCAGATGGATTCCAGGAAGTAAATGCTACATCAGTCATCTGCCCTTACTCAAGGTGGTCACAGCCAGAAATGCTAGACAAGAGTTTTTCAAAGTGATTTCTCAGTAAAATAAAGCATGGCAACATGGATGGATGGGGGAGTTTTCTTTGATTATTACAAATGAATAAATTAGCATTTTGGCTTTGTGGTGCTCAGATACAGTGTAATTCCAAGTCTGTGGTGACTGGCATTTCTATCATTCCGTGTGTCCCGTACTCCTTTCATTTGTGTACCACCACCATATCCTGTACAGTTAAAGGGTCAGTCCACCCAAAAGTGATATTTTAGTTACCAGTGGAGTCTACGGGGCTTAGTCACCCTCTGGCCTCTTCTGTCTCTCATAGTATCATCTGTTCCCACTAATTCTGCTGCATGGACCATCCAATAAAATGAATCCCACATCTAGAAGAGTTGAACCCTCTAGTCATGGCTGCACTGGATGTGAAGATCTGGGATCCCGATTCCAGACATCTCACCACAACATATAAGAGACTATTAGGTAGTAGAACTCTGTTCCATGAATTAACCAGCTGCCGACAGGCCCATGCAAATATACAGCAGCCTGGGGTCTCTTCTGCACCAGATCATGTACATGTATGTGATCTTTCATTTCTAGGTAGGAGGCACGTGTGCCCGTTACCCCCATCTGTACTGCCATTCGCTATAGCCCAAGCCAATCAGCAGGTTCAGCCAAATGATTTATGGCTGAGATCTGCTGAACGGCTGAGCGAATGACTTAGCAGAGCTCTGTGTTGACAAGCAACACAGACCTCTGTACAAACAGCAGCAATGTGTCTTATTTTTTTCTCCCTGCAAAGCAGAGAGTAAAATCAGCCAAATGGATTAGTAAAAGCAGCCCACACTACACACAGTACACACCGCTAACCCTTTGATTGCCCCTAGATGTTACCCCTTCACAGTCAGTGTCATTTATACAGTGACAGTGTATAGTATTAACACTGATCTCTGTATCATTGTCACTGGAGATGTCAGTGTCAGTTGCGACAAAGTGTCAGATTGCTCTGCGCACTATCACAGCCCCACTCATCATCAACATTAATAGTATAAACATAAATAAATAAATGTAAAAGATAAAGAAAACTTCCAGTATTTATTATTTATCCCATTGTTTGTAGACGCTACAACTTTCACACAAACCAATTAATACACATTTACTGATTTGCTTTTTTTTTTTTGACCTAAAACATGTAACAGAATATATGTTGGCCTAAATTTATGAAGAAATTTGATTTTTGTTAACATTTTTATTGGATATGTTTTATAACAAAAGTTAAAAATATTTATTTTTTTGTTTCAATATATTCATTTATATAATAAATACCTAGTGGTGTTCATATATCACCAAAAGAAAGCTCTATTTTTGTGGGGAAAAAAAATGAAAAATATCATTTGTGTACAGCGTTGCATGACCGTGCTATTGCCAGATAAAGCGAAGTGACAGATAGCAAAAAAATGCCCAATGCACCCCATAGTCATTCACATGGATGGGGGGGGGGGTTGGGAGGATCTGGGGGTCTCTCCCTTTACTGGCCAGCCCGGCCACATGCTCGGATAAGGGTTTTTTTTGGCATGGGATTACCCTCAAAATCCATACCAAACCAGGACAAGAAGCCAGCTACCTGGCCCCCCCCCTTACCCTCTTCCCGTCCGCCCATTCTACATAGACGGCAGACGGGAAGCAGCGCCGATGCGGGCTAATGTTCCTGTACGTTAGGCTGCATCGATGGCTCGTGTGCAGCTCACAGAGCGATCACCATGAAACCCGGTGATCGGTGTGTCGCCCGGACACAGTGGATCACATTACCGCTGTGTTAGGGAGATCACGTGGTGTATCACATGTGACTGCTGTGACCAATCGCTTCTCTCTGCTCTCAGTGTGAACGATCCTGCAGTGTGTGAGTTTACACTGAATGTCAGGCTGCTTGTACCCTCACACACTGCACTGCCAGCCTTCCCAGGGCCCCAGTTTAGTTTCCCTGTGTCCCTGATCACAACCACACCCCATACCAGCATCCTGATCACCGCCAAACCCCATACCAGCATCCTGATCGCAGCCACACCCCATACCAGCATCCTGATCACCGCCAAACCCCATACCAGCATCCTGATCGCAGCCACACCCCATACCAGAATCCTGATCGCAGCCACACCCCATACCAGCATCCTGATCACCGCCATACCCCATACCAGCGTCCTGATCACAGCCACACCCAATACCAGCATCCTGATCACAGCCACACCCCATACCAGCATCCTGATCACAGCCACACCCAATACCAGCATCCTGATCACAGCCACACCCCATACCAGCATCCTGATCACAGCCACACCCAATACCAGCATCCTGATCACAGCCACACCCCATACCAGCATCCTGATCACAGCCACACCCAATCCTAGCATCCTGATCACAGCCATACCCCATACCAGCATCCCGATCACAGCCACACCCCATACCAGCATCCTGATCACAGCCATATGCCATATATTTCAAATATATATCCCATAGTTTATAGACTCTATAGCTTTCACACAGACTAAATATTATAAACTGTTTTGGGTTATTTTTATCCCAAAAATGTAGCAGAATACATTTTGGCCTAAATTTATGAAGAAAAATTATCTACTTGCAAAATTATATAACAAAAACTAAGCAAAAAATTTTTTGCTTTTTTCAAACTTTCCAATATTTTTTCGTTTATATAGCAAAAAATAAAAAACCCCATGGTGATCAAATACCACCAAAAGAAAGTTCTGTCACAATAAAAAGACAAAAATGTAATATGGGTATAGTGTTGCATGACTGAGTAATTGTCACTCAAAGTGTGATAGTGCTGAAAGCTTAAAATTGTCCTAGACTGGAAGGCGGTGCAAGTGTCTGGACCTGAAGTGGAGCAGGTATTGTTAAAGACGCCAGTGGCAACCAGCGCCATAAATCTGCATCTGAACCATATTTGAAAACCGCAGCTGAACCGCTGAATAGCTGCATTGGAAATTGGCAGTGAAAATGACCAGGAAATTCACACCAGACATGTGTGAACTTTGCCTTAGGAAAATTATGCTGCCGCAAAGCCCCTGTGAGGGTGAGGTTTTAAGCGACCGCCTAATTAGCCGCTTCTTGAGTTTTGGGAATCCCTGCCCTTTCACAATTTCAAATGTGCATTGAGCATGAGAAAGGGGTGGGAATGCCAGAAACGGTCATTCCTTTGGCTATTAATATATATACATCCATACGCTATAGTGAATAACTTTTTAGAGAAAAAGCATAGAGAGGGTGTGAACCTAGCCTTGCATAGATGGAGAAAGGGGGAGGTGTTCTGTAGTTCTAAAACCCCACAATGTGCCGCGCTTCACTTCAACAATAATATGTGTATCCAATCACTAATATTTCTAATGCATATCCAAATATATAAATGAATATAAATATATGTAATTGTGCATCCAGTTACTATTAGTTATGTATCAAAATAAATGAAAGAGTGAATAAACCAATGATGATTTTCAACAACAGTGTCCATATGATTGTTATAAGCAGTCAAAAGAAAAATCCAAATATGAGTTCCTTCAAACGTGCAAACTTTGCTTTACCGTATACTATCCCGTGCTTCTTAAAAAGTATTTGGTGCGAATAACTTGCATAAACGTGCCCCCCCACCGGTTGTGCTCTCACCTCAAATATATGAACAAACCGTTAAGTAAGGTCATATAGCGCTTGTGTCCCTTTAAATGGACCAAAGTGTGGATGGGACGGTATCCTGCTGTTTGGGGTCCTTCTCCACTCAGACGATAAACTCCCCTTCCACGGTGGTTATTATAGAGGAATACATCAAATCATAGTGTATTACCCTTTAAAAATCATTTTCATTAATAAAAGTAATGCACTCACATTTACTCTATGTTAAAACCGCTTTGTGTACAAAATGTGTCCTTCAGAACCTTTTCCCAGGTGAAAATCCTACAATTGCCAGCTGGTGTCAGTATGGTACCATCCAGCGTCCTGAGGGGCTTTGATGTCATGATGCTCGGTGGTACCATAGTGACACCAGTTGGCAATTTTTAGGATTTTCAGCTGGGAAAAATTTCTGAAGGACACATTTTGTGCACAAAGCAGTTTTAACATAGAGTAAATGTGAGTGCATTACCTTTCTTAATGAAAATGATTTTTAAAGGGTAATACACTATGATTTGATGTATTCCTCTATAACCATTGTGGAAGGGGAGTTTATCGTCTGAGTGGAGAAGGACCCCAAACAGCAGGATACCGTCCCATCCAAACTTTGGTCCATTTAAAGGAACACAAGCGCTATATGACCTTACTTAAAGGTTTGTTCATATATTTGAGGTGAGAGCACAACCGGTGGGGGGGCACGTTTATGCAAGTTATTCGCACCAAATACTTTTTAAGAAGCACGGGATAGTATACGATAAAGCAAAGTTTGCACGTTTGAAGGAACTCATATTTGGATTTTTCTTTTGACTGCTTATAACAATCATATGGACACTGTTGTTGAAAATCATCATTGGTTTATTCACTCTTTCATTTATTTTGATATATAACTAATAGTAACTGGATGCACAATTACATATATTTATATTCATTTATATATTTGGATATGCATTAGAAATATTAGTGATTGGATACACATATTATTGTTGAAGTTAAGCGTGGCACATTGTGGTTTTTTGTTTTTTTACACACTAGCATGAGCATGTGTTAGGTGCAGGCGATTCACAATCAGCACTTGGTAAGATTTATTACTCACATAGCAGCTCACAAGCCTACACGTGTTTGTTCTGTAGCCCTGACACCCTTCTTGTCCTAGGGTGACAATGCTGCTCTCCATAGTGTGACAGTGCAGTGATCTGTCATGTTGTTAAAAGGATATTATGCTACCCAGGATTCTCAACAAGGCAGGTTAAGGGGCTCCAGGGAGTTTGTGTAATGCAGAGGAAACTGGCTTTTCAGTTTCTTCATTGTTTTTTTTATAAAGGTCCATTTTGGGTCCTGGAGCCTGAAAATTTCAAAGTGATCTTAGTGGGAAGAAATCTGCAATCCTGGGACTAGATTTTAGAAATAGCCAGAACACTGATTATGCAGGTGGGTTCTGGGCTTTTTGTAGAGATAGAACCAGGGTTCTGGGCTCTATCCTCCTGAGGAATCCAGGTATGTGCAAGGGAGAATCCAGAGGAGTGCATATGTGCATTGGAAAGGACAGAGTCCAGAGCCTGAGGATCAGGGCAGCAAGGGGCTGCCAGCTGTGTGGACAGTGTTGGCGAAGAAGTGGTCTATGGGGGACTGACGAGGGTCTATAGTGGAAGGCCTGAGCAGAACTGCTGTACATAAGCCAGGAGGCTGAAGAACTATTTTGTTACAAGTGCAAGCCAGGAGGCTGGATTGGTTGTTTTCTGTTGATGTGGCAAACATACATTGTATGGACTTTTTTTTTTTCTTTAATAAAAATTGGGCCAAGAAACTCTAAAACAACAATTTCTGGTGTGGATTCTACTTGCTGGTGAGCGCTACCCTGAGCTAAAAAACCCCCAAACATTACAATAGATATAGTACATTGAGTGTTGTCACCCTAGGACAGGAAGTGAACATGATTACCAGCTTAACATAAAAACTAGATAAACCTAATAAAAATAAAACAATGGCAGCCACCAAATCTAAAGATTGGTAAACTGGAAAAGATTTTGTTCTCGGGTTTAGATACGCTTCAACTTCTGTGGAAACATAACAAAAAAGGAGCAGAGAAATCGCTCAGGGACTGTTATAAATGGGCAAAACTTTTGGAAATTACGTGTTCATAAAAAGCAAATAAGAATAACTGTACAAAGTAAATACATAAACGATGTCTATCAACACCTAGACTGTCCATCTTCCATATTCACAGGAAGCATTCACTGGATGCATCTGTCTTTACAGACATCCAGCCAATCCAACCGCCAACGCTAGGAAGTGTGATGCTCATTAAATTTGCATTGGCTCAGCTGAACAAGTCGTCTCACCATCTACACTTACTACTGTACCTCCCCAGAGAACGATGTACACGGCGTGACCCAAATCAGAGCCCAGAGTACCTTTACCTTTACACGTGCTCCCAATATCGGAACGGACACCTTCTTGTAAGCACCGTGCATGGCCCCTTAAGACATTAACCCCTTGCCTACCGAGCACTTATACCCCCCTATTTACCAGGCCAATTTTCAGCTTTCAGTGCTGTCGCACTTTGATTGACAATTGCGCGGTCATGCAAGATTGTACCCATATGAAATTTTTATCATTTTTTTCTCACAAATAGAGCTTTCTTTTGGTGGTATTTAATCATTGCTGGGCTGCACTGATGGGCACTGGTGGGTGGCACTGGTGGGTGGCACAGGTGGGCGCACTGTTGGGCACAGGCGTGTGCATTGCTGGGCACAGGTGGGCGCACTGCTGGGCGGAACTTGTGTGTCGCACTGCTGAGCACCGATTATCAGGGCACTGATGATCAGTGACCCCCGATGATCGGTGCCGATCCCCGCTCTGACAAATGCCAGTTTTCGGCAGTACTTTCCTCACGATCTGACAGTGTAAGGAAAGTGCAGCCGAGAACCGGCATTTGCATTTCCCGGTGATCAGCGTGTCATTGGACACGGCTGATCACGTGGTAAAAGGCCGCTGTGATTGGCCTTTTACCACGTCACGTGATCATCTGTGTCCGCAGTGCAGCCGTCATTCGGCTATCTGCGGTCGGCAGGTAGTTAAAGGCCCGCTTTAGGGAAAAATATTGTATTTTGGAAAATGTAAGGTCAGTGACTGTAGAGATAGTATTCTCGGTACACAATAACCGACTAAAATGTGTTTCCAGTGTTGGGCCTTAAAAAATTAACTCCTGAAGGAATTAAAAACATAAATACAGATCCATCCTTGCATGTCTAAATACCTGTATTTGGTTCCTTAATTTCCAGCTTCTCTGCTCCTCCCCGACGAATGCCCAATTAGTGGGCGTCACTAACATTGATCTCAGACACAGCATAGCTGCCACAATCCCCTGTTCACGAAGTGTGACTGGCAAAGGGGGCTTGTCAGCTACAGTGGCCCTATCCTCAGCCTCCCCCGATTCCTAAGTGTAACAGTAAAACCCCAAATTCAAACAAACCGACTAATTACACTTCCCAGGAGACTGTGGCATATTTGATGTGTTCAGTGCTTGCTGTTAAGTGGCAACATTCAATGAAAGCTGCATACGGAGTCCCCACTTTAATCGCATACATTGCACAGAAATGACAAATTCCAGTAGGTGGCAGAGAAAGGTCTCCGCCTAAGTAACTGATCATAGTTTAAAGTGGACCCAAATAACAAGCAGACAATCAGCACATTAAACAGATATAGAGCAAGAACACGATGAAGTCAAACTACTAAGATTTTAACACGAACCTTCAGTCCCAGTTACAGGGGTTGGACAAAATTATGGAAACACTAGGTAAAAGAACAAAATCGTTAGCTACTATAGTGTTGGACTGCCTTTAGCATCCAAGACGGTCTGAATTCTCCTGGGAATTGACAAATATAAGTCTTGGGTGGTGGATAATGGAATCTGATACTACTCTTCATACAAAAATCGCTCCAGTTCTCGCAGAGATGCAAGAGGCGGAAAACGAGCCCAAATCTCGTTGACCATAATGGCTCTATGATATGGAGGTCTGGCGACTGTGGCGCCCAGGGAAGGTGTGAGACTTTGTCTGCATCCTCGCCAAACCGTGATTTGACAACGCCAGCTGTGTGAATTCAGAGCATTGTCAGCTTGGTAAATGGCGCGGTCTTCGGGAAACAATGTCTGCACCATGGGGTGCACATAGTCTGCCAAAATTTGTACATAGTCACTGGCAGTGACTCTATCTTTCAAGGTGACAATGGGACCTGCAGAATACCAAGATATGGCTGCCCAGACATTGTTTTCCCACAAACTGTATATGCCGCCATAACCTTTGATATTGTACCTCGTGACACGGCAAATAAATTGGCAACTTCAGTCACAGAGGCACCAGCTAAGTGGCACCAACAATTTGCCCTCTTTGAAGCTCAGTAAGCTCTGACATGACTCCATATTACTAGCTGCGCACGCAGTAAATGACAGACGTGAGGCTTTCCACCTGTTAGCTAGGTGTCTCATCACACAGCGGAAGCAAAAGAATGTTACGTCACTTCCGCTTTCAACGCAAACCATGTTGTCACTTTCACACCTGCAAATCATGTAGTGTTTCCATATTTTTATCCAACTCCTGTACTTCTTTCTTTCTTTTTTTTTTCAGGAGAACACACCCCATGCTTCTGCCTTCCTCGCTTAGGCAAGAATGACATCCTCCCCACCCCACCTGAAGCCCCCTAGGATACCAACATCAGGTATCCCAGGTGGCTTTGGGGCTATGTACAATACACTGTGCATGTGCAGTGGAGTGTAAAGTGAGGTGCTGCGCTAATAACTAAACTATATGTAAATCCCAATGTGAATAAGTGGTGAACAGTAAATAAATGAGTGAACAATACTATAATACCCAGTGACTATATTAACAGCATAAGTGACATCAACCCCAAACTAAACATCTACACCGCCTCTATTAAATGGGTGAAATCAACATAAAAAAAATCTATAAATACAATAATTAAATACACATACATATAATGAATGCCGTGGTACTGGATATGCGCCTATTACACAACACCAGTAAATACATATCATGTGGTGACATAAACGCATGTATGCATTACATTTCCAAAACCAACTGATGTGAAAGAAATGGCAGTGATCCCACTAAGGGATAAGAAACAAAGTGAATCAGTGAAAACACTCCTTGTGGTAAACGTATGAAAAAGGGAAGAGGAATCGGATTATAAACGCATGTATACCTACATGCTCAAGGATAACTGGTGAATAAGAACAATAGCAGTGATCCCACTAAGGGACAAACAAAGTGAATCCGTGAAACCACAAATTGTGGTACTTGTGAAAAAAGAAAGAAGTCAGGCTCACCGCCTGTAAATCACTAACAATCACTAAATGTACACAATTGTGACCCCCCTACTGGGGATAAGTGAACAGAAAACATAGGCTATAGTGCCTATAAATAATGAAGGGATTTGTAACCCCAAATGGGGGGTTCTGAATAAGCAGAGAAATAAGTGACGGCAAACAGTGCCTCACACTCTCCGTGTATCCACAAACATAAATAAACATGGATAATCCACCAATCAACATGAACAGAAAAAACCAAAACACAAAATTATTAACGTGTCCTAAAAGGTGAAATAAATATCCAATCTACAGGTGTCCAGAACCATCCAAATGGTGGAGGTGTTCTGTAGTCCTGTGATCACCATAAATGTGCAACAGGATACTATAAATCCCACTATAGGTGCAATGGCCCCTCACCTCCATGCGGTGACCCTGCAGGGTTAAAACACCTTATGATAATCAAACACCACCGGTCTGGAACCCGGACTCTCTCCAACGGATGTCAGGTACAACGCTGTGTCAGTTCCCTCTCTGGTGGGCAAGGTCCTGCATGCAGCCTCCTCTCAGTGGTCCTAGAAGTGATGGCTCAGTTGTGATGAGATAGCGATAACTTCAATCTTAGTTGGATACCAGTCAGTGACTCAATCGATAAGACATCTTGTAGATCTTGTGAAGTTTATTCAGTTGTGTTCAAAATATTAGCAGTCAGACATCACTAACCGGATCAATCACTGTTTTTGGTAGAAATGATATTTCTACATGGCAAATAATTTCCTAGCAGGTGTAGTAGAGTAATAGAAATCCAACAGACCTAACAGTCATGACATGCATGCTGCTGATTCTGTGTCATTGAATCACTCATTGAAAAGGGCATGTTCAAAATAATAGCCGTGTGGTGTTCTATTAGTGAGGTCATTCATTCTTTGAAAAACAGGTGGCAATTATTGCCCTTATTTAAGGAAGGAAGGCAGCAAATGTTGGACATGCTGGTTACAGTGCATTTCTCTCTGAAATTCTGAGGAAAATGGGTCGTTCCAGACATTGGTGGATTATCCATGTTTATTTATGTTTGTGGATACACGGAGAGTGTGAGGCTCTGTTTGCCGTCACTTATTTCTCTGCTTATTCAGAACCCCCCATTTGGGGTTACAAATCCCTTCATTATTTATAGGTTTTCTGTTCACTTATCCCCAGTAGGGGGGTCACAATTGTGTACATTTAGTGATTGTTAGTGATTTACAGGCGGTGAGCCTGACTTCTTTCTTTTTTCACAAGTACCACAATTTGTGGTTTCACGGATTCACTTTGTTTGTCCCTTAGTGGGATCACTGCTATTGTTCTTATTCACCAGTTATCCTTGAGCATGTAGGTATACATGCGTTTATAATCCGATTCCTCTTCCCTTTTTCGTACGTTTACCACAAGGAGTGGTTTCACTGATTCACTTTGTTTGTTATCCCTTAGTGCAGTGGTTCTCAACCTTTCTAATGCTGCGACCCCTTAATACAGTTCCTCATGTTGTGGTGACCCCCAACCATAAAATTATTTTCGTTGCTACTTCATAACTGTAATTTTGCAGTGGGAGGAGTAGTGCCACGTCATTGGTGTCAGTGGAAGGAGTAGTGCCCCATCATTGGTGTCAGTGGGATGAATAGTGCCCCATCATTGGTATCAGTGGGAGGAATAGTGCCCCATCGTTGGTATCAGTGGGAGGAATAGTGCCCCATCACTGATGTCAGTGGGATGAATAGTGCCCCATCACTGGTGTCAGTGGGAGGAATAGTGCCCCATCACTGGTGTCAGTGGGAGGAATAGTACCCCATCACTGGTGTCAGTGGGAGGAATAGTGCCCCATCACTGGTGTCAGTGGGAGGAATAGTGCCCCATCGTTGGTATCAGTGGGAGGAATAGTGCCCCATCGTTGGTATCAGTGGGAGGAATAGTGCCCCATCGTTGGTATCAGTGGGAGGAATAGTGCCCCATCGTTGGTATCAGTGGGAGGAATAGTGCCCCATCGTTGGTGTCAGTGGGAGGAATAGTGCCCTATCGTTGGTGTCAGTGGGAGGAATAGTGCCCCATCGTTGGTGTCAGTGGGAGGAATAGTGCCCCATCATTGGTGTCAGTGGGAGGAATAGTGCCCCATCATTGGTGTCAGTGGGAGGAATAGTGCCCCATCATTGGTGTCAGTGGGAGGAATAGTGCCCCATCATTGGTGTCAGTGGGGGGAGTAGTGCCCCATCATTGGTGTCAGTGGGAGGAATAGTGCCCCATCATTGGTGTCAGTGGGAGGAATAGTGCTCCATCACTGGTGTCAGTGGGGGGAGTAGTGCCCCATCACTGGTGTCAGTGGGAGGAGTAGTGCTCCATCACTGGTGTCAGTGGGAGGAATAGTGCCACATCATTGGTGTCAGTGGGAGGAATAGTGCCCCATCATTGGTGTCAGTGGGGGGAGTAGTGCCCCATCATTGGTGTCAGTGGGGGGAGTAGTGCCCCATCATTGGTGTCAGTGGGAGGAATAGTGCCCCATCACTGGTGTCAGTGGGGGGAGTAGTGCCCCATCACTGGTGTCAGTGGGAGTAGTGCCCCATCACTGGTGTCAGTGGGAGGAATAGTGCCACATCATTGGTGTCAGTGGGAGGAATAGTGCCCCATCATTGGTGTCAGTGGGAGGAATAGTGCCCCATCATTGGTGTCAGTGGGAGGAATAGTGCCCCATCATTGATGTCAGTGTGGTAGAGGGGAGAATAGTGCCCCATCATTGGGGTCAGGGGGGGGGGGGGGAAATAGTGTCCCATCGTTGGTGTCAGTGGGGAGAGGAATAGTGCCCCATCATTGGTGTCAGTGGGAGGAATAGTGCCCCATCATTGATGTCAGTGTGGTGGAGGGGAGAATAGTGCCCCATCGTTGGTGTCAGTGGGGGGAGGAATAGTGCCCCATCGTTGGTGTCAGTGGGGGGAGGAATAGTTCCCAATCGTTGGTGTCAGTGGGGGGAGGAATAGTGCCCCATCGTTGGTGTCAGTGGGGGGAGGAATAGTGCCCCATCGTTGGTGTCAGTGGGGTGAGGAATAGTGCCCCATCGTTGGTGTCAGTGGGGGGAGGAATAGTGCCCCATCGTTGGTGTCAGTGGGGGGAGGAATAGTGCCACATCGTTGGTGTCAGTGGGGGGAGGAATAGTGCCCCATCGTTGGTGTCAGTGGGGGGAGGAATAGTGCCCCATCGTTGGTGTCAGTGGGGGGAGGAATAGTGCCACATCGTTGGTGTCAGTGGGGGGAGGAATAGTGCCCCATCGTTGGTGTCAGTGGGGGGAGGAATAGTGCCCCATCGTTGGTATTAGTGACACAAATGATGGGGCACTATTCCTCCCACTGACACCAATGATACTTACTTTGCTGACCCCTGCTCCAGCCTGGGCTCGCTCTCTCACTTACCTGTCAGCTGTCTTCCTTCTCTGGCCGCTCTCCTCTTCACTCGCTCCGGCAGCTCCCTCAATCTTCTTTGATGTACGCGCGCTGCCGCTCGGCTCCTCCTCTCCAAGCTCCACCTCCTCGCCGGTGATTGGCCGCCTGTGTGCCTCTCCTGAGCTACAGTTCCGGTGGCCAATCAGCGGCGAGGAGGCGGAGCTGCTGAGCGATCCCGGAGGTGTGGCCAGGTGACAGGAGCAGCGTATCATCCCGCCCACACATCGCCTGAGACGGAGGAGCGGTGTCTCGGTTCCTAAGACCATCGGAAATATGTGTTTTCCGATGGTCTTAGGCGACCCCTGTGAAATGGTCGTTCGACCCCCAAAGGGGTCGTGACCCCCAGGTTGAGAACCGCTGCCTTAGTGGGATCACTGCCATTTCTTTCACATCAGTTGGTTTTGGGAATGTAATGCATACATGCGTTTATGTCACCACATGATATGTATTTACTGGTGTTGTGTAATAGGCGCATATCCAGTACCACGGCATTCATTATATGTATGTGTATTTAATTATTGTATTTATAGATTTTTTTATGTTGATTTCACCCATTTAGGAGAGGCGGTGTAGATGTTTAGTTTGGGGTTGATGTCACTTATGCTGTTAATATAGTCACTGGGTATTATAGTATTGTTCACTCATTTATTTACTGTTCACCACTTATTCACATTGGGATTTACATATAGTTTAGTTATTAGAGCAGCACCTCACTTTACACTTTGGAATGACCATTTCTGGTATATGGTTAGGTACTAGCAGCTTTAGCCACAGGTTCACCTAAGCCCAGGAGGACTACGAATATTGTCTATGCTCAGTGGAGTGTCATCGGGAGCTGCTTGCTAGGACCTGGAAGAGAACGCTGGCTCCAATGATGGCGGCACAAGGCCCTGTGGGTTCCGCTTTCAGCAGATTACTGCAGGGCAATGCTGCAGTTGATGGCTGGGTATGTTATTTAAGTTCACCCCAGCACACAAGGTAGGAGGGGGTTTACAGTAAAATTAAACCTGGGGGGGTTAAGTTCCACTTTAACCTGTTGTCACCCAAATTACACATATTTGCAGCCGCAAGGGCAGGCTTTAACACCCACACATGTGCGTTGTTGGGCAGCCAATGTTTCTGTGCTGAGAACAAGCTCACTGCAAGCTCCCAGCACAGACACTGGGCTGTCAAAGACAGCTCTCGGCCCTCACTAATAATCCATAGCCAGTGGAACGACTCCTGATCATGTGACCACTATGACAGCCAAACACAGTAGTCACATGATCGAAAATCTTCCCGCCCCCCAGGCACTCAGAACTTTGTACAAGGACACCGGAGTAGGCGGAAAAGGGTTAAAGGGACTTCAGATGAGACATTTTTGTGGTCATTTAGCTTGTGAGATAAACAATATAAAGCCAAAGACACAACAAACTGACCTTTTCTGCTAGCCAGCCCATGTGCCGAATTTCATGACTTCCAGAGATTCCGTTTTTTCTCAGCTGAGTTTGGACTTCGGCCATCACCTTGGGAAGAAGTTCCGTCACCGCCCCGTGAATTGCGTTGAACCAGGTCTGGGCCGCCACAGGATCTTTTGCTTGCAGCACCGCAGTATGCTTGGCATCAGGTGAATGCAGTTCTAGATGTCTGCAATACAGAACACATGCGTTTACAGCGGGAAATCCCAGGATCTTCTTATAATCCCCTGTTCATAGCTCTGGATTTTTAGGATATTTTGCCACACACAGTTGAATAAAAACTGTACATCTTTGGACTAATCTCCAGACAGATATAACAGACACAAACCAATGCAACTCTGTATTCAATAACCCCTTCTTCCCAGCCTTTTAAGAGATAGTAACACCGAAGCATCGTTACCTGCTTGTTCAGCTTCCGGACCATGTGATCACTGTGATTGGATGATTAGATAATTGGAAGCCCATCCTACCAGCTTCCAATTGTCAGTGACGGTACTGTCAGAGTGCTGGGGGCATGCTGCCAACACAAAACAGGTATGTGTATACAAAGAGGCACAGAATACGGCCAATCTCTGTGCTGCCACATATATACATACATCCGACAGGAAGGGCTTAATAAATCTTGAAATGTGTGTTTTAATGCCACTAGTGGAAGTGCCTGAAATTGATTTGGTATCAGCCTCTTACTATGCAGCAGCACTGGAAGAAGAAGGGGCAGAACCGAGAGCCAATCAGGTGTGCTGCATGCACATGTACCAACATAGAACATACTGATAGGAGAAGAGAGCAAAGAGATGACCTAATCAGTCTGCTGCTGTTGTTTCACCATCCATTCAGACGGTTGGGGGTGAACAGAGGACACCAATGTATTTCCTAACTGTAAGTAGTCTTGTCTGCTTGGCTGTGCTGTCTGGCAGAGCTGTGTAAATCCCAGCAATGGATGAACAGAAATAAAAATCTTCTGACAGGAAAAACATTTCTCATATATGTATTTAGAGTACAGCTTTCTAGGACTGTGAGTGTACTCCATGCACCTAGAGATGACAGTATCCACCCTAACTGCTTTAAGGAACAACATGTACTGCATATAATAACAAAATAAATCACATATAATAACCATGACAGTCTGCCTAAGGTGGCAACAAACAGGCCCCAGAAATAAAAACTGGGCACCCCATCTGTGGGAATACAAAGAAACCAATGAGATGTAGATATGAGTGCGTTTTGTATGATTGTGCGCTCTTCTTTCTTCCTATTATGTAAGTACCGGTCGGGTTTTAATAAAGAACATTTTTTATGGCAGAACATTATTGCAGATCCCTTTGGCTTTTCTTTGGAGAGACACTGAATACTGAATTTGTGAGGAAGGTTTGTTTTCTGCCCGGTATATTGTGTCTCCTGGAGGTTGGACGTTCATATGGATATAGCCAGTGTTGCTGAAAGGGATATACCTCTATATATAATATATCTCTAAAAATCTGAGTAACGGGTCATTCCAGACAAAGTGTAGAAAAACAGCGTACTTTGATTAAAAAGCTCATTGGAGAGGAGAAAATATATAAATAAGTGCAGAAACTGATAGGCTGCTCAGCTAAAATGATCTCAAATGCTGTAAAATGGAAACCAAAACGTGAAAGTAAACAGAAAACTGCCATTTGAATGGATCGAATAATAGCCAAAATGGCAAAGACACAGCCAATGATCAGCTCCAGGAAGATGAAAGAAGGTGTAAAGTTCCCTGTGAGGACTGTTACAATTAGAAGATGCCTACGTGAAGCCAAGATTTTTGCAAGAAGCCCCCGCAAGTCCCATTGTTGGAAAAATGACTGGTGAAGAGGTTACAATTTACCAAAGAACATATTGACTGGCAAAAGAGAAATGGCGCAACATTTTGTGGACTGATGAAAGCAAGATTGTTCTTTTTGGATCTGCTGCAGACAGTTTGTCAGACGACCCCCAAACACTGAATTCAAGCCACAGTACACTGTGAAGACAGTGAAGCATGGTGGTGCAAGCATCATGATATGGGGATATGTCTCATACTACGGTGTTGGGCCTATTTATCGCATACCAGGGATCATGGATCAGATTGAACATATCCAAATACTTCAACAAGTCATGTTTTTTTTTTTGAACAGCCAAATATTCCTTTTTCTTCACTTTTTGGAAAGTAATAACAAATTTGAAACATTTTTCTTTTTGTTTTGATTTGGAATAGACTGTGCAGTACACTCGTGGAACATCTACAAACTACGGTACCTAAAAATCTCCACAGGTGACACTTTAAAAGCCTCTACAGGTTACTAGTTTAGAGTGATGCAGGAGGTCTGGTGCTAGAATTATTGTTCTTGTTCTGACGTTCGTGTTGATACCTCACATCTGTGGTGTGATCACCATTTACATATGTGTGCTGGACTTAGGTATGTGTATGTATTTGCACATTAACACGGGGGGGGGGGGGCACTTTAAAACATTTGTTTAATAATTTATTTTATTTTAAACTTTTTTTTAACTTTTTTTAACTTTTTAACTTTTTTTTTTATAAATCAACTTTATTGCTGTCACAAGGGATGTACAACATCCCTTGTGACAGCATGGGCTATGACAGGTCCTCTTTATGGAGACATCTGGCTCTATAAAATCTCTCCTCTGGCCTCCAATGCAGCTGATCAGACACATATGGATCTGCTCAGTAGCTGGTCGGCAACTGCCCAGTAAACACAGAACCAAAATTGACAAAATCCTTGTCGCTTCCACTTTGTGATCCCACAGAGAGGGAGGAACTACATCAGCTCCTTTCTCTGTGTGTATTGAAGTCGGTGCTGCCAGTTGGAGCGGTCCCAGGATCCCCAATGGAATGAGAGAGCCCAGGAAAGGAATTGGTGGTGGGGGAGGGGGACGGGCATCCCTCCTCCTGTAGAAGAGATCGCAGTCATAACTGAAGGCATTTTTTTATATATATATTTGGAAATGGTGGTCCAGGCATCCTGCAGCGACATGATAGCCAGCGTGGTGGGAAGAACCATTGTTTGAGATGAGGAAGAAGGCAGTCAACCCATCCAACCTGGTTGGCTGGAGAGCAGTAAAGCTGGCTATACACTAGTAGATTTTCAAACGTTCATCTGCAAATCCTTTGTACATGTGTTGACCGTGCGAACATCCGACTTCAAAATTTCTCTTCCTTTTAACACTCAGTTTTGGAACGAAATGTAATTTCCTGAACAAAATCCGCATTCTCTGTTAGAAGGTCATTTATTTAAAGCAACCTTCCATCCTGCTCCTTCGAATTTTCTCATCACTACATTTGAAAACAAACATTGATTTGAACCCACTACTCTTTGGAAATTCAAATCAACACCCAAAAAGAACATTTTCAAACGAACATCCTGGTGTATGGCCAGATGCATTCACCATCTCGTTTACGATGGTTTGCTTGGTGGTGAGCTCCACCAATAGCTATCGGTATTCCAAAGCAATGGATCATAGCACACATGGATGGAGCAATGTGCAATCCTACCAGACTGATTGCTGCTACAGGCTCCTTAAAGGGTTGGTTCACCTTTCCAGAAAAAATGAACAGAATGAGAAGGTGAACAAACACTTGAAGTAGTTACTCCATGCGGACCCATTTATTCCGGTGGTGGTCAACTTGCTTAATACGAAGAGCCTCAAGTGCAGTCCTTGACATTTTAAAAAGGCCACACTTAAAGAAGAACTCCGGGATAGGCATAAAAATCACCCATTAGTACACCACCCTACACAAAACACTAAACAGATAATAAAATGTTCAAAATCTTTACCATTTAGGAGAAAAGTCTAATTGAAATTTCATGACCTCATCTCTGTAATTCAAAAGATAACAGTATCTTCTGTACCAAGGAGGAGGAGTAACAGCCGGGATTACATCATATCCTCTCCTCTCTCTGCAGTAAAAGGAAACTACAGTTCCCATCAACCACAGGGAATTGTAATGAATGTGGGCGGGTACACTAGGCCTGCACATGTTAAATGTGTCTGAGAGTCTCGGTCTGCCCACCACTGCAAGTGGGGCTGAATTACATCACTGCTTCCTGGAGAAAGAACTACAGAAGGGATGTGCCAAGACCAGTGGCATAGCAGCCACCGCTCTTACAAACAGGAAACCAAGGAACATTAACGGTTTGACTTGAAAATGAAAAGATTATTTCACAGCAACTACTGAATGAACCAGAAGATGGAAGACATATTCAGTGAAGGTAGGAAATCAGCAAGGACATGTAATGAAGATTTTGGCCAGAGTTCTGCTTTAAGTAAAAGTGGGCTATGGATTTTAGCTGTAAGCTCCAAGGTCCTGTCTCAGGAATAGGCAAGGCCGCCATTTATTAATATGTGACAGGACCATGGAGGTCAAGCTGGTAAAATGACAAAGATTATTTAAAGACCTCTTGTTTTGTTGTCAGGGGGTGGCTGTGAGATGGTCAGAGACTGCAGACATGATAAAAAAGATGGTCAGAGACTGCAGACAAGATACAAGAGACGGTCAGAGAATGTGGACATGATACAAGAGATGACTAGAGACTGCGGACATGACACAAGAGATGGTCAGAGACTGTGGACATGATACAAGAGATGGTCAGTGACTGCGGACATGATACAAGAGATGGTCAGAGACTGTGGACATGATACAAGAGATGGTTAGAGACTGTGGACATCATACAAGAGATGATCAGAGACTGTGGACATCATACAAGAGATGATCAGAGACTGTGGACATCATACAAGAGATGGTCAGAGACTGTGGACATGATACAAGAGATGATCAGAGACTGTGGACATGATACAAGAGATGATCAGAGACTGTGGACATGATACAAGAAATGGTCAGAGACTGTGGACAGGATACAAGAGATGGTCAGAGACTGTGGACATGATACAAGAGATGATCAGAGACTGTGGACATGATACAAGAAATGGTCAGAGACTGTGGACAGGATACAAGAGATGGTCAGAGACTGTGGACATGATACAAGAAATGGTCAGAGACTGTGGACATGATACAAGAGATGGTCAGAGACTGTGGACATCATACAAGAGATGATCAGAGACTGTGGACATGATACAAGAAATGGTCAGAGACTGTGGACAGGATACAAGAGATGGTCAGAGACTGTGGATATGATACAAGAAATGGTCAGAGACTGTGGACATGATACAAGAGATGGTCAGAGACTGTGGACATCATACAAGAGATGCAGACTGCATTTTTGCAAATAAAACTTTAGCCCGAATTTAAAGTGAAGTTAACCTCTCTCTCTTAATCAACATTTCCTATTTTTAATCCTTTTACTGCTAGATAGATAGGAAGGTATATTCTATTTACTTGTGTTAAACTTTTTTGTTCACATTTCTTGAGTTGCTTCCGGTTTCTGGGCCATTATGATGTCATAGATCCCAGGAGTCTTCATGGGCATTTTTTTCCTTTCATCTGGAGGCGAGGAGTGGGGACTTTCTCACCCAAGCACATCCTCCTGTCTGCATGCCTGAGCTAACGGCAGATGGATTCCAGGAAGTAGAAGCTACATGAATCTTCTGCACTTATTCAAGATGGCCACAGCTGGAAATCTAAAAAGGTGTTTTTCAAAGTGATTTCTCAACAAAATAAAGCACGGAGACATAGATGGATGGGGGGGTTTGCGGTGAATATTAAAAATGGATGAAATCGCACTCTCAGTTTATGGTGCTCAGATACAGTTTAGTTCCACTTTAAAATTAGAATCCCTGATCTGCATAAAAGTTCAGAGTACTGAAGGCAACAGATCAGTAGAACAATCAGGTGACTTGCAATTTTAGAGAAACTCCGTACAACTTTCCTTTAATTATCATGAAAGTGAAAAGGATCCAGTCTACAATAAATAGCGTATTTCTCCAAATCCAATAATAGACTGTTTCTAACTAATTCCACGTCCCTCTGACCCCTCCCTCCTGCGATCTCTGAATTTCAGCGATATGACTTTCCTGCGTCTTCATATTAAAAAGAAATGGTCCAGGTAATCCCCGAGTTGTATGCATTCCCAGACCTCATCTGCCAGATGTCATTACAGTCTATGGGAGTTTTTACTGTGTCCCAGGTAATAGCTGTGATCCCAGATAGCTGCCGCCGAGCAGCTCCCATCACCAGCCTAGAGAACCGCAGAGAATTTCTCCCAATTGATTGCTAGAGAGCACGAATGGATCGGTATTTCGGGGCTTCAGACATAAGAC
This sequence comes from Staurois parvus, assembly GCF_062004578.1. Classification (NCBI taxonomy): domain Eukaryota; kingdom Metazoa; phylum Chordata; class Amphibia; order Anura; family Ranidae; genus Staurois; species Staurois parvus. Next base: position 170,079 of record NW_028319011.1, read on the forward strand.
CTACGGCGTTCTCTGATTAGTATGTTCGCTGCATCTGAGGACAGTTGTTGGTAACGGGGAGACACAAACGGACCGTCTCGTTCTCGGCGTGTCATGCACTTGGCCAGGCAGAAAAAAGCCTGAAATGTTTTCCAAATCCTTCACAGAGGCGCCTCCACATGAGGGCAAGTCAAGGTTGTCCATTTATTTGGGATCGGCGACATGCCTGCTTAATGGGAAGTCAGATCATCTGCCAGGTTATTGTGTCTCATTGACTTAAAAGGAATCCCCAGTTCTGATGAAAACTACCAACATACAAAGGTAATGCTGACTTCTTCACCACGGTCCGCCCTCTAAGCCGACACAGAAACAAACGCAAGATCCGCGTACTCCATGTAGGCCCTTTGCCCCATCATTAACCCTTACCAGCCGTGGGAGCTGGCCCTTTAACCTTTCCGCTGCCAGAGACATTTCTGCTTGTTTCTACACACATTTAAAACATCATTTTAGGCCTGAAGATTAGTTAAAACCCCCAAACTTCACACATTTTCTGAGAGCAGACACCCTGCAGAATAAAATGATGGCAGTTCCAATTTTGTATGTCACGTGTTATTTGTGCAATGGTTTATCAGGGGCACAATAACTAAAGTTAAAGTGGTTGTACAGGCTCAAGGTTTTGTACCTTTGTACATTGTATGCATGAAGGTAAAAAACCTACTGAGTGCAGCAATGCCCCCAGCCCCCCAATATTTACCTGATCCAGCAATGTGAATGACAACCTCACCTGTCCCAGGTCTCTGCCTCCTCATTGGCTGAGACAGCAAATGAGAGCCATCGGCTCCCGTTGCTGTCAATCACAGCTAGTCAGCCAATCAGGAGAGAGAGAGCTCAGGGCCAAGCGGCGGCTCCATATGTGAATGGACACAAGGAGCAGCGGGTGCCCCCATAGCAAAATGCTTGCTGTGGGGCCACCCAACAGAAACGAAGGGCCAGGAGAGCCTGCGGGGGACCCGGGAAGACGAGGACCCAGGCTGCTCTGTGTAAAACCACTGCACACAGTAGGTAAGTATAGAAATGTTTGTTATTTAAAGAAAAAAAATCAATGTTTAGAATCGCTTTAGGTTTCGGGCACACAAATGAAATCTACCCCATGTGACAAACTCTGTGTGACAGCTTCTCTGTAATGTGGAACTGCGCTGCATCTAAGCACCACAAATCAAGAATGCTATTTAACCCATTGTTAATATTCAAAGCAAACTCCCCCATCCATCCATGTCTCCATGACTTATTTTGCTGAGAATTCATTTTGAACCCCCCCCCCCCCCCCGCATTTCTTGCTGTGACCCTCTTGAGTAAGGACAGATGATTCACGCAGCATTTACTTCCTGAAATGCATCTGCCCTTAGCTCAGGCAAAAATAGTCAGATTAAAAATAGTCCATGTTGATTGAGAGAGTGAAGTTCCACTTTAACCACTTGCCACCCCGGCCAATTCTGACATTTCTCTCATGGAAAAATCACAATTGTTTTGTGGTAAAGGTGGAGGAGGCGTCGGGAGGGGGGAGGGGACACCCTTCTGCCACCTCTAAAAGTAATCCAGCTGCTAGGATTACTTTTGCATAGAAGGGAATTGTTGGCTCTGCAGCTGCAGAGATGACAGAGATATCACCCTTCCCAATGAAGGGCGTACAAGTGCATCCTATGGATGGGAAACGCTGGATGGAATATCAGAGGCCTTTTACACCCCTGATGTCTCACCTGCCTTCCAATGAAGCTGACAGAACACAAGGGGGTGGAGCAGACACAGTTTCGGGGGTCACCTTGTACGGCCATCCAATCACCTTCATCAGAAAGCTGACAGACGGCTTGTCAAGTGTACACACACTGGGGTTGATTGTCAAGGTCCTACCTTTTCCCAGAGGTTATGTTACTCCATGTGCTAGCATCCATCTTGGATTTCTGCTGAGCATGATGGGAATCTTTTATGCCTTCAGGTCTCTGAGGTCCATCCCCCAGAGGGGTGTGGCTGAGTACATATAAGCCTGGGATCTGCACATGCTCTTTGCACTTGTGTCTTGTGTCTTTGTCTTGCTACAGCTCTGTGTATACGCTCGTGACTCTTCTGGTATTCTGACTCGGCTTGTGACTAAGACCATTCTCTGTGTTTCCCTTTGATCTGACCTTCCGTTGCTGAACCCGGCCCGTGACCTGTGATTCTCTGTCTACTGTTCTGTACTGTTTTGTCCCGTTGTTATTGACCCGGCTTGTCTGACTACGCTATTGTCATTCTCACCAGCTACACGCCATTGGCGGTGGCCATTACCGCAGCTGGGGTGTCTCGGGGGCCGCGACCTGGTCCCTGGTTGCGTCAAGTCCATCCCCACCATCAGGGGCCCTGGTGAAGGGCAGCCTGGGACTTAGACTCCGCGCCCTGAGGGACTTCAGTCTGTTGGTGGTGGTTGTCGTCAGCCAGTGCGTTACCCTGCCACTAGGCCTACCTGTCCGTTCCACAGCCCTGCCCTGACATTGATTTACTAAAGGCAAATAGACTGTGCACTTTGCAGTTGCTCTAGAGCTTAGTAAATGAGGTAAAGCTCTACCTTGCCAAGAATACCCAATCATGTGCAAGGAAAATAAATAAATAAAGCAATTTTGCTTGCACATGATTGGATGATGGAAGTCAGCAGAGCTTCTGCTCATTTACTAAGCTCTGAAACAATTGCACTTGCAGAGTGCTCAGTCTATTTGCCTTTAGTAAATCCAGCCCACTGTGTGTAGGGATGCACTGAAATTTCAAACATAATCGGCTGAAAAAAGGCTTACAGAAAAAAGTGAGCCGATACAGGTGCCGATTATTACAGCCGGAGGGGTTGGGGGGGCTGTGTGTACTGCACATGGGGGAGGGGGCAGGAGAGGGGGTAAGCAGTGTATACAGTGAGGATGCAGTGTACACACACAGGCTCCCTCACTTGCTGCTGATAAATATCATTGCCGGTTTTTAAAAGCAATTACCGACTTTTTTTTTTCACTTTAAACACTTCCCGACCGGCTGTTGTATATAAATGGCCAGACGGTGGCAGTGCAGGGTCGGGTGGTAGTTTATAAATGGCCTCCCCGCACCCTGCTTGTGTGCGCTCCCCGGGAGCGCACAGCACCACGATCCGGTGCCCACTGAGTCCTCCGGATGCAGCAGAACACCGATCGTTGTACGGGACCTCTTTACGAGGTCCCGATCATGTGATCACTGATTGCCCAATCAGTGATCACATGCAAAGTAGTAAGCAAGATGTCACTTGTGACATCATTGCTTACTACGTGTGAAATCTGTGAATGACCACAGAGGTCACATGGTACAGAGCTATTCACAACAGCCTTGTACCATGTGACCAGCTGTGACCAATCACAGCTCACTCAGTAGCTCTCAATGGTTGCAAGAATGCAGCCAGAGAGAAGGAGAAATGATTGCTTTTACACCCATATAGGATGTAAAAGCAATCAGTGTAAAAAAAAAAAATCTTCATCACCCCCCAAAAGTAGTACAGTGTCACCATGGTGACACTGTACTGCTAGGGTGACAGTATGCTATGGTGACAAAAAAAAAATAAAAAATAATAATATAAAAAAATTAAAATGTAAAAAAAATGTTTAAAAATTATAATTTTTGGTTATAAACTAATTTGGCTTAATTTTTTTTTTTAAGAAAAAGATAACGGAATAAATTTTGGCCAAGATTTATGATGAAATTTATTTATTTGCAAAATTTTATAAGAAAAACACTTTTTTCAAAATTTGTGGACATTTTCATTTACATAGCAAAAAAAATTAAAATCCCAGCGATGAATAAATACCAACAAAATAAAGCTTTATCTGTCTCAAAAAAATGGTAAAAAATTCATATGGGTACAGTGTTGCATGACCGCACAATTGTCATTCAAAGTGTGATAGCGCTGAAAGCTGGAAATTGCCCTGGACAGGAAGGGGGTGAAAGTGTCCGGACTGGAAGTGGTTAAAGCTCCGAGAAGGAGCGCTCAGCTGCTAAAGTAAAGAGGTGGGGTTACCGAGTGACATCACTTAATGACCCCGCCCCTTTGTTTATTTTAGTGGCGGGGCGAATGACAGCTCCTCCTCCGATCTATAAAGTGGAAAAAAAAAAAAAAGTCAGCAGGTGCATTTATAAACCGGCAATGACAGTTAGTGGCAGCAAGTGAGGGAGCCTGTCTGTAAACACTGCTACTGCCTACCCCCTCCTTGCACATACTGCCCCCCCCCCCACAAAGAAGACCTGCCACTTATATGCTATCATGTGGGGGACTATTGGTCCCTATGTGATAGCAATTAAATCATAAGTTATAAATCATTAAAAGTATAAAAAGAAATAAATAATAATATGAGCCCCCCCCACCCCCACATACACAGACATTTTGGTTTCAGTTTTCGGCCAAGTGCATCCTGAAGTTTCGGCACCAGAATTCTCATTTTGGCTCACCTCTAATATAAACTCCCCCCCCCCCCCCCCAATGTTTGATATACAATGGCGGCAGGAAAAGGGTTAACACTTAGAAACAGCAGAGTTCTAACATGGGCTCCACATGCCTGATGATGGGTCCTGCGAGGATCCGAAGCACTGCTACTATCATGGTAATGTGATCACTGAATAAAGCTTCGGACCGGTTCTGGAGATCCATGGTGTGCTGGTCATATACTTCCCACTTTGAATGTCTTCGGTTCCCAGCTGATGGTCGCTGCAGCGCTCACTGCCATTCACAGCCACTCCTCAGGAACGTGTGCATTGGGAAGATGATGCCGGAATTCATGTTGCCAGTAACAGTCCATGCCCACTTTATGTGAACATTGTGATGTGGATGACAGTCCATTCATGTGAATGAGCCCCCCGTCTGTTGACACTCTCCATCCCTACACCCCCCCTTGTCTTAGCAGTCGCTGCACAAACACCACCCCTGCACTCCTCAGTCGTCTCGGGGCACACGCTCCTGTAGTCCTCGTACTCTCCACCGACTGTTCCTGCATCTGCTCTCTTATCAGCACCCTTCTCTCCGCACCCACTGCACCCGCACCACCCCTTTCTAAGCACCACACTCACCATTTCTGCAGCCCACCTTCTTTCACCACCCACCGGGCCTGCACCCCATGCCTGCACCCCATGCCTGCACTCCATGCATGCACCCCAAGCCTGTACCCCATGCCTGCACCCCATGCACGCACCCCATGCCTGCACCCCATACCCGCACCCCAAGCCTGCACCCCATGCCTGCACCCCATGCCCGCACCCCAAGCCTGCACCCCATGCCTGCCCCCCATGCCCGCACCCTATGACCGCACCCCATGCCTGCACTCCATACCCGCACCCCAAGCCTGCAAATCATGCCCGCACCCCATGCCCACACCCCATACCTGCACTCCATGCCCGCCCTCCATGCCTGCACCCCATGCCTGCACTCCTTCCTCTTACACTGCCTCTCAGCACTGCATCTTCTTCTCCCCACCCCCCCTACACTCCTCCATCTCACCCCTCTATCACTACTACACCCATCCAGACCCCCTTTACCCACACCCAATGCTTATAGCCCCCACCATTGTGCCTGCACCCCTCCCCCCACAGAAAGCACACCTATTTCCATAACACCATTGTGCCTGCACCCTGCCCCCCCTTGCAGACAGCACATCTGCTCCCCTAAGACCATTACGCTTGCACCCCCCCCCCCCCCCCCCCCCGCAGACAGCACACCTGCCCCCTAACACCATTACGCCTGCACCCCCCCCCCGCAGACAGCACACCTGCACCTCTAACACCATAATGCCTGCACCCCCCCCCCCTGCAGAGACAGCACATCTGCTCCCCTACACCATTATGCCTACACCCCCCCCCCCCCTGCAGAGACAGCACACCTACCCCCCTAACACCATTATGCCTGCACCCCCCCCCCCCCCCCCCCGCAGACAGCACATCTGCTCCCCTACACCATTATGCCTACACCCCCCGCCCCCTGCAGAGACAGCACATTTGCTCCCCTACACCATTATGCCTACACCCCCCCCCCGCAGACAGCACACCTGCCCCCCTAACACCATTATGCGTGCACCTCCGCCCCCCTCCCGCAGACAGCACACCTGCTCCCCTAACACCATGATGCCTGCACCCCCCGCAGACAGCACACCTGCCCCCCTAACACCATGATGCCTGCACACCCCGCAGACAGCACACCTGCCCCCCTAACACCATTATGCCTGCACCCCCTTCTCTCCAACTGACCCCCAGCCCTTCACTGTCAGCATTGCAACTGCAGGCTCCTCTTCACCTTTCAGCACCATTCCTACACCCCCTGCTTTACCCTCCATGCCAGTACCCTCCTCTCATAACTCACCCTCCTCCCCTCTGTTACTCCATGCCTGCACAAAGCACAGACCCCACAACACTGTGCCTGTACTTTACTACTGTTCAGGAACGTCCAATCAGAACAGCGATGATCCCACCTGGCCAATTATGTGCAGTGATCGGGGGGGAAGCGGTTAAAGAATTTTGATGCACAAACACTATATAATACCCACATTTTTGGTAAAATATAAAATCTGGTGTTGCACCAAGTAAATAGATAAAAACCCGTCACGCTTTATAATTGCGCACGATTATGGAATGGCGCCAAACTACGTGATTTACAAATCTTTATAGGTGACACTTTATAAGCCGTTCCAGGTTACCAGTTTAGAGTTACAGAGGAGGTCAGGTGATAGAATTATTGCTCTCGCTCCGACATTCACGGCGATACCTCACATGTGTGGTGTGATCACTGGTCATGTATGTGTATGACACCAATGCCTGCGTTCACCTTTGCACTTCAGCGAGGGGGGAATGGGGGCACTTTACATTGTTTTTTATTATTTGTTTTGTGTCCTGTTCACTGTGACAGGTGATGACACGTTTGTGGGACACTGACAGGTGATGACATGTTTGTGGGACACTGACAGACGATGACATGTTTGTGGGACACTGACAGGTGATGATGACATGTTTGTGGGACACTGACAGGTGATGACATGTTTGTGGGACACTGACAGGTGATGACATGTTTGTGGGACACTGACAGGAGATGACATGTTTGTGGGACACTGACAGGTGATGACATGTTTGTGGGACACTGACAGGCGATGACATGTTTGTGGGACACTGACAGACGCTGACATGTGGACAGGGACAGATGCTGCTTGGTGTCCTGGTGTGGGGGGGCTGCAGAGCTGTGTAATGGAGGAATAAAATCATCAGCTACACACATCAACTGTCACAATTTGCAGCATCCCCCCCTCCCCCCCTCACTGAGCTCTCACAGACCTCAGCTGAGGGAACAGCTACAGAGACACGTGTCTGCTGACATTCAGAGATGGCTGTGATTGGACACTGCCATCACCATTGGAAGGTCCAATATGGGCTGTGTCCGACGGGCGCGGCCATCACAGATCCGTGCTGTTGCGTGGCCCCGGGGCCGCACACAAGCGCATGTTCTGAGAGACGTACAGGAACGTCCAATCAGAACGGGGAAGCTCCCAGCTGGCCGTTTATGTACATTGGTCAGGTGGGAGGGGTTAAAGCCCCTTAAAGGTCATCAGTGTAGTGTATGGAGGAGGTCTGGTGCTGGAATTATTGCCTCATCCTGGCGTGTGCGGTGATATGTAACGTGTATCGCAATCCACATCTTCATGTGTAGGGGCCCCACTGTGTGCTTTGACGTTTGAACGTGCATATATGTGGGGGGGTCTCAATTTATTTTTTTGGAGGGGGGAGGAGATGTGCTTGGCTGTAACTTTCATTTATTACTTTTTTTTTTTACGTTTTCTGTGACAGGTTCTCTTTATTGAGACATCAAAGGTCTAAAATCCCCCGGGAGTGTCCCCTGTACTACACTGACAGGAATACAGTGCACTGTATTACATTCTATCCTGGCCTCCATGGTCAGGAGTCTGTCAATGGGGTCCCAGACGTCATATCATCACGTCACTTCCGGGTCAGGACACACAGGAGCCACACACAGCCCGATACCCAGGAGCCACACACAGCCCGATACCCAGGAGCCACACACAGCCCGATACCCAGGAGCCACACACACAGCCCGATACCCAGGAGCCACACACACAGCCCGATACCCAAGAGCCACACACACAGCCCGATACATAGGAGCCACACACAGCCCGATACCCAGGAGCCAAACACACAGCCCGATACCCAGGAGCCACACACAGCCCGATATCCAGGAGCCACACATGCAGCCCGATACCCAGGAGCCACACACACAGCCCGATACCCAGGAGCCACACACACAGCCCGATACATAGGAGCCACACACGCAGCCCGATACCCAGGAGCCACACACAGCCCGATACATAGCAGCCACACACACAGCCCGATACATAGGAGCCACACACAGCCCGATACCCAGGAGCCACACACAAAGCCCCATACCCAGGAGCCACACACAGCCTGATACCCAGGAGCAACACACACAGCCCGATACCCAGGAGCCACACACAGCCCGATACCCAGGAGCCACACACAGCCCGATACCCAGGAGCCACACACACAGCCCGATACCCAGGAGCCACACACAGCCCGATACCCAGGAGCCACACACACAGCCCGATACCCAGAACCACACACACAGCCCGATACCCAGGAGCCACACACAGCCCGATACCCAGGAGCCACACACACAGCCCATACCCAGGAGCCACACACACAGCCCATACCCAGGAGCCACACACACAGCCCGATACCCAGAACCACACACACAGCCCGATACCCAGGAGCCACACACAGCCCGATACCCAGGAGCCACACACACAGCCCGATACCCAGGAGCCACACACACAGCCCATACCCAGGAGCCACACACACAGCCCATACCCAGGAGCCACACACACAGTCCCATACCCAGGAGCCACACACACAGCCCGATACCCAGGAGCCACACACACAGCCTGATACCCAGGAGCCACACACAGCCTGATACCCAGGAGCCATACAGCCCCATACCCAGGAGCCACACACACAGTCCCATACCCAGGAGCCACACACACAGCCCGATACCCAGGAGCCACACACACAGCCTGATACCCAGGAGCCACACACAGCCTGATACCCAGGAGCCATACAGCCCCATACCCAGGAGCCACACACACAGTCCCATACCCAGAACCACACACACAGCCCGATACCCAGGAGCCACACACAGCCCGATACCCAGGAGCCACACACACAGCCCGATACCCAGGAGCCACACACACAGCCCATACCCAGGAGCCACACACACAGCCCATACCCAGGAGCCACACACACAGTCCCATACCCAGGAGCCACACACACAGCCCGATACCCAGGAGCCACACACACAGCCTGACACCCAGGAGCCACACAGCCCCATACCCATAACCACACAGCCCAATATCCAGGACCTCACAGTCTGATACCAAGAACCACACGGCACCATACCCAGAACCACACAGCACCATACCCAGAACCACACAGCACCATACCCAGAACCACACAGCACCATACCCAGAACCACACAGTCCATACCCAGAACCACACAGTCCATACCCAGAACCACACAGCACCATACCCAGAACCACACAGCACCATACCCAGAACCACACAGTCCATACCCAGAACCACACAGCACCAATACCCAGAACCACACAGCACCATACCCAGAACCACACAGCACCATACCCAGAACCACACAGCACCATACCCAGAACCACACAGCACCATACCCAGAACCACAGTGGTCATGAACAGTTTGTAACAAGAGATACAACAGAGTTGATCCTGGCTGACCAGATGAACTGCAACACCCTGTGGTACAGACATAGAGGCACCTCTCTGGGATAAGACCTGGAAATGAACACATTATCATTTGTGAGTTTATTGCCTTCTTCACACCCGGCTATCACAGGCTATAACCTTTCATCAGTCACTGTTCAAACATCGCAGACCTGCCTGTTATCAGGGGCAGAGAGTGGAAGAGATGGAGTCCTTCATCTGTTTACTCACTACCTCCAGCAGAGGGCGCTGTAGCCGGGTACACACTACAAGGTTTGTTTTCATTCAACCCAGCGGACTTATTTTTGTAAACAGTAGCGTGGATTGTCAGCTCCTGGGGCAAGGCGACTTTTGGGGGACAAGATTCACACGATGTGACTTACCGCACGACAATCACGGCAAAACTGAAACGTTTTCAGGGCTCATGTACACTGCAGCTGCTACACTGACGTTCAGGAACTGTGGAGCAGATTTTTCAGCAGCCCCTGAACTCTCCTTTATGTCTTCCTGTGTCCATGTACACACAGGCGTTTACAGACGTTTACAGGCAGATCAGTTTAGTCGGCTTTTTTTTAACGCACCAAAATTGCATTCAGGAGTAGATTTTACCGCCATTTCAAACGCCAAACGCTTATGAACGCTGTTAACCGCCTTTACAAGCGTTTGCGTTTAGACGTGTTTTTTGACAGATCCATATCCAGATGCTGTCTTAAGCTGATTTTCTTCATCAAAAACACATGCAAAGCGTTTTCCATATATTCAAATGGACCCGGTACACCAGCGCAGTCAGGTCCAGGTTTCGCGTGAAGGAAACAATGGTAAAACGCGACGCATTATGATGGGATCCATAGTGACTACAACCAGAATAGACAGGTCATCTCCACACATACTGCTCTCTCTGCTTCTGCTCTCTCTATTCCTCTCAAAATGTCTGAAATAGTTCATGATTTACTATTTCTAAGTGCATTCTGAGCATTTGGGAGGTCTCCTGACGCTATTGTTTAAAAACGCTTCTAAACACAAACACGCATAAACGCGGTATGCAAACGCGGCTAAACTGACATTTTATAACCTACGTTTTCTAGCAGTCAGTTTCCAGAGGTCAGAAGAGTTTTCCAAACACCCCGTGTACATGAGCCCTAATAATAAATAATGGCGCCTGAACCTGCGTTTTGCGATCACAGCGATTCTGCCGCAATCCCAAAATGCCCAAATGTGAAAGGAGCAGCCCTGGTTCACACATATGCCATTCTGGATGCATTTTCAAACTCACAGATTCACATGACAGGCTAGATATTATGTGCTCCTATTGAGGAGGTTCACACAGATGCCACCCACACGCATTGTGCTTTGAGTGCCATTATGGAAAGGGTTCTGTGCGAGTTCGTTGCGGTGCGTTCCAGAATCACAAGTGATAGAGCAGAGCCTCAAGAGAACATAAGTGTTCACATAGGATTGCTACTGAAAGGGGTTTTTACATTAAAGTCTATGGGAGGTGTTTTCGCATTGAAGTATATGGGAGGGGATTTCTCATTAAAGTCTATGGGAGACGTTTTCGCATTGAAAAAAAAAAAAAAGTCCATTATTTAGGGTAATAACAATAGAAGACAATAAAAATAAAAAAAGCAAGACAGAAATGAAAATATTTGTTCGGCAGGAAATCTTTATATGAAGCGATAAGGCTCCAATCACAGAGTTCTCATAGGAATAAAGACCTTTATTTTAAGCCGTGGGACTGTAAGGTTGAAATATCAATCAAAATAACTCACTTAAATTAAAAAAAAAAAAAGAAAAAACCTCTTCTCCTGGTATATGAGATCTATATACTGAGGCTGCATTCACATAACTGCGGCCCCTTTAGGAAAAATCGTCAGTTGTGTTTGTCTGAGTACCAGGAGATTTGAAAAAAAAAAAAACAGTCACATAGAGTTCTTAAAGGGGCCATGTCCTTGTTTTTTAATTAAACCTGCAGGTGGCTGAATTTAAAAAGGACGTGGCCCCTTTAAGAAAACTTTGGAAAAAAAAAAAAAAGGCTCTCCAGCACCGTGATGTCATCGCCTGACCCCTCCCCCTTCCCCCCCCCCCTTTCTCCCCCCTAAGCCAGCTCTGCCAGAGTCCCTTCAGTCGCTCCTTGTACCCGGTACAGAGCAGACGTGATTGTTCCTTCTCCTGAGTTTGGCTTGCAGTCTCATCGGTTCGGATTTGATCCGATTGGCTGCACTGCCTCTCTCACACAGGTTGAAGCGGGTTTCATTATTTTCCGTAATGAGACAATTAAAGATTAAAACGTTTATTTCTCAGAAAACCACCAAAGAGGAATCGAGGGAAGGAAAGCCCCCTATGGAAGGAGGGATCACTGAGCAGTCTGCAGATCCCACCACCAAGAGGCCCACCACCATGAAGAGGACTCGGGCTTTTCTGCGCGGCTGCTTCAGAGCCGTTGCTGGATGTTTACGCGCCGGCAGTAAAGTCAATGGGCGCCACCACAAGGCAGAACACCAAAATGGTATGTATTGTGGATCTAGAGAGAGACGAGGGAACTCACCTCCTCTCACTGGACCCTTTTTTCCCCCTTTTTCCCGGCTGACATTCCCATATGGACACATGTACAGGGATCCCCATAGACACTGAGGAGAGCTGACATTCCAGCAGGGATGGGGAATTCATATGGCCGGGCATGTCCGGACACGTCCCGGGGGTGGGGCAGGTAGTTTCCTCTCCCCTTCAGCCCTGCTGCGGGGCTCACCTGTCAGGTGGAAGCATTGGAGGGGCAGCGCAGCCGCTTCCACACAGTGCCGCCCCCCCCGCCCCGTGTGACCCTCCCCTCGCCCACTATCTCCCTCATCTGCGGGCCCCGGGGCCAGCTCACCGCCCTCAGCAGGAGAGGAAGGAGGAGAGCGCCCGTCCCCGTCTGGTCCTGACCAGGAAGTGATGGTGTGATATCACTTCCTGGTTACCGGTCAGAGATCCCCGCCCACCGAGGGCGGGACATATGGAATCCGATCCGATGTGCATTGCAGTCCATCCAGTGTAGTACAGGGGAGACATCCGGGGTCTATTACACCTCAGATGTCTCCATAAAGAGAACCTGTCACCAAAATACATCACAGACGGGACATTGTTCCCTATGTCATGGAAACAAATTGAGAAAAAAAAAACCATATATTTTTTTTAATTGAAAAAATTAAAGTTCCACCCAATCACATAACCCCCCCTCCCCCCCAGACATATACACACGTACAAATGTAAAGGCACACGCTGGGGCGCCTACACATGAAAACATTGATTGCAATACACGTTACATATCGCCGCACACGCCAGAATGAGCGCAATAATTCTAGCAGCAGACCCCCTCCATACACTATACTGATCACCTAGAAGGGGCTGTAACAGTTCGACATTTTCTGTAGTTGACGCTTTTACAGCCCCTTCTAGGTGATCAGTATAGTGTATGGAGGGGGTCTGCTGCTAGAATTATTGCGCTCATTCTGGCGTGTGCGGCGATATGTAACGTGTATTGCAACCGACGTTTTCATGTGTAGGCGCCCCAGCGTGTGCTTTTATGTTTGTACGTGTGTATATGTCTGGGGAGGGGGGGGGGGGGATTGGATGATATGTACTTGGGTGTACCTTTCATTTTTTACAACTAAAAAAATTAGAAAAATTTTTTTTTTTATTTTGCCCGCAGCAGGTGTAGGGAGATAGGAATTCATCATCCCTGGGCCATAGACACTGATGACGGCTGACATTCCCATATGTATCCATGTACAGGGAACGCCATAGACACTGATGACGGCTGACATTCCCATATGTATCCATGTACAGGGATCGCCATAGACACTAATGACGGCTGACATTCCCATATGTATCCATGTACAGGGAACGCCATAGACACTGATGACGGCTGACATTCCCATATGTATCCATGTACAGGGAACGCCATAGACACTGATGACGGCTAACATTCCCATATGTATCCATGTACAGGGAACGCCATAGACACTGATGACGGCTGACATTCCCATATGTATCCATGTACAGGGATGGCCATAGACACTGATGACGGCTAACATTCCCATATGTATCCATGTACAGGGAACGCCATAGACACTGATGACGGCTGACATTCCCATATGTATCCATGTACAGGGAACGCCATAGACACTGATGACGGCTGACATTCCCATATGCACACATGTATACGGATGGTCATGAATACATGTGACGCTCACATTGCAACTCCACCAGCAAAAGTATGAATATCCATATAACATTGATAAAAACATATGACTAGACATAAATATTCCTACTACATTAGTCACATGTTTACTCTCCCCGCCAATGCAAACAATCAGCTGTTGTCAGGCTGGTGTATGACCCCCCCATAGTGGGTGACCCGTATCCTGTTTGATCTCAGGGCTGATAAATGACACACTTTCTGGGTAAAACTGCCAGTAAAAAAAGGCTGTGCTTAGCTGGCCCAATGATTCACAAACCCCAGCCACAATGCAGAGCCAGGCAGGTGACACCACTACTTCCTACTGCCACTTCCCTTGTAACCCGCCCACTCATTTAACTTGCCGGTTTCTTCAGTCATTTAATTGTAGAGGCTTGGCATAACTGCCACCCAACTAGCATTTTTATATGAAGGCCACTATAGTCATCCCTGTGTCCCTATCATGTCAGGTTTCCTTGCTGTCCCTGGCACAGGTGTTTCTAACTTTATTCTCTGTAATTTGATTTTGTATAAAGAAAAATATATAAAATGTATATTAAAGGTGCTAAATTCAATTCTTTTTTATTGCAGATGTAAACAATATTTACTGCAAACACAGCTCACCCGGCAGGCTTGCCACAGTGAGTGAGAAGAGATATGATATCGACATGGAGACTCCGTCAGCATGTGCCGAGCACGTAAAGGCTCAGATAGCATGTGACATTCATGTGGAGGCTCCGACAGCATATGCCGAGCACGTGGAGGCTCCGACAGAATGTGCCCAGCACGTGGAGGCTCCGACAGAATGTGCCCAGCACGTGGAGGCTCCGACAGAATGTGCCCAGCACGTGGAGGCTCCGACAGCATGTGCCCAGCACGTGGAGGCTCCGACAGCATGTGCCCAGCACGTGGAGGCTCCGACAGCATGTGCCAAGCACGTGGAGGCTCCGACAGCATGTGCCCAGCACGTGGAGGCTACGACAGCATGTGCCCAGCACGTGGAGGCTCCGACAGCATGTGCCCAGCACGTGGAGGCTCCGACAGCATGTGCCCAGCACGTGGAGGCTCCGACAGCATGTGCCCAGCACGTGGAGGCTCCGACAGCATGTGCCCAGCACGTGGAGGCTCCGACAGCATGTGCCCAGCACGTGGAGGCTCCGACAGCATGTGCCCAGCACGTGGAGGCTCCGACAGCATGTGCCCAGCACGTGGAGGCTCCGACAGCATGTGCCCAGCACGTGGAGGCTCCGACAGCATGTGCCCAGCACGTGGAGGCTCCGACAGCATGTGCCCAGCACGTTGAGGCTCCGACAGAAAGTGCCCAGCACGTGGAGGCTCCGACAGAAAGTGCCCAGCACGTGGAGGCTCCGACAGCAAGTGCCCAGCACGTGGAGGCTCCGACAGAATGTGCCGAGCACGTGGAGGCTCCGACAGCATGTGCCCAGCACGTGGAGGCTCCGACAGAATGTGCCGAGCACATGGAGGCTCCGACAGAATGTGCCCAGCACGTGGAGGCTCCGACAGCATGTGCCCAGCACGTGGAGGCTCCGACAGCATGTGCCCAGCACGTGGAGGCTCCGTCAGTAGTTGACATTCACGTGGAGGCTCCATCAGCATGTGACATTCACGTGGAGGTTCCGTCAGCATGTGACATTCACGTGGAGACTCCGACAGAACGCGACGTTAATTTCAATACCCTACCAAAATGCCAGGGGAACATCTCCTCCAGTGAAGATGGGGGCAAGGATACAATTAAGGATAGACATATACTGGTGGTAGGGGACTCCATTCTTAGAGGTACAGAGAAAGCAATCTGTCACAAAGACCGTCATTGCCGAACAGTCTGTAGTTTACCAGGCGCTCGGGTTCGGGACATTGCAGATCGTATGGACAGATTGCTGAAAGGGGCTGGGGAGGACCCAGCTGTCATCGTACATGTCGGTACCAACGACAAAGTCAGAGGAAGATGGAACGCCCTACAAAAAGATTTCAGAGACTTGGGAGCTATATTGAAGAAAAGAACCTCCAAGGCAGTATTTTCAGAAATACTGCCTGTACCTCGAGCCACACCAGTGAGGCAGAATGAGATCAGAGAGCTTAACAAGTGGCTGAAGAACTGGTGCAGAGAGGAGGGGTTTGAGTTCATGGAGAACTGGGCAGACTTTTTGTTCAGTTACCAGCTCTACAGCAGGGACGGACTGCACTTAAATGGCCAGGGTGCGACTGTTCTGGGAGTTAAGATGGCCAAGAAGTTGGAAGAAATTTTACACTAGGAGGTGAAGAAGAGGAGGACCTTCATCATCAGAAAGTCCCCTATGTCATCGCTCTATTGAAGGATTGTCATCAGCACCTGCCTCCAAGAAAGCAATTACACCAGCTCTCTTCACCCACAAGAGAGCTACAATATTTTTTTATCCAGGTGTGTGTTGGACCGGCTATAAGGGGAGGTTGGAGGCCGGTAGCTAAATGGTTGGAGGCAGCACAGTGGCTAAATGGTTAGCACTTCCGCCTGGCAGGCTCCGACAGCAAGGGCCGAGCACGTGGAGGCTCCGACGGCTTGTGCCGAGCCCGTGGAGGCTCTGACGGCATGTGCCGAGCCCTTGGAGGGTCCGACGGCTTGTGCCGAGCCCGTGGAGGCTCCGACGGCTTGTGCCGAGCACGAGGAGGCTCCGACGGCTTGTGCCGAGCACGTGGAGGCTCCGACGGCTTGTGCCGAGCACGTGGAGGCTCCGACGGCTTGTGCCGAGCACGTGGAGGCTCCGACGGCTTGTGCCGAGCACGTGGAGGCTCCGACGGCTTGTGCCGAGCACGTGGAGGCTCCGACGGCTTGTGCCGAGCTCGTGGAGGCTCCGACGGCTTGTGCCGAGCACGTGGAGGCTCCGACGGCTTGTGCCGAGCCCGTGGAGGCTCCGACGGCTTGTGCCGAGCCCGTGGAAACTCTGACGGCTTGTGCCGAGCCCGTGGGGGCTCCGACGGCTTGTGCCGAGCACGTGGAGGCTCCGACGGCTTGTGCCGAGCACGTGGAGGCTCCGACGGCTTGTGCCGAGCCCGTGGAGGCTCCGACGGCTTGTGCCGAGCACGTGGAGGCTCCGACGGCTTGTGCCGAGCCCGTGGAGGCTCCGACGGCTTGTGCCGAGCCCGTGGAGGCTCCGACGGCTTGTGCCGAGCCCGTGGAGGCTCCGACGGCTTGTGCCGAGCCCGTGGAGGCTCCGACGGCTTGTGCCGAGCACGTGGAGGCTCCGACGGCTTGTGCCGAGCACGTGGAGGCTCCGACGGCTTGTGCCGAGCACGTGGAGGCTCCGACGGCTTGTGCCGAGCACGTGGAGGCTCCGACGGCTTGTGCCGAGCCCGTGGAGGCTCCGACGGCTTGTGCCGAGCCCGTGGAGGCTCCGACGGCTTGTGCCGAGCATGTGGAGGCTCCGACGGCTTGTGCCGAGCCCGTGGAGGCTCCGACGGCTTGTGCCGAGCCCGTGGAGGCTCCGACGGCTTGTGCCGAGCATGTGGGGGCTCAGACGGCTTGTGCCGAGCACCTGGGGGCTCCGACAGCATGTGCCGAGCACGTGGAGGCTCTGTCAGAATGTGCCAAGCACGTGGAGGCTCTGTCAGCATGTGACATTCACGTGGAGGCTCCGTCAGCATGTGACATTCACGTGGAGGCTCCGTCATCGCTCTATTGAAGGATTGTCATCAGCACCTGCCTCCAAGAAAGCAATTACACCAGCTCTCTTCACCCACAAGAGAGCTACAATATTTTTTTTCCAGGTGTGTGTTGGACCGGCTATAAGGGGAGGTTGGAGGCCGGTATTCTTTTTTAAAGGCGTGTGTTGGACTGGCTATAAGGGGAGGTTGGAGGCCAGTATTTTTTTTTAACTCATGTTTTAGACGTCTATAGATGGTAGTTTCGTATATGATTGCAAATATATGCAACCAAAACCTCTGTTTTTGATTTAATTTTTGTTGAACTAGTTTACATTCTGAATGTATTTCTTGCTCTGTATGTCACAATTTGGAAATGACATTAGAGTGGAGTTAGGGACCGCACTGTACAGAGGAGCCTTGACGTGGCAGTGCGGCTTTACATATATTTGCAAATGTATCCAACAAACTGAACACAAATTGCTGAAACATTTTAGGCTTTTTCCAATTTTGCTGGCTGGCTGGTAAGTATGCTGGAGGACTCTGTGTATTGTAACGTTCTGTGAATTGCCCTGCCTATGCGCACCTTACATGAAGCATCCAATCACACTTTTGTGTTGCGGTAAGATGCATTCCTGCAACATAGGTCGACACGTGGTCCATGCATTAGCGTGTTGCAGTGCCATCCATTGTCAATAGGAACCGAACGCACATCTGACAAACATGCATTGCAGCGCACTACACTGCACATCCAGTCAGAAGAAACGATGCGTGTCCGATATTTGGTCTATTCTGGCGTGTGTCGGCAGCCCGTTCAATGGAACACAATAAATTGATCAGAGGAGGGGCAACTTCAGGCAACAGAAAAACTTTAATGCACAACTTGGGCAGCACAGTGGCTAAATGGTTAGCACTTCCACCTGGCAGTACTTGGGTCGTTGGTTCAAATCCCAACCACGGCACCACATGCCTGGAGTTTGCATAATCTCCCTGTGCCTGTGTGGGTTTCCTCCCACACTCCAAAGACATGCTGGTAGGTGAATTGGCTCCTGTCTAAATTGTCCTAGTTTCATCCCTGGCCATGTGGGATCTCCTGCATGGTGGGGGTTGGAGAAAGACCTGGCAACCTACCCTGTAAATAACTTTTAAGAGAATTCATGGCAAAAGTCGCTTACGAGTGACGGTCCATAAAATCGCCAAGGGTCGGATACAACTGGATAGATAGATAGATAGATAGACAGACAGTGTATGTATGAATGTGAGTTAGGGACCTTAGACTGTACGCCCCTTGAGGGTTAGGGACTGATGTGAATGTACAATATATATGTAAAGTGCTGTGTAAATTGACGGCGATATATAAGTACCTGAAATAAATAATAAATAAAATAAACTTCAATCTCAATAAACATGAGCTATTTTTGATCCTTCTGCTGCTATCCTTAGCAAATACACGGCTCAAAAAATAAAGGAACACTTTGAGAACACATCAGATCTCAATGGGGAAAAATCTCATGTTGGATCTCTATACTGACATGGACGGGGTAATGTGTTAGGAATGTAAGGACGCCCCATCGTTTGATGAAAATTATCAACCAACAGAGGACTGAATTCAAAGACACCCCGAAAATCAAAGTGAAAAAAAAATGCAGCAGACGAGTCCATTTTGCTAAAATTGTATTGCAGCAACTCAGAATGGTCCTCAGTAGTTTGTATGGCCCCCACGTGATTGTATGTATGTCTGACAACGTCAGGGCATGCTTCTAATTAGACGACGGATGGTGTCCTGGGGGATCTCCTCCCAGATCTGGATCAGGTCACCACTGAGCTCCTGGACAGTCTGAGGTGCAACGTGGCAGCATCAGATGGACTGAAACATGGTATCCCAGAGGATGCTGGGATATCTTTTTAACCACTTCCCAAGTGCGCTATAGCCGAATAACAGCTAGAGCGCGGTTGTCCAGTTCTGGGAGGGCGTCATATGATACAAAACTAGTGAAAAACAGTCAGAAAAGATGAGTAGGGAAAAAAATGTCAGTGGCCTCCACCTGTAAAACCATTCCTGTGTTGGGGGTTGTCTCATTGTTGCCCATCTAATGCAACTGTTCATTTCATTAATACCAAAGCAGCTGAAACAGATTAACAACCCCCTCTGATTCTTAACTGACCAGATAAATATCCCAGAAGTTTAATTGACTTGACACTATACTCTGATTAAAAAGCGTTCCTTTAATTTTTTTGAGCAGTGTATTTAGGAACGTAGGTCATATCTACTTGTTTTAAACATATTCTTTTTTATTAACAATTCCTCAGTTACTTCCTGGTTTCTAGCCTAGGCAAATAAACTCATACATCCCAAGAGTATTCAGGAGTGGAGCAGGGGCTTTCTCACCAAAGCACACCCGCGTGCCTGAGCTAAGGGCAGATGGATTCCAGGAAGTAAATGCTACATCAGTCATCTGCCCTTACTCAAGGTGGCCACAGCCAGAAATGCTAGACAAGAGTTTTTCAAAGTGATTTCTCAGTAAAATAAAGCATGGAAACATGGATGGATGGGGGAGTTTTCTTTGATTATTACAAATGAATAAATTATCATTTTGGCTTTGTGGTGCTCAGATACAGTGTAATTCCAAGTCTGTGGTGAATTCCAAGTCTGTGGTGACTGGCATTTCTATCATTCCGTGTGTCCCGTACTCCTTTCATTTGTGTACCACCACCATATCCTGTACAGTTAAAGGGTCAGTCCACCCAAAAGTGATATTTTAGTTACCAGTGGAGTCTACGGGGCTTAGTCACCCTCTGGCCTCTTCTGTCTCTCATAGTATCATCTGTTCCCACTAATTCTGCTGCATGGACCATCCAATAAAATGAATCCCACATCTAGAAGAGTTGAACCCTCTAGTCATGGCTGCACTGGATGTGAAGATCTGGGATCCCGATTCCAGACATCTCACCACAACATATAAGAGACTATTAGGTAGTAGAACTCTGTTCCATGAATTAACCAGCTGCCGACAGGTCCATGCAAATATACAGCAGCCTGGGGTCTCTTCTGCACCAGATCATGTACATGTATGTGATCTTTCATTTCTAGGTAGGGGGCATGTGTGCCCGTTACCCCCATCTGTGCTGCCATTCGCTACAGCCCAAGCCAATCAGCAGGTTCAGCCAAATGATTTATGGCTGAGATCTGCTGAACGGCTGAGCGAATGACTTAGCAGAGCTCTGTGTTGACAAGCAACACAGACCTCTGTACAAACAGCAGCAATGTGTCTTATTTTTTTCTCCCTGCAAAGCAGAGAGTAAAATCAGCCAAATGGATTAGTAAAAGCAGCCCATACTACACACAGTACACACCGCTAACCCTTTGATTGCCCCTAGATGTTACCCCTTCCCAGTCAGTGTCATTTATACAGTGACAGTGTATAGTATTAACACTGATCACTGTATCAGTGTCACTGGAGATGTCAGTGTCAGTTGCGACAAAGTGTCAGATCGCTCGGCGCACTATCACAGCCCCACTCATCATCAACATTAATAGTATGAACATAAATAAATAAATGTAAAAGATAAAGAAAACTTCCAGTATTTATTATTTATCCCATTGTTTGTAGACGCTACAACTTTCACACAAACCAATTAATACACATTTACTGATTTGCTTTTTTTTTTTTGACCTAAAACATGTAACGGAATATATGTTGGCCTAAATTTATGAAGAAATTTGATTTTTGTTTACATTTTTATTGGATATGTTTTATAACAAAAGTTAAAAATATTTTTTTTTTGTTTCAAAATGTTCATTTATATAATAAATACCTAGTGGTGTTCATATATCACCTAAAGAAAGCTCTATTTTTGTGGGGAAAAAAAATGAAAAATATCATTCGTGTACAGCGTTGCATGACCGTGCTATTGCCAGATAAAGCGAAGTGACAGATAGCAAAAAAATGCCCAATGCACCCCATAGTCATTCACATGGATGGGGGGGGGGGGTTTGGGTTGGGAGGATCTGGGGGTCTCCCCCTTTACAGGCCAGCCCGGCCACATGCTCGGATAAGGGGGTTTTTTTTTGGCATGGGATTACCCTCAAAATCCATACCAAACCAGGACAAGAAGCCAGCTACCTGGCCCCCCCCCTTACCCTCTTCCCGTCCGCCCATTCTACATAGACGGCAGACGGGAAGCAGCGCCGATGCGGGCTAATGTTCCTGTACGTTAGGCTGCATCGATGGCTCGTGTGCAGCTCACAGAGCGATCACCACGAAACCCGGTGATCGGGGTGTCGCCCAGACACAGTGGATCACATTACCGCTGTGTTAGGGCGATCACGTGGTGTATCACATGTGACTGCTGTGACCAATCGCATCTCTCTGCTCTCAGTGTGAACGATCCTGCAGTGTGTGAGTTTACACTGAATGTCAGGCTGCTTGTACCCTCACACACTGCACTGCCAGCCTCCCCAGGGCCCCAGTTTAGTTTCCTTGTGTCCCTGATCACAACCACACCCCATACCAGCATCCTGATCACCGCCAAACCCCATACCAGCATCCTGATCGCAGCCACACCCCATACCAGCATCCTGATCGCAGCCACACCCTATACCAGCATCCTGATCGCAGCCACACCCTATACCAGCATCCTGATCGCAGCCACACCCTATACCAGCATCCTGATCGCAGCCACACCCCATACCAGCATCCTGATCATAGCCACACCCCATACCAGCATCCTGATCACAGTCATACCCCATACCAGCATCCTGATCACAGCCACACCCAATACCAGCATCCTGATCACAGCCATACCCCATACCAGCATCCTGATCACAGGCATACCCCATACCAGCATCCTGATCGCAGCCACACCCTATACCAGCATCCTGATCGCAGCCACACCCCATACCAGAATCCTGATCACAGCCACACCCCATACCAGCATCCTGATCACAGCCAAACCACATACCAGCATCCTGATCATAGCCACACCCCATACCAGCATCCTGATCACAGTCATACCCCATACCAGCATCCTGATCACAGCCACACCCAATACCAGCATCCTGATCACAGCCACACCCCATACCAGCATCCTGATCACAGCCACACCCCATACCAGCATCCTGATCACAGCCAAACCCCATACCAGCATCCCGATCACAGCCACACCAAATACCAGCATCCCGATCACAGCCACACCCCATACCAGCATCCCGATCACAGCCACACCCCATACCAGCATCCCGATCACAGCCATATGCCATATATTTCAAATATATATCCCATAGTTTATAGACTCTATAGCTTTCACACAGACTAAATATTATAAACTGTTTTGGGTTATTTTTATCCCAAAAATGTAGCAGAATACATTTTGGCCTAAATTTATGAAGAAAAATTATCTACTTGCAAAATTATATAACAAAAACTAAGCAAAAAATGTTTTGTTTTTTTCAAACTTTCCAATATTTTTTCGTTTATATAGCAAAAAATAAAAAAGCCCGTGGTGATCAAATACCACCAAAAGAAAGTTCTGTCACAATAAAAAGACAAAAATGTAATATGGGTATAGTGTTGCATGACTGAGTAATTGTCACTCAAAGTGTGATAGTGCTGAAAGCTGAAAATTGTCCTAGACTGGAAGGCGGTGCAAGTGTCTGGACCTGAAGTGGAGCAGGTATTGTTAAAGACGCCAGTGGCAACCAGCGCCATAAATCTGCATCTGAACCATATTTGAAAACCGCAGCTGAACCGCTGAATAGCTGCATTGGAAATTGGCAGTGAAAATGACCAGGAAATTCACACCAGACATGTGTGAACTTTGCCTTCGGAAAATTATGCTGCCGCAAAGCCCCTGTGAGGGTGAGGTTTTAAGCGACCGCCTAATTAGCCGCTTCTTGAGTTTTGGGAATCCCTGCCCTTTCACAATTTCAAATGTGCGTTGAGCATGAGAAAGGGGTGGGAAGGCCAGAAACGGTCATTCCTTTGGCTATTAATATACATACATCCATACGCTATAGTGAATAACTTTTTAGAGAAAAAGCATAGAGAGGGTGTGAACCTAGCCTTGCATAGATGGAGAAAGGGGGAGGTGTTCTGTAGTCCCAAAACCCCACAATGTGCCGTTCTTCAATTCAAAAATAATATGTGTATCCAATCACTAATATTTCTAATGCATATCCAAATATATAAATGAATATAAATATATGTAATTGTGCATCCAGTTACTATTAGTTATATATCAAAATAAATGAAAAAGTGAATAAACCAATGATGATTTTCAACAACAGTGTCCATATGATTGTTATAAGCAGTCAAAAGAAAAATCCATATATGAGTTCCCTCAAACGTGCAAACTTTGCTTTACCGTATACTATCCCGTGCTTCTTAAAAAGTATTTGGTGCGAATAACTTGCATAAATGTGCCCCCCCACCGGTTGTGCTCTCACCTCAAATAATGAACAAACCGTTAAGTAAGGTCATATAGCGCTTGTGTCCCTTTAAATGGACCAAAGTGTGGATGGGACGGTATCCTGCTGTTTGGGGTCCTTCTCCACTCAAACGATAAACTCCCCTTCCACAATGGTTATAGAGGAATAGGTCAAATCATAGTGTATTACCCTTTAAAAATCATTTTCATTAATAAAAGTAATGCACTCACATTTACTCTATGTTAAAACTGCTTTGTGCACAAAATGTGTCCTCCAGAACTTTTTCCCAGGTGAAAATCCTAAAATTGCCAGCTGGTGTCAGTATGGTACCATCCAGCGTCCTGAGGGGCTTTGATGTCATGATGCTCGGTGGTACCATAGTGACACCAGTTGGCAATTTTTAGGCTTTTCACCTGGGAAAAATTTCTGAAAAATAGCCAGAACACTGATTATGCAGGTGGGTTCTGGGCTTTTTGTAGAGATAGAACCAGGGTTCTGGGCTCTATCCTCCTGAGGAATCCAGGTATGTGCAAGGGAGAATCCAGAGGAGTGCATATGTGCATTGGAAAGGACAGAGTCCAGAGCCTGAGGATCAGGGCAGCAAGGGGCTGCCAGCTGTGTGGACAGTGTTGGCGAGGAAGTGGTCTATGGGGGACTGACGAGGGTCTATAGTGGAAGGCCTGAGCAGAACTGCTGTACATAAGCCAGGAGGCTGAACAACTAGTTTGTTACAAGTGCAAGCCAGGAGGCTGGATTGGTTATTTTCTGTTGATGTGGCAAACATACATTATATGGACTTTTTTTTTTTCTTTAATAAAAATTGGACCCAGAAACTCTAAAACAACAATTTCTGGTGTGGATTCTACTTGCTGGTGAACGCTACCCTGAGCTAAAAACCCCCCAAACATTACAATAGATATAGTACATTGAGTGTTGTCACCCTAGGACAGGAAGTGAACATGATTACCAGCTTAACATAAAAACTAGATAATCCTAATAAAAATGAAACAATGGCAGCCACCAAATCTAAAGATTGGTAAACTGGAAAAGATTTTGTTCTCGGGTTCAGATACGCTTCAACTTCTGTGGAAACATAACAAAAAAGGAGCAGAGAAATCGCTCAGGGACTGTTATAAATGGGCAAAACTTTTGGAAATTACGTGTTCATAAAAAGCAAATAAGAATAACTGTACAAAGTAAATACATAAACGATGTCTATCAACACCTAGACTGTCCATCTTCCATATTCACAGGAAGCATTCACTGGATGCATCTGTCTTTACAGACATCCAGCCAATCCAACCGCCAACGCTAGGAAGTGTGATGCTCATTAAATTTGCATTGGCTCAGCTGAACAAGTCGTCTCACCATCTACACTTACTACTGTACCTCCCCAGAGAACGATGTACACGGCGTGACCCAAATCAGAGCCCAGAGTACCTTTACCTTTACACGTGCTCCCAATATCGGAACGGACACCTTCTTGTAAGCACCGTGCATGGCCCCTTAAGACATTAACCCCTTGCCTACCGAGCACTTCTACCCCCTTATTTACCAGGCCAATTTTCAGCTTTCAGTGCTGTCGCACTTTGATTGACGATTGCGCGGTAATGCAAGATTGTACCCATATGAAATTTTTATCATTTTTTTCTCACAAATAGAGCTTTTTTTTGGTGGTATTTAATCACCGCTGGGCACTTTACTTTTTGTGCTATAAGCAAAAAAAGTGCAAACAAATTTGAAGAAAAAAAAAAAAGTTTCTTTGTTTCTATTATAACAATTTTCAAACAGGTAATTTTTCTCCTTCACTGATGTGCGTTGATGAGGCAGCACCGATAGGCACTGATAGGCGGCACTGATGGGCAGCACTGAAGGGCACTGATAGGCAGCACTGATAGGCAGCACTAATGAGGTGTCACGGATAGGTGGCACTGATTGGTGGCACTGATAGGCGACACTGATAATGGGTACTGATAGACAACACTGATAGGTGGCACTGACTGACATCACTGCTGGGCACTGACTGGCGGCACTGCTGGGCACTGACTGACAACCGCTGGCCACTGACTGGCAGCACTGCTGGGCTGCACTGATGGGCACTGGTGGGTGGCACTGGTGGGTGGCACAGGTGGGCGCACTGTTGGGCACAGGCGTGTGCATTGCTGGGCACAGGTGGGCGCACTGCTGGGCGGAACTTGTGTGTGGCACTGCTGAGCACCGATTATCAGGGCACTGATGATCAGTGACCCCCGATGATCGGTGCCGATCCCCGCTCTGACAAATGCCAGTTTTCGGCAGTACTTTCCTCACGATCTGACAGCGTGAGGAAAGTGCAGCCGAGAACCGGCATTTGCATTTCCCGGTGATCAGCGTGTCATTGGACACGGCTGATCACGTGGTAAAAGGCCGCTGTGATTGGCCTTTTACCACGTCACGTGATCAGCTGTGTCCACAGTGCAGCCGTCATTCGGCTATCTGCGGTCGGCAGGTAGTTAAAGGCCCGCTTTAGGGAAAAATATTGTATTTTGGAAAATGTAAGGTCAGTGACTGTAGAGATAGTATTCTCGGTACACAATAACCGACTAAAAAGTGTTTCCAGTGTTGGGCCTTAAAAAATTAACTCCTGAAGGAATTAAAAACATAAATACAGATCCATCCTTGCATGTCTAAATGCCTGTATTCACTTCTCCAATGAAACAGTATTGAAATGTGAAGTAAATCTCTTTTTGGTTCCTTAATTTCCAGCTTCTCTGCTCCTCCCCGACGAATGCCCAATTAGTGGGCGTCACTAACATTGATCTCAGACACAGCATAGCTGCCACAATCCCCTGTTCACGAAGTGTGACTGGCAAAGGGGGCTTGTCAGCTACAGTGGCCCTATCCTCAGCCTCCCCCGATTCCTAAGTGTAACAGTAAAACCCCATATTCAAACAAACCGACTAATTACACTTCCCAGGAGACTGTGCAATATTTGATGTGTTCAGTGCTTGCTGTTAAGTGGCAACATTCAATGAAAGCTGCATACGGAGTCCCCTCTTTAATCGCATACATTGCACAGAAATGACAAATTCCAGTAGGTGGCAGAGAAAGGTCTCCGCTTAAGTAACTGATCATAGTTTAAAGTGGACCCAAATAATAAGATATAGAGCAAGAACACGATGAAGTCAAACTACTAAGATTTTAATACGAACCTTCAGTCCCAGTTACAGGGGTTGGACAAAATTATGGAAACACTAGGTAAAAGAACAAAATCATTAGCTCCTATAGTGTTGGACTGCCTTTAGCATCCAAGACGGTCTGAATTCTCCTGGGAATTGACAAATATAAGTCTTGGGTGGTGGATAATGGAATCTGATACTACTCTTCATACAAAAATCGTTCCAGTTCTCGCAGAGATGCAAGAGGCGGAAAACAAGCCCAAATCTCGTTGACCATAATGGCTCTATGATATGGAGGTCTGGCGACTGTGGCGCCCAGGAAAGGTGTGAAACCTTGTCTGCATCCTCGTCAAACCATGATTTGACAACGCCAGCTGTGTGAATTCAGAGCATTGTCAGCTTGGTAAATGGCGCGGTCTTCGGGAAACAATGTCTGCACCATGGGGTGCACATAGTCTGCCAAAATTTGTACATAGTCACTGGCAGTGACTCTATCTTTCAAGGTGACAATGGGACCTGCAGAATACCAAGATATGGCTGCCCAGACATTGTTTTCCCACAAACTGTATATGCCGCCATAACCTTTGATATTATACCTCGTGACACGGCAAATAAATTGGCAACTTCAGTCACAGAGGCACCAGCTAAATGGCACCAACAATTTGCCCTCTTTGAAGCTCAGTAAGCTCTGACATGACTCCATATTACTAGCTGCGCACGCAGTAAATGACAGACGTGAGGCTTTCCACCTGTTAGCTAGGTGTCTCATCACACAGCGGAAGCAAAAGAATGTTACGTCACTTCCGCTTTCAACGCAAACCATGTCGTTACTTTCACACCTGCAAATCATGTAGTGTTTCCATATTTTTATCCAACTCCTGTACTTCTTTCTTTTTTTTTTCAGGCAAACACACCCCATGCTTCTGCCTTCCTCGCTTAGGCAAGAATGACATCCTCCCCACCCCACCTGAAGCCCCCTAGGATACCAACATCATGTATCCCAGGTGGCTTTGGGGCTATGTACAATACGCTGCGCATGTGCAGTGGAGTGTAAAGTGAGGTGCAGCTCTAATAACTAAACTATATGTAAATCCCAATGTGAATAAGAGGAGATCAGTAAATAAATGAGTGAACAATACTATAATACCCAGTGACTATATTAACAGCATAAGTGACATCAACCCCAAACTAAACATCTACACCGCCTCTCCTAAATGAGTTAAATCAACATAAAAAAATCTATAAATACAATAATTAAATACACATACATATAATGAATGCCGTGGTACTGGATATGAGCCTATTACACAACACCAGTAAATACATATCATGTGGTGACATAAACGCATGTATGCATTACATTCCCAAAACCAACTGATGTGAAAGAAATGGCAGTGATCCCACTAAGGGATAAGAAACAAAGTGAATCAGTGAAAACACTCCTTGTGGTAAACGTACAAAAAGGGAAGAGGAATCAGATTATAAACGCATGTATACCTACATGCTCAAGGATAACTGGTGAATAAGAACAATAGCAGTGATCCCACTAAGGGACAAACAAAGTGAATCCGTGAAACCACAAATTGTGGTACTTGTGAAAAAAGAAAGAAGTCAGGCTCACCGCCTGTAAATCACTAACAATCACTAAATGTACACAATTGTGACCCCCCTACTGGGGATAAGTGAACAGAAAACATAGGCTATAGTGCCTATAAATAATGAAGGGATTTGTAACCCCAAATGGGGGGTTCTGAATAAGCAGAGAAATAATTGACGGCAAACAGTGCCTCACACTCTCCGTGTATCCACAAACATAAATAAACATGGATAATCCAGCAATCAACATGAACAGAAAAAAACAAAACACAAAATTATTAACGTGTCCTAAAAGGTGAAATAAATGTCCAATCTACAGAAGGTGTCCAGAACCATGCAAATGGTGGAGGTGTTCTGTAGTCCTGTGATCACCATAAATCTGCAACAGGATACTATAAATCCCACTCTAGGTGCAATGGCCCCTCACCTCCATGCGGTGACCCTGCAGGGTTAAAACACCTTATGATAATCAAACACCACCGGTCTGGAACCCGGACTCTCTCCAACGGATGTCAGGTACAACGCTGTGTCAGTTCCCTCTCTGGTGGGCAAGGTCCTGCATGCAGCCTCCTCTCAGTGGTCCTAGAAGTGATGGCTCAGTTGTGATGAGATAGCGATAACTTCAATCTTAGTTGGATACCAGTCAGTGACTCAATCGATAAGACATCTTGTAGATCTTGTGAAGTTTATTCAGTTGTGTTCAAAATATTAGCAGTCAGACATCACTAACCGGATCAATCACTGTTTTTGGTAGAAATGATATTTCTACATGGCAAATAATTTCCTAGCAGGTGTAGTAGAGTAATAGAAATCCAACAGACCTAACAGTCATGACATGCATGCTGCTGATTCTGTGTCATTGAATCACTCATTGAAAGGGGCATGTTCAAAATAATAGCCGTGTGGTGTTCTATTAGTGAGGTCATTCATTCTTTGAAAAACAGGTGGCAATTATTGCCCTTATTTAAGGAAGGAAGGCAGCAAAGTTGGACATGCTGGTTACAGTGCATTTCTCTCTGAAATTCTGAGGAAAATGGGTCGTTCCAGACATTGTTCAGAAGAACAGAGTACCTTGATTAAAAAGTTGATTGGAGAGGGGAAAACATATAAAGAAGTGCAGAAAATGATCGGCTGCTCAGCTTAAATGATCGCAAATGCTTTAAAATGGCAACCAAAACCTGAAAGACGTGGAAGAAAGCGAATAACTAGCATTCGAATGGATAGAAGAATAGCCAAAATGGCAAGGACTCAGCCAACAATCAGCTCCAGGAAGATGAAAGAAGGTGTGACGTTCCCTGTGAGGACAGTTACAATTAGAAGACGCCTATGTGAAGCCAAGCTATCTGCAAGAAGCCCCCGCAAAGTCCCACTGTTGGAAAAAAGACATGTGCTGAAGAGGTTACATTTGGGGTTACAAATCCCTTCATTATTTATAGGTTTTCTGTTCACTTATCCCCAGTAGGGGGGGTCACAATTGTGTACATTTAGTGATTGTTAGTGATTTACAGGCGGTGAGCCTGACGTCTTTCTTTTTTCACAAGTACCACAATTTGTGGTTTCACGGATTCACTTTCTTTGTCCCTTAGTGGGATCACTGCTATTGTTCTTATTCACCAGTTATCCTTGAGCATGTAGGTATACATGCGTTTATAATCTGATTCCTCTTCCCTTTTTCATACGTTTACCACAAGGAGTGGTTTCACTGATTCACTTTGTTTGTTATCCCTTAGTGGGATCACTGCCATTTCTTTCACATCAGTTGGTTTTGGGAATGTAAAGCATACATGCGTTTATGTCACCACATGATATGTATTTACTGGTGTTGTGTAATAGGCGCATATCCAGTACCACGGCATTCATTATATGTATGTGTATTTAATTATTGTATTTATAGATTTTTTTATGTTGATTTCACCCATTTAGGAGAGGCGATGTAGATGTTTAGTTTGGGGTTGATGTCACTTATGCTGTTAATATAGTCACTGGGTATTATAGTATTGTTCACTCATTTATTTACTGTTCATCACTTATTCACATTGGGATTTACATATAGTTTAGTTATTAGAGCTGCACCTCACTTTACACTTTGGAATGACCATTTCTGGTATATGGTTAGGTACTAGCAGCTTTAGCCACAGGTTCACCTAAGCCCAGGAGGACTACGAATATTGTCTATGCTCAGTGGAGTGTCATCGGGAGCTGCTTGCTAGGACTTGGAAGAGAAAGCTGGCTCCAATGATGGCGGCACAAGGCCCTGTGGGTTCCGCTTTCAGCAGATTACAGCAGGGCAATGCTGCAGTTGATGGCTGGGTATGTTATTTAAGTTCACCCCAGCACACAAGGTAGGAGGGGGTTTACAGTAAAATTAAACCTGGGGGGGTTAAGTTCCACTTTAACCTGTTGTCACCCAAATAACACATATTTGCAGCCGCAAGGGCAGGCTTTAACACCCACACATGTGCGTTGTTGGGCAGCCAATGTTTCTGTGCTGAGAACAAGCTCACTGCAAGCTCCCAGCACAGACACTGGGCTGTCAAAGACAGCTCTCGGCCCTCACTAATAATCCATAGCCAGTGGAACGACTCCTGATCATGTGACCACTATGACAGCCAAACACAGTAGTCACATGATCGAAAATCTTCCCGCCCCCCAGGCACTCAGAACTTTGTACAAGGACACCGGAGTAGGCGGAAAAGGGTTAAAGGGACTTCAGATGAGACATTTTTGTGGTCATTTAGCTCGTGAGATAAACAATATAAAGCCAAAGACACAACAAACTGACCTTTTCTGCTAGCCAGCCCATGTGCCGAATTTCATGACTTCCAGAGATTCCGTTTTTTCTCAGCTGAGTTTGGACTTCGGCCATCACCTTGGGAAGAAGTTACGTCTCCGCCCCGTGAATTGCGTTGAACCAGGTCTGGGCCGCCGCAGGATCTTTTGCTCGCAGCACCGCAGTATGCTTGGCATCAGGTGAATGCAGTTCTAGATGTCTGCAATACAGAACACATGCGTTTACAGCGGGAAATCCCAGGATCTTCTTATAATCCCCTGTTCATAGCTCTGGATTTTTAGGATATTTTGCCACACACAGTTGAATAAAAACTGTACATCTTTGGACTAATCTCCAGACAGATATAACAGACACAAACCAATGCAACTCTGTATTCATTAACCCCTTCTTCCCAGCCTTTTAAGAGATAGTAACACCGGAGCATCATTACCTGCTTGCTCAGCTTCCGCACCATGTGATCACTGTGATTGGATGATTAGATAATTGGAAGCCCATCCTACCAGCTTCCAATTGTCAGTGACGGTACTGTCAGAGTGCTGGGGGCATGCTGCCAACACAAAACAGGTATGTGTATACGTGGAGGCACAGAATACGGCCAATCTCTGTGCTGCCACATATATACATACATCCGACAGGAAGGGCTTAATAAATCTTGAAATGTGTGTTTTAATGCCACTAGTGGAAGTGCCTGAAATTGATTTGGTATCAGCCTCTTACTATGCAGCAGCACTGGAAGAAGAAGGGGCAGAACCGAGAGCCAATCAGGTGTGCTGCATGCACATGTACCAACATAGAACATACTGATAGGAGAAGAGAGCAAAGAGATGACCTAATCAGTCTGCTGCTGTTGTTTCACCATCCATTCAGACGGTTGGGGGTGAACAGAGGACACCAATGTATTTCCTAACTGTAAGTAGTCTTGTCTGCTTGGCTGTGCTGTCTGGCAGAGCTGTGTAAATCCCAGCAATGGATGAACAGAAATAAAAATCTTCTGACAGGAAAAACATTTCTCATATATGTATTTAGAGTACAGCTTTCTAGGACTGTGAGTGTACTCCATGCACCTAGAGATGACAGTATCCACCCTAACTGCTTTAAGGAACAACATGTACTGTATATAATAACAAAATAAATCACATATAATAACCATGACAGTCTGCCTAAGGTGGCAACAAACAGGCCCCAGAAATAAAAACTGGGCACCCCATCTGTGGGAATACAAAGAAACCAATGAGATGTAGATATGAGTGCGTTTTGTATGATTGTGCGCTCTTCTTTCTTCCTATTATGTAAGTACCGGTCGGGTTTTAATAAAGAACATTTTTTATGGCAGAACATTATTGCAAATCCCTTTGGCTTTTCTTTGGAGAGACACTGAATACTGAATTTGTGAGGAAGGTTTGTTTTCTGCCCGGTATATTGTGTCTCCTGGAGGTTGGACGTTCATATGGATATAGCCAGTGTTGCTGAAAGGGATATACCTCTATATATAATATATCTCTAAAAATCTGAGTAACGGGTCATTCCAGACAAAGTGTAGAAAAACAGCGTACTTTGATTAAAAAGCTCATTGGAGAGGAGAAAATATATAAATAAGTGCAGAAACTGATAGGCTGCTCAGCTAAAATGATCTCAAATGCTGTAAAATGGAAACCAAAACGTGAAAGTAAACAGAAAACTGCCATTTGAATGGATCGAATAATAGCCAAAATGGCAAAGACACAGCCAATGATCAGCTCCAGGAAGATGAAAGAAGGTGTAAAGTTCCCTGTGAGGACTGTTACAATTAGAAGATGCCTACGTGAAGCCAAGATTTTTGCAAGAAGCCCCCGCAAGTCCCATTGTTGGAAAAATGACTGGTGAAGAGGTTACAATTTACCAAAGAACATATTGACTGGCAAAAGAGAAATGGCGCAACATTTTGTGGACTGATGAAAGCAAGATTGTTCTTTTTGGATCTGCTGCAGACAGTTTGTCAGACGACCCCCAAACACTGAATTCAAGCCACAGTACACTGTGAAGACAGTGAAGCATGGTGGTGCAAGCATCATGATATGGGGATATGTCTCATACTACGGTGTTGGGCCTATTTATCGCATACCAGGGATCATGGATCAGATTGAACATATCCAAATACTTCAACAAGTCATGTTTTTTTTTTTGAACAGCCAAATATTCCTTTTTCTTCACTTTTTGGAAAGTAATAACAAATTTGAAACATTTTTCTTTTTGTTTTGATTTGGAATAGACTGTGCAGTACACTCGTGGAACATCTACAAACTACGGTACCTAAAAATCTCCACAGGTGACACTTTAAAAGCCTCTACAGGTTACTAGTTTAGAGTGATGCAGGAGGTCTGGTGCTGGAATTATTGTTCTTGTTCTGACGTTCGTGTTGATACCTCACATCTGTGGTGTGATCACCATTTACATATGTGTGCTGGACTTAGGTATGTGTATGTATTTGCACATTAACACGGGGGGGGGGGGGCACTTTAAAACATTTGTTTAATAATTTATTTTATTTTAAACTTTTTTTTAACTTTTTTTAACTTTTTAACTTTTTTTTTTATAAATCAACTTTATTGCTGTCACAAGGGATGTACAACATCCCTTGTGACAGCATGGGCTATGACAGGTCCTCTTTATGGAGACATCTGGCTCTATAAAATCTCTCCTCTGGCCTCCAATGCAGCTGATCAGACACATATGGATCTGCTCAGTAGCTGGTCGGCAACTGCCCAGTAAACACAGAACCAAAATTGACAAAATCCTTGTCGCTTCCACTTTGTGATCCCACAGAGAGGGAGGAACTACATCAGCTCCTTTCTCTGTGTGTATTGAAGTCGGTGCTGCCAGTTGGAGCGGTCCCAGGATCCCCAATGGAATGAGAGAGCCCAGGAAAGGAATTGGTGGTGGGGGAGGGGGACGGGCATCCCTCCTCCTGTAGAAGAGATCGCAGTCATAACTGAAGGCATTTTTTTATATATATATTTGGAAATGGTGGTCCAGGCATCCTGCAGCGACATGATAGCCAGCGTGGTGGGAAGAACCATTGTTTGAGATGAGGAAGAAGGCAGTCAACCCATCCAACCTGGTTGGCTGGAGAGCAGTAAAGCTGGCTATACACTAGTAGATTTTCAAACGTTCATCTGCAAATCCTTTGTACATGTGTTGACCGTGCGAACATCCGACTTCAAAATTTCTCTTCCTTTTAACACTCAGTTTTGGAACGAAATGTAATTTCCTGAACAAAATCCGCATTCTCTGTTAGAAGGTCATTTATTTAAAGCAACCTTCCATCCTGCTCCTTCGAATTTTCTCATCACTACATTTGAAAACAAACATTGATTTGAACCCACTACTCTTTGGAAATTCAAATCAACACCCAAAAAGAACATTTTCAAACGAACATCCTGGTGTATGGCCAGATGCATTCACCATCTCGGTTACGATGGTTTGCTTGGTGGTGAGCTCCACCAATAGCTATCGGTATTCCAAAGCAATGGATCATAGCACACATGGATGGAGCAATGTGCAATCCTACCAGACTGATTGCTGCTACAGGCTCCTTAAAGGGTTGGTTCACCTTTCCAGAAAAAATGAACAGAATGAGAAGGTGAACAAACACTTGAAGTAGTTACTCCATGCGGACCCATTTATTCCGGTGGTGGTCAACTTGCTTAATACGAAGAGCCTCAAGTGCAGTCCTTGACATTTTAAAAAGGCCACACTTAAAGAAGAACTCCGGGATAGGCATAAAAATCACCCATTAGTACACCACCCTACACAAAACACTAAACAGATAATAAAATGTTCAAAATCTTTACCATTTAGGAGAAAAGTCTAATTGAAATTTCATGACCTCATCTCTGTAATTCAAAAGATAACAGTATCTTCTGTACCAAGGAGGAGGAGTAACAGCCGGGATTACATCATATCCTCTCCTCTCTCTGCAGTAAAAGGAAACTACAGTTCCCATCAACCACAGGGAATTGTAATGAATGTGGGCGGGTACACTAGGCCTGCACATGTTAAATGTGTCTGAGAGTCTCGGTCTGCCCACCACTGCAAGTGGGGCTGAATTACATCACTGCTTCCTGGAGAAAGAACTACAGAAGGGATGTGCCAAGACCAGTGGCATAGCAGCCACCGCTCTTACAAACAGGAAACCAAGGAACATTAACGGTTTGACTTGAAAATGAAAAGATTATTTCACAGCAACTACTGAATGAACCAGAAGATGGAAGACATATTCAGTGAAGGTAGGAAATCAGCAAGGACATGTAATGAAGATTTTGGCCAGAGTTCTGCTTTAAGTAAAAGTGGGCTATGGATTTTAGCTGTAAGCTCCAAGGTCCTGTCTCAGGAATAGGCAAGGCCGCCATTTATTAATATGTGACAGGACCATGGAGGTCAAGCTGGTAAAATGACAAAGATTATTTAAAGACCTCTTGTTTTGTTGTCAGGGGGTGGCTGTGAGATGGTCAGAGACTGCAGACATGATAAAAAAGATGGTCAGAGACTGCAGACAAGATACAAGAGACGGTCAGAGAATGTGGACATGATACAAGAGATGACTAGAGACTGCGGACATGACACAAGAGATGGTCAGAGACTGTGGACATGATACAAGAGATGGTCAGTGACTGCGGACATGATACAAGAGATGGTCAGAGACTGTGGACATGATACAAGAGATGGTTAGAGACTGTGGACATCATACAAGAGATGATCAGAGACTGTGGACATCATACAAGAGATGATCAGAGACTGTGGACATCATACAAGAGATGGTCAGAGACTGTGGACATGATACAAGAGATGATCAGAGACTGTGGACATGATACAAGAGATGATCAGAGACTGTGGACATGATACAAGAAATGGTCAGAGACTGTGGACAGGATACAAGAGATGGTCAGAGACTGTGGACATGATACAAGAGATGATCAGAGACTGTGGACATGATACAAGAAATGGTCAGAGACTGTGGACAGGATACAAGAGATGGTCAGAGACTGTGGACATGATACAAGAAATGGTCAGAGACTGTGGACATGATACAAGAGATGGTCAGAGACTGTGGACATCATACAAGAGATGATCAGAGACTGTGGACATGATACAAGAAATGGTCAGAGACTGTGGACAGGATACAAGAGATGGTCAGAGACTGTGGATATGATACAAGAAATGGTCAGAGACTGTGGACATGATACAAGAGATGGTCAGAGACTGTGGACATCATACAAGAGATGCAGACTGCATTTTTGCAAATAAAACTTTAGCCCGAATTTAAAGTGAAGTTAACCTCTCTCTCTTAATCAACATTTCCTATTTTTAATCCTTTTACTGCTAGATAGATAGGAAGGTATATTCTATTTACTTGTGTTAAACTTTTTTGTTCACATTTCTTGAGTTGCTTCCGGTTTCTGGGCCATTATGATGTCATAGATCCCAGGAGTCTTCATGGGCATTTTTTTCCTTTCATCTGGAGGCGAGGAGTGGGGACTTTCTCACCCAAGCACATCCTCCTGTCTGCATGCCTGAGCTAACGGCAGATGGATTCCAGGAAGTAGAAGCTACATGAATCTTCTGCACTTATTCAAGATGGCCACAGCTGGAAATCTAAAAAGGTGTTTTTCAAAGTGATTTCTCAACAAAATAAAGCACGGAGACATAGATGGATGGGGGGGTTTGCGGTGAATATTAAAAATGGATGAAATCGCACTCTCAGTTTATGGTGCTCAGATACAGTTTAGTTCCACTTTAAAATTAGAATCCCTGATCTGCATAAAAGTTCAGAGTACTGAAGGCAACAGATCAGTAGAACAATCAGGTGACTTGCAATTTTAGAGAAACTCCGTACAACTTTCCTTTAATTATCATGAAAGTGAAAAGGATCCAGTCTACAATAAATAGCGTATTTCTCCAAATCCAATAATAGACTGTTTCTAACTAATTCCACGTCCCTCTGACCCCTCCCTCCTGCGATCTCTGAATTTCAGCGATATGACTTTCCTGCGTCTTCATATTAAAAAGAAATGGTCCAGGTAATCCCCGAGTTGTATGCATTCCCAGACCTCATCTGCCAGATGTCATTACAGTCTATGGGAGTTTTTACTGTGTCCCAGGTAATAGCTGTGATCCCAGATAGCTGCCGCCGAGCAGCTCCCATCACCAGCCTAGAGAACCGCAGAGAATTTCTCCCAATTGATTGCTAGAGAGCACGAATGGATCGGTATTTCGGGGCTTCAGACATAAGACCTACGGCGTTCTCTGATTAGTATGTTCGCTGCATCTGAGGACAGTTGTTGGTAACGGGGAGACACAAACGGACCGTCTCGTTCTCGGCGTGTCATGCACTTGGCCAGGCAGAAAAAAGCCTGAAATGTTTTCCAAATCCTTCACAGAGGCGCCTCCACATGAGGGCAAGTCAAGGTTGTCCATTTATTTGGGATCGGCGACATGCCTGCTTAACCACCAGGGGACCGCCCACAGTACATTTACTGCGGCAAAGTGGCCCCTGTAGGCACGATGACGTTTATAAACATCATCCTGTTTACATGGTAAGGAGCGTGTGCGACCGCCCTGCCCGCGGCACCGATCGCGGCCGCGGGTGTCAATTACTGGGTCCCGGCCGGTGATTAGCCACCGGATCCCGGCAATTACCGGCAAACACTGACACGAAGCACAGCTGCAGTGTTTTCAATGCAGCTCTGCTCCCTGTCAGTTTTCAGCACACTGTTCCGGAGAGCAGAGCTTAGCTTTCCAGGACAGTGTGTTCCTGTGAAGAACACCCCCCCCCCCCGCCCACTACTAAAACACTCCCTTCACACAGTTAACGCTTTGAATGCCTAAAAATGTTAACCCCTTCCTCCCCAGTGCCATTACTACAGTGTCAGTGCTTTTTTTTTGCACTGATCACTGTATTGGTGTCACTGGGGATGTCAGTGACCCCAAGTCATTTCCCCCCAGTGTCAGAATGTCCGCCGCAGTCCCGCCATAGGTCACTGATTGCCGCCATAAGTTACTGATTGCCACTATTATTAGTATACAAAAAAAAAATTCAGTTCTGTACCGCCATTTGTAAACGCTATAACTTTCACGTAAACCAATTAATTTACACGTATTGGAATTTTGTTTTAGCAAAGACATGTCGCAGAATACATTTTGGCATAAATGTATGATGAAATTTGATTTTAATTTTTTTACTAGACATGTTTTATAGCAAAGAGTCCAAAATATTGTTTTTTTTTCTCAAAATTGTTGTTTTTTTTTTATAACGCAAAACACAAAAAATGCACAGGCGATCAATACTACCGAAAGAAAGCCCAATTCATGGGGGGAAAAAGGATGTAAATTTCATTTTGGTGCAGCGTTGCATGACCGTGCAATTGTCAGTTAAAGTGATGTAGCACCATAACACAAACCGCTTATGTAGCCGCTTCCTGACCGCCCTATAGCAGAAATACTGCTACAGGGCGGCACAGGTGTGCAAAATCACATATATATATACACACACGTGATTTGTACTCCTGTGGTTTTCACGCCCCTCCCAGATAGCATCAGATTGCCCATCAGTACACCAGTCATCACATTTAACCCCTTGATTGCCAGGAACACGCTCATACACAAACCTCCATTGTTAGTATAGTGTCTGAACGGATCAACATCTTTGATCAGATCAGCACTTAACCAGCATTCACATTAGTAAAGCATCCCCAAAAAATGCAGCGTTAACGGGATTAGCCCGGGATTTGCACACAGGCCCGTAGAGCCCCTAGTATCCTTCCAGACGTGCTTGCAAATCCAGATTGGCAGCCCACAAATTCTGCAGCACCCGTACTTCCCCCATTCCCTACCCAACCTGGAATTCAGGTGGAAATTGCAAATTTAACTACTCCCCTTTATTTTTTGCAGCTGTTTTTCACAGAAGATCTGTATGCATTGACTGTGGAACAAAGCATTTTATATGCACAAACATTTATCGCCGCCAACCCAAATTCAAACCTTGCCAGACCATTCGCAGGGAAACTCATTACGGTTTCCGAATTAAAATTTTTTTGGGACCTAACCCTCAACATGGGCATTACTAAAAAAAATGTTTCCAAAAAACCTCTGTGTAAATACTGTGTGACATAAACAATTGCAACAACCACCATTTTATTCTCTAGGGCTTCGGTTTCAAAATATAGAAAATATCTGGTGATTCTAGTTATTTTTCTGGCAAACATTACAGATTTTTAGATGTTGGAGAGAAGTGTCAGAATAGGCTTGGTCTTCAGGTGGTTAAAGGAGAACTACAGCCAAAGCTCTTTTGGCTGCACTTCACCTATGGATCACAGGACTGCAGTTTGTTCTGCACTTTCTAGGTACACCTACGTACTGTAAGTATGATGTAAAAAAAAAGTTTCCAACACTTCTCTTTTAAATAGGATTCCAGGTATTGCTATTTTATACAAAGTTCCAGCTTGGATCAGTGTATCTATGCATACATTACCTGGACAATCCTCCTAGAAGGTGGAAATCACTGACGTACACACCAGTACCCCACTTTCTTCTGGGTCCCATTCAGGGTATCCAGCCTTATGCATTGTGAACACAGGAGGTAAGTCACTTAGCATGGGCACCATTCAGAGAATGCTTTGCATTTTCTGAATGAATGCAATGTGTTCTATGATTGGACAACTGGAGGGGTGAGGTGGTGACGTCACGATGTACGGCTCTTGTACAGCCATATGTATGAAGCCAAAGTGAACATGTTGCTGTGTCCTGCATGGACAAACACAGGTTCACTTCAAAGAGGCCCAGGCGTACAAGAGCAAATAGCAGAAGTGCCAGGAGGGGGTCTGACGCATATACACTGCTCAAAAAAATGAAAGTTACACTTTGAAAACACGTCAGTTCTCAATGGAGAAAAATATCATGCTGGATATCTATATTGACATGGACTAGGTAATGTGTTAGGAACGTAAGGATGCCCCATCGTTTGATGGAAATGAAAATGATCGACCTACAGAGGACTGAATTCAAAGATACCCTGAAAATTAAAGTGAAAAAATGATGCAGCAGGCTAGTCCATTTTGCTGAAATTTCATTGCAGCAACTCGAAACGGTCCTCAGTAGTTTGTATGGCCCCCACGTGCTCGTATGTATGCCTGACAACGTCAGGGCATGCTTCTAATGAGCCGATGATGGTGTCCAGGTGTATTTCCTGCCAGATCTCGACCAGGGCATTACTGAGCTCCTGGACAGTCTGAGGTGCAACCTGGCGGCGTCAGATGGACCGAAACATGATAACCCAGAAGTTTTATATTGGATTTAGGTCAGGTGAGCATGGGGGCCATTCAATGCCATCAATTCCTTCATCCTCCAGGAACTGCCTGCATACCCTCACCACATGATGCCGGGCATTGTCGTGCACCAGGAGGAAGCCAGGACCCACTGCACCAGCGTAGGGTCTGACAATGGGTCCAAGGATTGCATGCCAATACCAAATGGCAGTCAGGGTGCCATTGTCTAACCTGTAGAGGTCTGTGTGTCCCTCCATGGATATGCTTCCCCAGACCATCACTGACACACCACCAAGATGGTCATGTTGAACGATGTTACAGGC
Organism: Staurois parvus; assembly: GCF_062004578.1. NCBI lineage: Eukaryota > Metazoa > Chordata > Amphibia > Anura > Ranidae > Staurois > Staurois parvus. The sequence continues at coordinate 211,332 of NW_028319011.1, forward strand.
AGCATAATGTTCTCCACGGCTTCTCCAGGCCCTTTCACATCTATCACAGGGTGAACCTGCTCTCATCTGTGAAAAGCACAGGGCGCCAGTGGCAGACCTGCCAATTCTGGTGTTCAATGGCAAATGCCAATCGAGCTCTATGGTGCCTCTATGCTCTTGAGACTGTGCTGGGAGACAAAGCAAACCTTCTGGCAATGGAACGTATTCATGTGCCATCCTGGAGGAACTGGACTGCCTGTGCAACCTCTGTAGGTTCCTGGTATCGCCTCATGCTACCAGTAGTGAAAAACAGTCAGAAAAGATGAGGAGGGAGATGGTGACAGTCTGACAAATTGTCTATTTGGACAGTGATATCAGTTAGCAATCTCAAAGGAGGACTCAGTACTATTTAAAAATATATATTGCTTCTTCATTTGTAAAGTAAAGATCTGGTATACCATTTTTCTTGTTTGGGGTTTGATTGTTTCACGAGTGAATACATCTTTACAGGCTTTTAAACCCATGTTGCCTATTTATGATATACTGTACCAGTGTTTGGCACCCAGGGTGCCATCTGGGCTCCCCAGGATGTCACAAACATTGGACCCACTTTGTCCTGGATCAGTGTCATAAGCTGTCATGGTGCAGATGAACTGGCCACCAGCCCAATAACAACCAATGGCACTCTAGGGCCAGGATGCACGGCACCATTCATTATTATGGTGGTGGCAGCCAGACTGCCAGCAAACCATGACTCTGACCTATGGCAGGCACCATGCAGGGCCACCCCCAGCTTTCAGGAGAAGATGGAAGTCAGTCTCCTCCACTTTCTGCTCTCGGCTGTGCTACTGGAGCAAAAAGGTAGGGCTCTGAAGTGAAGAGGGGACTGTGTGACTGGGAGGGGTTCTCTGATTGGGAGGGCTGCGTGATGGGGTATTCATGTATACGGGGTCTTTTATGCACAAGAGTGACAATGCTTTGATGGGGGCTCTTGTGAATAGGGGGCCTCTGATGTATGGGGGGCCCTGACATGACAGGGACCTCTAGCATTAAGGAAGGGGTTACTTTGATGTGATGAGGGGGCATTTGACATGATTGGGGAATTCTGATATATTGGGGGTCTCTGATGTGAAGGGGTGACTATGATGAGATGGGGAGGGGGTCTCAGATGTGAATAAGTGACTATGATGAGATGGAGAGGGTCTCTGATGAGATGGGGGGGGGGGGTCTCAGGTGTGAAGGGGTGACTTTGATGTGATGAGGGGGCATTTGACATGATTGGGGAATTCTGATATAATGGGGTTCTCTGATGTGAAGGGGTGACTCTGATGAGATGAGGGCAGGGGTGTGATAGGGGGGGACATATGACATGATGGGGGCACTCTTATGTGATGGGGGTCTCTGATGAAAAGCGGTGACTCTGATGTGATAGGGGGACTTCTGACATGATGGGGGTCTCTGATGTGAAAAGGTGACTCTGATGTGATGGGATAACTTCTGACTTGATTTGGGAACCCTGATGTGATGGGGGTCTCTGATGTGATGGGGGTCTCTGATGTGATGGGGGAACTGTGAAGTTCATATCATCAAGGTGGTTGTCTGCATCATCCCAGGCATGGATGTCACATTGATAAATAACACTTACAGTACATTTTTACACTGAGATGCCGACATTCTGCATAGTTTTAAAGGGAGCCGCGACTGAAACAACGTCAAGAAATACTGGGATACGCCACTTATCAATGGGACTTTGAGTCTTGAAACCCCCCTACATAAAATTGCTCTCACGGTCCAAAAATAACCTTCAGTGCCCCCAAAAAACTTCTGCTTTTTCCTATTTTATTTCATTTCCTTTTTACTACTTTGAAACATGTTCTGAGAAAACACCCAAATTCATCAAATATTTGCATTATAAGAAAGGATATCAATCACAGCCTGGACAAGTCAGGAAAAGGTAACATTCAACCCAAGTGACTGACATAGACAAGCGAAGGAGGTTGTAGAACCCGGAATGGCCGCAGATGAACTACAGGAGCAAAAAATAACGGTGCCACAACGGGGGGGGGGGGGGGGGGGAGGGGGGGTTGAGTTTAGCACATACGGTTACAGGATAAAAATAAGTCATTGATCAAATCTTTCAGCAAAAATATATAAAGTTCTCAACCAAAAAAAAAATACAAAAATAACCCTTCAGTGCCCCTAAATAACTTCTGCTTTTTGCTAATTTGCTTAGTTTCTTATTTTGTTTGAGAAATCGCTGAAATTCATAAAATGGTTCTACTGCCAGAAATGTCCACTTCTGAGTTACTTCTGACAGGTGTTCCTGACACCAATACAAAAATGGTGATGGGGAGAGAGCTTCAGCACACAGCCTATGATTGACAGCCTCAGCTCTGTTCTTGTGTTCTGTGTGAAGGGGGGGAGGGTCCCTTCCCTTCCCTACAATCAGCTCTCACAGCTCTTCTCACTGAGCTCTGAAGAGTAACTTCAGCTCCATGCCCCCTGTTTTCTGAAATCTCAAACAAGCTTTATTAATTCTGCACTATGAACAGCTGTAGAGAAGAGGGCGCTGCAGATAAACAAATACAACGTATGTAGGAGGATTTGTTTCATCTCTGTGTATCACTGGGTATATGTAAGGGTTTACAACCACTTCAAAAACAGAATCTAAATATGGAATAAAAACAGGGAAGATCGGGTCAATGGTTTGCTTTTTCTTAATTGACCTAAAAAAGGAAAAATAACACACTTTGTTTATTTTACAAAATGAGACTTTCCAATGAACAGATTATTATCAAACACAAAAGTTCAAACACTATTATGTAGAATTAATGATGTCATTTATCAAAATTGTATTACAATGAGCTTCAAGATGAATTAAAAGAACAGGAAACTAATTGTATAATTATCTGCAGGTGGCACTTACCCCCCCATGTCCCCTACACATACATGGCACCCCCTCATCCCATGCCACAGGTGGTACTTACCCCCCCATGTCCCCTACACATACATGGAACCTCCTCATCCCATGCCACAGGTAGTACTTACCCCCCCCCCCCATGTCCCCTACACATACATGGAACCTCCTCATCCCATGCCACAGGTGGTACTTACCCCCCCATGTCCCCTACACATACATGGAACCTCCTCATCCCATGCCACAGGTAGTACTTACCCCCCCCCCCCCATGTCCCCTACACATACATGGAACCCCCTCATCCCATGCCACAGGTGGCACTTACCCCCCATGTCCCCTACACATACATGGAACCTCCTCATCCCATGCCACAGGTAGTACTTACCCCCCCATGTCCCCTACACATACATGGAACCCCCTCATCCCATGCCACAGGTGGTACTTACCCCCCCATGTCCCCTACACATACATGGAACCCCCTCATCCCATGCCACAGGTGGTACTTACCCCCCAAGTCCCCTACACATACATGGCACCTCTCCCATCCCTTGCCATAGGTGGCACTTACCCCCCCATGTCCCCTACACATACATGGCATCTCTCCCATCCCATGCCACAGGTGGTACTTACCCCCCCATGTCCCCTACACATACATGGAACCCCCTCATCCCATGCCACAGGTGGTACTTACCCCCCAAGTCCCCTACACATACATGGCACCTCTCCCATCCCTTGCCATAGGTGGCACTTACCCCCCCATGTCCCCTACACATACATGGCATCTCTCCCATCCCATGCCACAGGTGGTACTTACCCCCCCACCCCATGCCCCCTACACATACATGGCACCTTCCCCATCCCATGCCACAGGTGGTACTTACCCCCCCCCCCATGTCCCCTACACATACATGGCACCTCTCCCATCCTTTGCCATAGGTGGTACTTACCCCCCAAGTCCCCTACACATACATGGCACCTCTCCCATCCCTTGCCATAGGTGGCACTTACCCCCCATGTCCCCTACACATACATGCCTCCCATCCAATCGGTGGTACTTACCCCCCCATGTCCCTTACACATACATGCCACCCATCCAATCGGTGGTACTTACCCCCCCATGTCCCCTACACATACATGACACCCCCATCCCATGCCACAGGTGGTAGTTACCCCCCCATGTCCCCTACACATACATGCCCCCCATCCAATCGGTGGTACTTACCCCCCCATGTCCCCTACACATACATGACACCCCCATCCCATGCCACAGGTGATAGTTACCCCCCCATGTCCCCTACACATACATGCCCCCATCCCATGCAACAGGTGGTACTTACCCCCCCATGTCCCCTACACATACATGCCCCCATCCCATGCCACAGGTGGTACTTACCCCCCCATGTCCCCTACACATACATGCCCCCATCCCATGCCACAGGTGGTACTTACCCCCCATGTCCCCTACACATACATGCCCCCCATCCAATCGGTGGTACTTACCCCCCCATGTCCCCTACACATACATGACACCCCCATCCCATGCCACAGGTGGTACTTATCCCCCCATGTCCCCTACACATACATGCCTCCCATCCAATCGGTGGTACTTACCCCCCCATGTCCCCTACACATACATGCCACCCATCCAATCGGTGGTACTTACCCCCCCATGTCCCCTACACATACATGACACCCCCATCCCATGCCACAGGTGGTAGTTACCCCCCCATGTCCCCTACACATACATGCCCCCATCCCATGCCACAGGTGGTACTTACCCCCCCATGTCCCCTACACATACATGCCCCCATCCCACGCCACAGGTGGTACTTACCCCCCATGTCCCCTACACATACATGCCCCCCATCCAATCGGTGGTACTTACCCCCCCATGCCCCCTACACATACATGCCCCCTCCATCCCATGCCACAGGTGGTACTTACCCTCCAGGGTGACCTCCCTGCCCGCCCTCGTCATGTGTGGCATCCCGGAGGTCGGTGCCAGTGACGGAGAGGATGGCGTCCCCGACATAGAGGGAGTGGGTGAGGTCGGCGGCCAGCCCGCGGAAGATCTTGGAGATGAGGACGGGCATCTTGTTCTCCCGGCCCCCCTTCATGGATCCCCAGCCCGCCCGGCTCCACCACCCGCACCGTCCGCTTCTGGTTGGCGATGGCCTCGGGCAGGGGGGGCTCGGAGGGGCCCCGGAACGATCCATTGGTCACCCCGTTGTCCCCGGCACCTTCCCCATCCCATGCCACAGGTGGTACTTACCCCCCCCCATGTCCCCTACACATACATGGCACCTCTCCCATCCCTTGCCATAGGTGGTACTTACCCCCCAAGTCCCCTACACATACATGGCACCTCTCATATCCCTTGCCATAGGTGGCACTTACCCCCCCATATCCCCTACACATACATGGCACCTCTCCCATCCCATGCCACAGGTGGTACTTACCCCCCCATGCCCCCTACACATACATGCCACCTCCCCCATCCCATGCCACAGGTGGTACTTACCCCCCCATGTCCTCTACACATACATGGCACCTCTCCCATCCCTTGCCATAGGTGGTACTTACCCCCCATGTCCCCTACACATACAAGGAACCCCATCATCCCATGCCACAGGTGGTACTTACCCCCCCCCCATGCCCCCTACACATACATAGCACCTTCCCCATCTAATGCCACAGGTGGTACTTACCCCCCCATGTCCCCTACACATACATGCCCCCCATCCAATCGGTGGTACTTACCCCCCATGCCCCATACACATACATGCCCCCCATCCAATCGGTGGTACTTACCCCCCCATGTCCCCTACACATACATTACACCCCCCATCCCATGCCACAGGTGGTACTTACCCCCCCATGTCCCCTACACATACATGCCCCCCATGCAATCGGTGGCACTTACCCCCCCCATGTCCCCTACACATACATGACACCCCCCATCCAAATCGGTGGTACTTACCCCCCATGTCCCCTACACATACATGACACCCCCCCAAACCATGCCACAGGTGGTACTTAGCCCCCCATGTCCCCTACACATACATGCCCCCCATCCAATCGGTGGTACTTACCCCCCCCATGTCCCCTACACATACAAGCCCCTCATCCAATCGGTGGTACTTACCCCCCCATGTCCCCTACACATACATGACACCCCCCATCCCATGCCACAGGTGGTACTTATCCCCCCATGTCCCCTACACATACATGCCACCCATCCAATCGGTGGTACTTACCCCCCATGTCCCCTACACATACATGACACCCCCATCCCATGCCACAGGTGGTAGTTACCCCCCCATGTCCCCTACACATACATGCCCCCCATCCAATCGGTGGTACTTACCCCCCCATGTCCCCTACACATACATGACACCCCCATCCCATGCCACATGTGGTAGTTACCCCCCCATGTCCCCTACACATACATGCCCCCCATCCAATCGGTGGTACTTACCCCCCCATGTCCCCTACACATACATGACACCCCCATCCCATGCCACAGGTGGTAGTTACCCCCCCATGTCCCCTACACATACATGCCCCCATCCCATGCCACAGGTGGTACTTACCCCCCCATGTCCCCTACACATACATGCCCCCATCCCATGCCACAGGTGGTACTTACCCCCCCCATGTCCCCTACACATACATGCCCCCATTCCATGCCACAGGTGGTACTTACCCCCCATGTCCCCTACACATACATGCCCCCATCCCATGCCACAGGTGGTACTTACCCCCCATGTCCCCTACACATACATGCCCCCCATCCAATCAGTGGTACTTACCCCCCCATGCCCCCTACACATACATGACACCCCCCATCCCATGCCACAGGTCGTACTTATCCCCCCATGTCCCCTACACATACATGCCTCCCATCCAATCGGTGGTACTTACCCCCCCATGTCCCCTACACATACATGCCACCCATCCAATCGGTGGTACTTACCCCCCCCCCCATGTCCCCTACACATACATGCCACCCATCCAATCGGTGGTACTTACCCCCCCATGTCCCCTACACATACATGACACCCCCATCCCATGCCACAGGTGGTACTTACCCCCCCGTGTCCCCTACACATACATGGCACCTCTCCCATCCCTTGCCATAGGTGGTACTTACCCCCCATGTCCCCTACACATACAAGGAACCCCATCATCCCATGCCACAGGTGGTACTTACCCCCCCCATGCCCCCTACACATACATAGCACCTTCCCCATCTAATGCCACAGGTGGTACTTACCCCCCCATGTCCCCTACACATACATGCCCCCCATCCAATCGGTGGTACTTACCCCCCATGCCCCATACACATACATGCCCCCCATCCAATCGGTGGTACTTACCCCCCCATGTCCCCTACACATACATTACACCCCCCATCCCATGCCACAGGTGGTACTTACCCCCCCATGTCCCCTACACATACATGCCCCCCATGCAATCGGTGGCACTTACCCCCCCATGTCCCCTACACATACATGACACCCCCCATCCAAATCGGTGGTACTTACCCCCCATGTCCCCTACACATACATGACACCCCCCCAAACCATGCCACAGGTGGTACTTAGCCCCCCATGTCCCCTACACATACATGCCCCCCATCCAATCGGTGGTACTTACCCCCCCCCCATGTCCCCTACACATACATGCCCCTCATCCAATCGGTGGTACTTACCCCCCCATGACCCCTACACATACATGACACCCCCATCCCATGCCACAGGTGGTACTTACCCCCCCATGTCCCCTACACATACATGCCCCCCATGCAATCGGTGGCACTTACCCCCCCATGTCCCCTACACATACATGACACCCCCCATCCAAATCGGTGGTACTTACCCCCCATGTCCCCTACACATACATGACACCCCCCCAAACCATGCCACAGGTGGTACTTAGCCCCCCATGTCCCCTACACATACATGCCCCCCATCCAATCGGTGGTACTTACCCCCCCATGTCCCCTACACATACAAGCCCCTCATCCAATCGGTGGTACTTACCCCCCCATGTCCCCTACACATACATGACACCCCCCATCCCATGCCACAGGTGGTACTTATCCCCCCATGTCCCCTACACATACATGCCACCCATCCAATCGGTGGTACTTACCCCCCCAATGTCCCCTAGACATACATGACACCCCCATCCCATGCCACAGGTGGTAGTTACCCCCCCATGTCCCCTACACATACATGCCCCCCATCCAATCGGTGGTACTTACCCCCCCATGTCCCCTACACATACATGACACCCCCATCCCATGCCACATGTGGTAGTTACCCCCCCATGTTCCCTACACATACATGCCCCCCATCCAATCGGTGGTACTTACCCCCCCCCATGTCCCCTACACATACATGACACCCCCATCCCATGCCACAGGTGGTAGTTACCCCCCCATGTCCCCTACACATACATGCCCCCATCCCATGCCACAGGTGGTACTTACCCCCCCATGTCCCCTACACATACATGCCCCCATCCCATGCCACAGGTGGTACTTACCCCCCCATGTCCCCTACACATACATGCCCCCATCCCATGCCACAGGTGGTACTTACCCCCCATGTCCCCTACACATACATGCCCCCATCCCATGCCACAGGTGGTACTTACCCCCCATGTTCCCTACACATACATGCCCCCCATCCAATCAGTGGTACTTACCCCCCCATGCCCCCTACACATACATGACACCCCCCATCCCATGCCACAGGTCGTACTTATCCCCCCATGTCCCCTACACATACATGCCTCCCATCCAATCGGTGGTACTTACTCCCCCATGTCCCCTACACATACATGCCACCCATCCAATCGGTGGTACTTACCCCCCCCCCATGTCCCCTACACATACATGCCACCCATCCAATCGGTGGTACTTACCCCCCCATGTCCCCTACACATACATGACACCCCCATCCCATGCCACAGGTGGTAGTTACCCCCCCATGTCCCCTACACATACATGCCCCCATCCCATGCCACAGGTGGTACTTACCCCCCCATGTCCCCTACACATACATGCCCCCATCCCACGCCACAGGTGGTACTTACCCCCCATGTCCCCTACACATACATGCCCCCATCCCACGCCACAGGTGGTACTTACCCCCCATGTCCCCTACACATACATGCCCCCTCCATCCCATGCCACAGGTGGTACTTACCCTCCAGGGTGACCTCCCTGCCCGCCCTCTTCATGTGTGGCATCCCGGAGGTTGGTGCCAGTGACGGAGAGGATGGCGTCCCCGACATAGAGGGAGTGGGTGAGGTCGGCGGCCAGCCCGCGGAAGATCTTGGAGATGAGGACGGGCATCTTGTTCTCCAGGCCCCCCTTCATGGATCCCCAGCCCGCCCGGCTCCACCACCCACACCGTCCGCTTCTGGTTGGCGATGGCCTCGGGCAGGGGGGGCTCGGAGGGGCCCCGGAACGATCCATTGGTCACCCCGTTGTCCCCGGCACCTTCCCCATCCCATGCCACAGGTGGTACTTACCCCCCCCCCCCCCCCCCATGTCCCCTACACATACATGGCACCTCTCCCATCCCTTGCCATAGGTGGTACTTACCCCATAAGTCCCCTACACATACATGGCACCTCTCCCATCCCTTGCCATAGGTGGCACTTACCCCCCCATATCCCCTACACATACATGGCACCTCTCCCATCCCATGCCACAGGTGGTACTTACCCCCCCATGCCCCCTACATATACATGCCACCTCCCCCATCCCATGCCACAGGTGGTACTTACCCCCCCATGTCCCCTACACATACATGGCACCTCTCTCATCCCTTGCCATAGGTGGTACTTACCCCCCATGTCCCCTACACATACAAGGAACCCCATCATCCCATGCCACAGGTGGTACTTACCCCCCCATGCCCCCTACACATACATAGCACCTTCCCCATCTAATGCCACAGGTGGTACTTACCCCCCCATGTCCCCTACACATACATGCCCCCCATCCAATCGGTGGTACTTACCCCCCCATGTCCCCTACACATACATGCCCCCCATCCAATCGGTGGTACTTACCCCCCATGCCCCATACACATACATGCCCCCCATCCAATCGGTGGTACTTACCCCCCCATGTCCCCTACACATACATTACACCCCCCCATCCCATGCCACAGGTGGTACTTACCCCCCCATGTCCCCTACACATACATGCCCCCCATGCAATCGGTGGCACTTACCCCCCCATGTCCCCTACACATACATGACACCCCCCATCCAAATCGGTGGTACTTACCCCCCATGTCCCCTACACATACATGCCCCCCATCCAATCGGTGGTACTTACCCCCCCATGCCCCCTACACATACATGCCCCCTCCATCCCATGCCACAGGTGGTACTTACCCTCCAGGGTGACCTCCCTGCCCGCCCTCGTCATGTGTGGCATCCCGGAGGTCGGTGCCAGTGACGGAGAGGATGGCGTCCCCGACATAGAGGGAGTGGGTGAGGTCGGCGGCCAGCCCGCGGAAGATCTTGGAGATGAGGACGGGCATCTTGTTCTCCCGGCCCCCCTTCATGGATCCCCAGCCCGCCCGGCTCCACCACCCGCACCGTCCGCTTCTGGTTGGCGATGGCCTCGGGCAGGGGGGGCTCGGAGGGGCCCCGGAACGATCCATTGGTCACCCCGTTGTCCCCGGACCGGTCCGCGCTCAGCACCAGGGAGACCTCCGACAACTTCCCCGCAACTGTATACCAACCGTCCCGGAGCAGCACCTCCACCCCGCCTTCTACCGCCATCCCTCCATACTGAGCACACCGACGACCAGCACGGAGGAGGAGACACACCGGGGAGGAGGGACGGACACCGACACCCCACCGGCACCCCGCCCGCCTGCCGGACACACAGGGGTTAATGAGGACAGCCGGGGATGGAGAGCCGTCGGAGCGGGGCTGAGCGGGGGAGACCTCTAGTGTGAGAACATGGGTACTGCAGGCGTGCGCTGGAATTACAACTCCCCACTCACAGCACACACCTGTCCTCGTATGGAGGGGGAGGGGATTGTAGTCCTGACCTGCACCAATCCATACACAACACAGGCAACACGAAACTTTTTTTTTTACACTAAAACGTTTTTATTTGTATTTCTTTTAACACTAAAACTTTCTTTTTTACTTAACACTAAACTTTTTTTAAAATTTTTTTTTAACATAATAACGTTTTATTTTTTTTAACACTAAAACTTTTTGTAATTTTTTTTAACACTACAAGTTAAAAAAAAATAACATTAAAACATTTTCTATTTTTTAACACAAAAACATTTTTTGTTTGTATTTAGTTTTTAACATTAAAATTGTTTATTTTTAACCCCAACACTTAAAAAAATTATTTTAACACTACACATTTTTTATTTTTTAACACTTTTTTTATTAACAAAAAATATTTTTTCTTTTTTAACAGTAATACATTTTTCATTTTTTAGCACATAAACCATTTTTTGTTTTATTTATTTTTTTAACACAAACTGTTTTGTGTAAAACTAAAACATTTTTAGCAGTAAAACTTTTTTTATTTTTGAAAACTTAACCTTTTTATTCTTTAAACACTAAACAAATTTTATTTTTTTAACAAAAAAAATTGTATTTATTAACATATTTGTTATTTTAATAACAATAAATATTTTTTTATTTTATCTTTTAACAGTAAAACTTTTTTTACACCAAAACAGGTTTTTTATTTTTTAGCACAAAATAATTTTTATCTTTTTTTTTTAGCACTAAAATTTTTCTTAACGATAAAATATTTTTATTTCTTTAATACTAAAACTTTTTTTTATTTTTTAACAAAAATAATTTTATCTAATAACACTAAAATAGTTGTTATTTTCATAACATTAAATATTTTTTATTTTGATCTTTTAACAGTAAAACCTTTTTTATTTTTATTTTTTAATACTAAAACATTATCAGCAGTACTTTCCTTATGCTGTCACAGTGTGAGGAAAGTACTGCCCATAACAGGCAACTGTCAAAGCAGACATCTGCACTGATAGTCAGGGCACTGATTATCAGTGCAGCCCCAAAAGTGCTCATCAGTGCCCAGCAGTGCTGCCAATCTGTGCCTGTCAGTGCCGCCTATCAGTGCCAATCAGTCAGTGCTACCTAATAGAACCCATAATTTCTGCCTATCAGTGCTGCCTATCAGTGCTGCCTATCAGTGCACATCAGTGAAGGAGAAAAATTACCTGTTTGCAAAATGTTTATCATAGAAACAAAGAAAACCTTTTTTTCCAGAATTTTCTCTCTTTTTTCGTTTATACTGCAATAAATAAACCCCCCAGTGGGGAATAAATACTTCCAGAAGAAAGCTCTGCTTGTGGGAAAACAATGATACAAATGTCATATGGGTACAGTGTTGCATGACCGCGCAATTGTCATTCAAAGCGCTGAAAGCTGACGATTGTCCTGGGCAGGAAGGAGGTAAAAGTGCCCCCTTCCTGCCCAGGCCAATGGGGGGAGGCAGGTGCTTAGAGGGGGTAAAGGTAGGCAAGTGGTTCAGCAATGGATAGAAAGTAAAGCATGTCTTTGGCCTGCACAGATCTAGATCCCAGATGCAAACACGAAGTGCCGGCAAGGAGGCTGCAGGAGACCAGCAATGATGATATGAAACAAAGAGGAAAAACGGTGCAAAATACATTTTATTTTTTTTAACCACTTGCCCTCCAGAGGATTTACCCCCCTTAAAGCGGAGTTCCATCCAAAAGGGGATGTCCCGCTTTATAGATTGGTCCCCCGCTCCCCATTAAGGATTGGCACCTTTGGGGAGGGGCGGGGGGAACGGGTATTCGAATTTGACAGGTACCCGCTGCCGCTTCCACTGCGATCGCCTAGGCCAGGGGTAGGCAACCTGCGGCCCTCCAACTGTTACAGGACTACAAGTTCCATCATGCCTCTGCAAGTCATAGCTGTAACTGTCAATTTTGCAATGTCTCATGGGAAATGTAGTTCCACAACAGCTAGAGAGCCGCAGGTTGCCTACCCCTAGCCTAGGCGATCGGAAACGGAAGTTGTCCTCCTACCCTCCCTCCCTGAAGTCTTGTGGGACACGTGACAGATCCCAGAAGACGACGGGGCCATTCAGGAAGTGCAGTGGTACTCGCGCATGCACAGTGGGCACCCGGCTGTGAAGCCGCAAGCTGTCACTGCCGGGTGCCCACACTGAAGATGCCGGCGCCTGGAATAACCGACGGCCGGTGAAACGGGGACAGGGGAGTGGCTGTTTTTGTAGCTGCTGACTTCTTTTTTTTACAGAGTGAGTGGAACTCCACTTTAATGACCACGCCTCTTTTTGCTATTCGGAGCTGCACTATTTCAACTGAGAATTGCGCGGTCATGCAGTGCTGCACCCAAACAAAATTTATGTCCTTTTTTTCACACACACTTTTGGTGGTATTTTATCACCTGTGCAATTTTTATTTTTCGCACTATAGTATAGTATAAACAAAAAAGACCAGAAATTTTGAAGAAAAACAATATTTTTTTACGTTCAGCTAAAAAAATATATAGTAAGCTCAAAGTTAGCTATAAATTTAGGCCAAAATATTTTGTGCTCCATGTTTTTGGTAGAAAAATCCCAATCTGTGTATATTGATTGCTTTGTGTGACAGTAATTGGTGTCAGTAGCTGCAATAATAACCCCCAGCATATGTGTCAGTCGATGCAATAATAAACGCCAACATTGGTGCCAGTAATTGCAATAACAACCCCCAACATTAGTGTCACTGGATGCAATAATAACCCCCAACATTGGTGTCAGTGAGTGCACTAATCACCCCCAACACTGGTGTCAGTAGATGCAGTAATAACTCCCAACACTGGTGTCAGTAGATGCAGTAATAACCCCCAACATTGGTGTCAGTGAGTGCAGTAACAACCCTCAATGTAGGTGCCCATGAGTGTAAAAATAACCCCCATCACTGGCCTCAGTGCGTGCAATGTAGGGGCCTTTGGTAAAACTGGTTCTTCCCTAACAGTACACAGACTGCCCACCACCAAGCACCAGTCCATTGACAGCGGCGCCAATACCACAGTCTAGGGCAGGGGGATTGAATTAAATTCAAGGAGATCTGGTCACTAAAATTATCTTCTGGCCAAGGTCTGAATAGTGTGTGCCCATCAGTGTGCCCCCTTATATTAGGGGTCACCATCAGAGTGCAACTTTACATCATGTATTCCCATCACATCAGGTGTGCCCATCAGAGTGCTCTTTTACATCAGTTGTTCCCATCAGAGTGCCCCTTTACATCAGTTCCCATCAGAGTGCCCCTTTACATCAGGCATCCCCATCACATTGCCACCTTACATAAGGTATTCCCGTCAGAGTGCCCCATTACAAAGTACCCCTTTCTATCATATTTCCCCATCAGAGTGCCCCTTTACATCGTATTCCCCATCAGAGTGCCCCTTTACATCATATTCCCCATCAGAGTGCCCCTTTACATCAGGTATCCCCATCACATTGCCACCTTACATCAGGTATTCCCGTCAGAGTGCCCCTTTACACTCAAAGTACCCCTTCATATCATATTTCCCCATCAGAGTGCTCCTTTACATCACATGTGCCCATCAGAGTTCCCCTTTCCACTGTATGTGCCCATTTGTGCCCCCTTATCATAAAATAAGGGGCACTCTGATGGATACATGTTATGTAGAGGGGCACTCTGATGGGTACATGTTATGTAAAGGGGCACTCTGATGGGTACATGTTATGTAGAGGGGCACTCTGATGGGTACATGTTATGTAGAGGGGCACTCTGATGGGTACATGTTATGTAGAGGGGCACTCTGATGGGTACATGTTATGTAAAGGGGCACTCTGATGGGTACATGTTATGTAAAGGGAAACTCTGATGGGTACATGTTATGTAAAGGGGCACTCTGATGGGTACATGTTATGTAAAGGGGCACTCTGATGGGTACATGTTATATTAAGGGGCACTCTGATGGGTAATGAAAAATAAGGGGTAGAGGTTCATATAGATATTTATTGTATCACCCAATAGATGGCTTCTGTTCAGTAGCCAAAAAATATGCATACAAAAGGAGAAGTTGTGAAAAGAGATTCACAAGAAAGCGGCTACATTTTGGACAGAATACGATACTCAGAATAATTTCCAAAAATGATGCTTTATTAAACATTAATAGCAGACAATAGGGTAATTACCCCGGTTCACCATCACCTCAGTATGAGATATTACTCAGACCTAAAACCACATTAAAACCACATCAAGACCGGTCTAAATATGGATGTGCTGCATAGACAATGACAAATACCTGTCTAATGCATTTGCAGCACTGTCACATTGGTTACACTACCAGTAGGAAGTATTTCAAAAAATTGTACCATCAGGGATTATGATAACACGCTAAGCAAAATGGCTAATATAGTCACCATATGGAAGAGATATAACCCTTAGCCCATGAAAGGCAATGTGGGTAAAAAATTATTATTATTATTATTAGATATAGGGAGGATTAGAGCCCCAATGATATCTATATAGACTCATACAATACAACCCCTCTTAGGCACATGTGAGTGGTACACATCCACACTAGGCAAATGCAAATCTGCAAATTATATATGAAGGAGTCCCTGTAGATGTCCTTGATGAAGTAAATGATGTAGGTAGCAAGGCCCTGCTTTACATGGTTTCTTCACCACAACGTGTGGACTATGAACCACTGTAATAGACGTGATGAAGTAAGGCCTGGTGAATTTTCCATTGGTTGTAATATATAATGGATGCCTTGCACCTAGATGATACATCATAATGTCCCCATCCTGGAATAAAACAAATAATAAATGGACAGTCAATCTGGGTACTCCTGCTTAAATATATGAAGAGAGTAACAAGAAACCTTCTTGGTTAACCTTGTAACAGTCCACTGACCACCTGTGCCATGGGTGATGTATAGTGGAGATATCCTCCGTAATTGCTGCAACGTGTTGATCCAGGGGACACCTGCTTACATCAGCCGATATCTCGCGGGCTCTGCTCTCTCCCTGGCGCCAATACAGCCTTGCATAGCTCGTGGCATGTAGAAATGGCCGCCTCCTTGCTGGTCGGCGTGTGTAACGTCAATGCGCATGACCGGAAGTGACGTATCTGACGTATGACGTCAACACGTTTCGCCGATGGGCGGATCTCACTCAGCTTCGTCAGGACCATATGGTGACTATATTAGCCATTTTGCTTAGCGTGTTATCATAATACCTGATGGTACAATTTTTTGAAATACCTCCTACTGGTAGTGTAACCAATGTGACAGTGCTGCAAATGCATTAGACAGGTATTTGTCATTGTCTTTGCAGCACATCCATATTTATACTGGTCTTGATGTGGTTTTAGGTCTGAGAGTAATATCTCATACTGAGGTGATGGTGAACCGGGGTAATTACCCTATTGTCTACTATTAATGTTTAATAAAGCATCATTTTTGGAAATTATTCTGAGTATCGTATTCTGTCCAAAATGTAGCCGCTTTCTTGTGAATCTCTTTTCACAACTTCTCCTTTTGTATGCACTCTGATGGATAGATGTTATGTAAAGGGGCACTCTGATGGGCACATGTTATGTAAAGGGCCACTCTGATGGGCACATGTTATGTAAAGGGCCACTCTGATGGGCACATGTTATGTAAAGGGCCACTCTGATGGGCACGTGTTATGTAAAGGGGAACTCTGATGGGCACGTTATGTTAAGGGGCACTGATGGGCACATGTTATGTAAAGGGGCACTCTGATGGGCACATGTTATGTAAAGGGGCACTCTGATGGGCAAATGCTATGTAAAGGGGCACTCTGATGGGCACATGTTATGTAAAGGGGCACTCTGATGGGCACATGTTATGTAAAGGGGCACTCTGATGGGCACATTATGTTAAGGGGCACTCTGATGGGTACGTGTTATGTAAAGGGGCACTGATGGGCACATGTTATGTAAAGGGAAACTGCTGGGCACATGTTATGTTAAGGGGCACTCTGATGGACATATTCTATGTTGTGCCCATCAGAGTGCCCTTGTAAGACTACACCCTACCTTGAGGGCAGCCAGGGGCTGTACCGGGATCCTTGCTGGACTCTTGTGTACAGGCAGGGAGAGGGAGCCGTAGAGACAGTGTGATGAAAGGTGCGGGGCGCACACGTGATGTCATGTTGCCATGATGACCGCCCTGCTCAGTGGCGGATCTCTCATTGAGGGCTGGTGGTCCGGGGGGCAGCACTGCTGGCGCTGTTCGCAGCTCACCATTTAGTGACCCCTGGTCTAGGGGACGGCTTTTTAAGATTTACTGGGTGAAGAAACTTTAACAGGAGAGGGTTCGGGGGTGGGGGGACTGCAACACGAATGGCGCACAGCAATTACAGGACAGGCTTGGGAGTATTGAACAGTCTAAAGCCTCACAGCTGGGGAACATGCGGCAAGTTTCTTTGGCTTCTGGCTACCTTGTGCCTACATACAACTACTTGTAGCCAATGTGTCATCCAGAACACAGCACAGTCACAGGGATCAATTTTGGGTCTTTACTCATAAGTCCCCAGGACAGCTGCCACCTTCCAGCTAACTCTAAACACAGTCCAGTGAGTGAGACAGTCCTTCTCCAGAGCAGATCCCTTGTGGTGAGGTCCTACAATCACTTCCTAAGAAAATCCAACCAGACCCTCAGCAGCTACACAGTCCATGAACTGGCTGAGGGCAGCAGCCCCTCCGGCTCTAGAATTCACCTGAGAGAGAGACCCAGCTCTCTGGCGCTTCAGACTACTTATCACCTTTCCAGCCCCCTACTGGACACTCCTCTCCAGGGATTGGTTGGAGTATGATAAATATCCAAGCTGGCTATTTGCACCTCCTTCCCTAAGCTCTGGAAGCTTCTTCTAGAGGCAGGGAAAGCGAACCAGCCTGTGAAACCACTAAAGAGACCAAGAGAAATGATCACTGCTATCTTGATAACAGGAGGAGCCAAAAGCTAAATTTACCCAGCATCCTACACTAGGAGGGGCTACATTTGTGACCCTCTATGAATTCCAGGGATGGAGTTCCTGTTGGTGGTGATGTCACCATACCTCCCAAAGCAGGTAAAGAGCTCCACCCCTGCCACGCCCCTAGTCATGCAGACACACTCCTCTCCTGCACATACTTCCCCCTGTCATACCCTCCACACTCCTCTCCTGCACATACTTCCCCCTGTCATACCCTCCACACTCCTCTCCTGCACATACTTCCCCCTGTCATACCCTCCACACTCCTCTCCTGCACATACAGTCCCCTGTCATACCCTCCACACTCCTCTCCTGCACATACTTCCCCCTGTCATACCA
This sequence comes from Staurois parvus, assembly GCF_062004578.1. Taxonomy (NCBI): domain Eukaryota; kingdom Metazoa; phylum Chordata; class Amphibia; order Anura; family Ranidae; genus Staurois; species Staurois parvus. The sequence goes on from NW_028319011.1 coordinate 229,619, forward strand.
TCCACACTCCTCTCCTGCACATACCGCCCCGTCAAACCCTCCACACTCCTCTCCTGCACATACAGTCCCCTGTCATACCCTCCACACTCCTCTCCTGCACATACAGTCCCCTATTATACCCTCCACACTCCTCTCCTGCACATACTTCCCCCTGTCATACCCTCCACACTCCTCTCCTGCACATACTTCTCCCTGTCAAACCCTACACACTCCTCTCCTGCACATACTGCCCCTGTCAAACCCTCCACACTCCTCTCCTGCACATACTGCCCCCTATCATACCCTCCACGCTCCTCTCCTGCACATACTGCTCAATCATACCCTCCACACTCCTCTTCTGCACAAACTACCCTGTCAAACCCTCCACACTCCTCTCCTGCACATACTGCCCCGTCATACCCTCCATACTCCTCTCCTGCACATACTGCCCAATCATACCCTCCACACTCCTCTTCTGCACAAACTACCCTGTCAAATCCTCCACACTCCTCTCCTGCACCTACTTCCCCCTGTCAAACCCTCCACACTCCTCTCCTGCACATACCGCCCCCTGTCAAACCCTCCACACTCCTCTCCTGCACATACGGTCCCCTGTCATACCCTCCACACTCCTCTCCTGCACATACTTCTCCCTGTCAAACCCTCCACACTCCTCTCCTGCACATACTGCCCCCTGTCAAACCCTCCACACTCCTCTCCTGTACATACTGCCCCATCATACCCTCCACACTCCTCTCCTGTACATACTGCCCCGTCATACCCTCCACACTCCTCTCCTGTACATACTGCCCCGGCATACCCACCACACTCCTCTCCTGTACATACTGCCCCGGCATACCCTCCACACTCACCTCCTGTACATACTGCCCCGGCATACCCTCCACACTCACCTCCTGTACATACTGCCCCGGCATACCCTCCACACTCCTCTCCTGTACATACTGCCCCCTGTCATACCCTCCCCACTCCTCTCCTGCACATACTGCCCCTGTCATACCCTCCACACTCCTCTCCTGCACATACAGTCCCCTGTCAAACCCTCCACACTCCTCTCCTGCACATACTGCCCCCTGTCAAACCCTCCACACTCCTCTGCTGCACATACAGTCCCCTGTCATACCCTCCACACTCCTCTCCTGCACATACTTCTCCTTGTCAAACCCTCCACACTTCTCTCCTGCACATACTTCTCCCTGTCAAACCCTCCACACTCCTCTCCTGCACATACTGCCCCATCATACCCTCCACACTCGCCTCCTGTACATACTGCCCACTGTCAAACCCTCCACACTCCTCTCCTGCACATACTGCCCCGTCATACCCTCCACACTCCTCTCCTGCACATACTGCCCCGTCATACCCTCCACACTCCTCTCCTGCACATACTGCCCCGTCATACCCTCCACACTCCTCTCCTGCACATACTGCCCCGTCATACCCTCCACACTCCTCTCCTGCACATACTGCCTCCTGTCATACCCTCCACACTCCTCTCCTGCACATACTGCCTCCTGTCATACCCTCCACACTCCTCTCCTGCACATACTTCCCCCTGTCAAACCCTCCACACTCCTCTCCTGCACACACTGCCCCCTGTCATACCCTCCACACTCCTCTCCTGCACATACTGCCCCCTGTCATACCCTCCACACTCCTCTCCTGTACATACTGCCCCGTCATACCCTCCACACTCCTCTCCTGCACATACTTCCCCCTCTCATACCCTCCACACTCCTCTCCTGCACATACTTCCCCCTGTCAAACCCTCCACACTTCTCTCCCGCACATACTGCCCCCTGTCATACCCTCCACACTCCTCTCCTGCACATACTGCCCCCTGTCATACCCTCCACACTCCTCTCCTGCACATACTTCCCCCTGTCATACCCTCCACACTCCTCTCCTGCACATACTGCCCTGTCATACCCTCCACACTCCTCTCCTGCACATACTTCCCCCTGTCATACCCTCCACACTCCTCTCCTGCACATAGTTCACCCAACAAACTCTCAGTACGTCTCTCTACTCTCATTTACCCTTGTGTTGCCCTCTGAAAAAGCAATCTGTGGTAGATCACTTTTCAGAGGACTATTGAAAGGCAGTGAGTTGACATTACATCACCTCCCTATTGCCTATTTGAACTCCTAAAATCCCTCACCGCAGCTGCCTTACAAACTCAACAGAGACAATTACTTCCGGCATGCATTTTTGCTAAGCTACCTTTGCAGCTTGGGGAGGTCAGTAAATACAGGTCGACCACCTTTTTTTATCACTCCCCCAACCACGTGTTCCGACTCTTGTGTAAAAAAAATCCCCGGCATTACTGCAATCATATATTTATCTTGACCTCGGAGTACAGGCTTGCTTATAGACTGTCAGAGCCTGGGATCAAACCTGGGCCTTCTGCGGTGAGAGGCAATGTCGCTATTTGCTGAGCAACCTGGAATGCTGGACAGCTCCCTTGACAACTGTTTGGATGATCCTTCCTTGGCCCTGTCTGTCTTGAACCCTTTTCTCCTCCCATGAACTTCCTGATAAAAGCCATTACTCTGCATTTCCTCTTTGCCAGATTATTGTGCCTTCACCAGCTAATATCCTGCTTGTCTCTCCTACTGCCATCTATACCTTCGCTACCGACCTTTGGCTTGTTCCTGGACTACGATTCTGCCTCATCTACTACCGTTTGTGACCGACCCTTGGCTTGTTGACTGACTCTGCTTCTGCTCGATCCCTAACTTGTTCGATCTGCTACTGGATTCCGGCTTACTCATTCCCTGGTGGGGTGATCCTGAGATCTGTGACCTGCTACCAACACGCAGCCAAATCCATCTCCACCATTAGGAGCTCTGGTGAACACCGGTTGGTACTTAGACTCCACACCTCGGGTGATCCCACTCCTCTGCCACAGTGACCTGCCTGTGTACCTATCCTGCTGGTTTCAGGTAAGCCTTTCCACTGCTATAGCAACTGGTCTCTGAACCTGACCCCTGATCGTGACACATTGCTTACAAAAGAGGATAAATGGTAACAAGCTGATCTGTAATAAATCCATATTAATGCATTCCATACATCATTGGATATACAATTGACGGTATACAATCCAGATATCAATACAGAATGACATTAAAATTGCATCCAAAAACTCGCCGTGTTTCGTGACTTAGTTCACTTCTTCAGGAGTAGATGCAGATATAATATCTGCACGGTAAATCATCAAGTATATAACAACCTAGTGGGATCTTGTAATATTTGAAGTCGTTCTGATCTCAAGAGTCACAAGAGGGACCCTAATACTTACAGATCAGCTAAAAATATATGACCGTATTTCCAAATGGTGATGGCCAAATCAAGATGAGTGATAAACGACAAAAACAACATGTAATGCTGGCTGCAGTGCAGAAGTGAGTAGGGAGACATAGTGAGCGATTATATGAAAGGTGCAAGACTGCACCTAGTGGTAAAAAAATGGAAAGACATCTAGGTCCCAGTCTAGTTCACAGAAAGGTGTGCCAACACACATGGAAGAAAAATATTCTTCCCAAATATATTGGCATATATTTGAAATACTACAGTTTTGGCCATATTCAATATATTTAAATAAAAAAAAAGGATATTTTACACACACATACCGTATGTTGAAATGTGTTTTTTATATATTACAAAATATATGAAAAATATTTTAAAATATATCCTTCAGATTTTGCTTTACAGAACTCATTTTAGCATATATTTGTAAATGCACTCTAAAAATGTAGATTAAATTTATTTTTAAAGACACAGTATATTTGAAAATGTATTTTTTAAAAAAATGTTCATATATTTGGAAATATATAAAAAGACATATTTCAACATACAGTATATATTATATGTTTTTTATTTATTTTAAATATAGCCAAAGTTATAGTATTTCAAATATGTCAATATATATATGGGAAGAATATTTTTAGAATAAATTTAGCTGAGCCCCATCAAGATCCAGCAATATGAATGACAGCCTCACTGTCCCAGGTCTCTGCCTCCTCATTGGCAGAGACAGCAAGCAGGAGCCATTGACTCCTACTGCTATCAATCACAGCCAGTCAGCCAATGAGGAGATAGAGGAGGTGGGGCCAAGCCATGGCACCATGTGTGAATGGACACTCGTAGCAGTGGGTGCCCCCATAGCAAGCTGTTTTCCGTGAGGGCACCCGACAGACAGGATGAGCCAGGAGAACCTGCGGGGGACCCGAGAAGAGGGTGATCCGGGCCGCTCTGTGCAAAACCACTGCACACCGCAGGTAAGTATAGACATGTTTATTATTTAACCACTTGCATACTGGGCCAATTCTGACATTCCTCTCCTACATGGAAAAATTATATATTTTTTGCTAGATAATTACTTAGAACCCCCAAACATTATATTTTTTAAGCAGAGGCCCTAGAGAATAAAATGATGGGAGTTACAATATTTTATGTCACGTGGTATTTGCGCAGTGGTTTTTCAAAAGCATATTTCTGGGTAAAAAAACACTTTAATGAATTTTAGTGAACAAAAAGACAATATAATCCACTGTGTCCGGGTGACACACCGATCACCGGGTTTCATGGTGAGCGCTCTGTGAGCCGCACACGAGCCATCGATGCAGCCTAACGTACAGGAACATTAGCCCGCATCGGCGCTGCTTCCCGTCTGCCGTCTATGTAGAATGGGCGGACGGGAAGAGGGTAAGGAGGGGGCCATGTAGCTGGCTGCTTGTCCTGGTTTGGTATGGATTTTGAGAGTAACCCCATGCCAAAAAAAACCCTTATCCGAGCATGTGGCCAGGCTGGCCAGTAAAGGGGGGAGACCCCCAGATCCTGCCAACCTAAACCCCCTCCCATCCATGTGAATGAGTATGGGGTACATTGGTCATTTTTTTGCTATTCGCCACTTCTCTTTAACTGGCAATAGCATGGTCATGCAACGCTGTACACAAATGACATTTTTCATTTTTTTTCCCACAAAAATAAAATGTGGGAATAAAGAAAGAAAGACCACCAAGTACCCAGAGCCGAACAAAAACAAAATGTAGGCAGACAAAAGCATAAACCACCATGGATCAGAAGCGGTCATTGTAATACTGGATATTTGAGTAACAATACAACAAAAATGGAATGCAGCCCTGGCTGTAATTTAGCAATAATAAAAGGAAACAAGATCAGTTTATGAAATGTACTGCACCTGGTGGTATGAAAAAAGAAAAGAGGACCCAAATCACAGAATCCAGTTCAAAGATAAAAGAATATGCCAATGAAAAATAGACCACCAAGGCCATATGCAAAAACATACATAAAAGCAGCCAAACCATGACTCAAGCACTATACATCAAAGTGTTGCTTCTCAGTATCCTCATGGGGCAAACCACCCCCATAAGCTACAACTATTTATCCCGGGGGGATGGGCTAATCAGTTGTCCCTCCCAACATTGCGTGTGCAATCAAAGAGGGGAGGCACTCAACAACAAGTGTGGCTTCTCAGTGTCCTCAAAGGAAAAAAAAAAAAAATCTTCATCTGCTTCCACCATTTGTCCCCAGGGGCTAGGCGCTGGTCCCTCCCAACAGTCTAAAAGGGGAAGCGTTCAACAACGAGGCATCCACCGCCACACAGGCACAACGGCGACGTGAGTACCATACCCCTCAAGGCTGCAGCAAGATGAAACAAAGCGCATTGGTGTGATGATGCCGCAATGACGCTGACATCACACATCAAGCACAGACATGGTGCCGATGCGGCCCAGACCCCACCTGTATAAGCAGGCTTGGGCGGAAAAAAAAAGTCAAAAGTCTCCTCAATGCATCACATCTGGAGGATGAGGCAGACCCTGGCCATCAATCCCAACCAGAAATGTCATACTGGGAAGTTTACATAATCTGTGTAGTAATACAATAAATTCTGGTCAGTATCTCGCAATGTCATTATTGTACATCTGCATGGTGCAAGAGGCCACTATGGACTGGGGTGTCCACCCAAATTAATATAACAAAAATAGAATGTGACCTGATGCACCCAGTGATGTGCCTCCATCCCTTAATATATCCAAACAACCAATATATTTGTCCTGGGACTTTAAAAGAGGCACAACACACACGACCAACGAGCAAACTTCTCATCGCTCACAAAAGGATAAAATGGTAACAAGCTGATTTATAATAAATCCATATTAATGCATTCCATACATCATTGGATATACAATTGACTGTATACAATCCAGATGTCAATACAGAATGACATTAAAATTGCATCCAAAAACTCGCCGTGTTTCGTGACTCTTAGTTCACTTCTTCAGGAGTAGATGCAGATATAATATGTGCAAGGTAAATCATCAAGTATATAACAACCTAATAATATCTTGTAATATTTGAAGTAGTTCCAATCTCAAGGGTCACCAGAGGGTCCCTAATACTAACAAATCAGCTAAAAATATATGACCGTATTTCCAAATGGTGATGGCCAGGGGAGTCTCACCTGGGAGCTGTGGAAGGATGACTCCGTGAGAACCCAAGGGGACAAACCAGAAGCGGATTGGGTGCTATCAGAATTGCACACCCATTTTCAAAGTAGTTACTATGGAAAGAAATTTGGATATACATTATATAAATTATCCTCCTTTTGTAAGCAATGAGAAGTTTATTCATTTATTAGATATTTATGTTGGAAACAAGTTATTTGTTAGACGTGTGTTGTGCCTCATTTAAAGTCCCAGGACAAATAAATTGGTTGTATGGTATACTCTGTTGGGGAAGCATACAAAGCTGTTCCATTACCTCATCTTGGCCACTCAGATTATTCCTCTCTCATTCCACTGTACAGCCCAATCAGGCAGAGAATTGTTCCAGAAAGCAAGGAGACAAGGATTTGGTCAGATGGCTCTCGAGCAGTTACAGGACTGCTTTGAGAGGACCAAATGGGAAATTTTTAAACATGGCCTAAATAGTGTTGGGCTGTATGTTCTAGTTGAACCTAAGTTCGACTTCAACACGGGCCATTTGTGTGTTGGCTGAGCACACAAACAGTACAGGTGTTCGGTAGGCTGTTCGCCTGCCATGCCCCACGATGCACTGCGCCCTGACAGTGCATTGTGATTGGTCAAAGCAATGCACCTGACCATACCAACAGTACCATGTACCACATACTCATTCACATGGGGGGGGAGGGATCTGGGGGCCCCCTTTTTAAAGGGGGTTCAAGATTCTAATAAGCCCCCCACAACCACAGCTAAGAGTTGTGGGAAGGAAACCCTTTTCCCCATCAACATGGGGACAAGGTATTTTGGGGAAGGGGAGCCCCCCCATGCCCCAAAGTACCTCCCCCATGTTGAGGGCATGTATCTGGTATGGTTCAGGCGGGGGTGCTTGCTCGTACACGCCTTTCCTGACCTGCATGTTCATATAAGGGTCTGGTATGGATTTTAGGGGGGACCCCCCATGCCATTTTTTTTTTGTTTTTATTTTGGTGTGGGTGTTGCCTTCAAAATCCATAGCAGCACCGAAGGGCTTGGTATGGATGGGAGGGGGAACCCCACGCCGTTTAAAAAAGAAAAAAAGTTTAATTGTTGGGCAATGCCAACAATTCTTTTTACATTCAGCTGTCAGAATCCCACTGACAGCGGAGACATTAATGAATGTCTCACTACTATAATACCGTGTGACTTAATATGACTCATGCCGGATATTTGTAACTGAGCGGGATCCTCCCACATACTCAGGTGGTAAGATACCGCTCAGTAAATTGTGTTTGAAGTTTGCGGTTGAACATTCTGTAGGTTTGGATGTTCAACCACGAACCGAACAGGGGGGTGTTCGGCCCATCACTAGACCTAAATACGTACACTGATACAATACTGAGTTACATCAGCACTTGTGTAGACTTTGTTACAGTTAGGAGCAGTGGTGTATTTAGGTTTAATGCTGCCCTAGGCAACACAAACATTGTCTGCCCCCAGGGACACCGACCAACAGAACCTGTCCCCCTTCCCCCTCCTGCGGAGAGAGCCTGACAACATTGACCAACAACACCTCTGCCCTCAACCCGGAAGAGCCTTCCACTACCCCCCCCCCCCCAGTGGTAGAGACACTCATCTTCACAGTTCTGGACATCCCTGCGAACAAAAGTTAGGCTCTACATACACCATCAGTCTATCGGATCCCATCTGGTTCCCACAGTGCGCGTCTCCCTCTCTTTCATCCTTTCTTCAGGGGGAGGGGGTGTAAGAGGAGCTGCCCCCTTGAAAAATGCCACCCTAGGCAAGTGCCTTGTGGTAAATAGGCCCCTGGTTAGGAAGCATATCAAGGTTTTTCCTAATCAGAAGCCCTGGATGACCAAGAGAGTACGTTGTCTTGAAAGAACGGGATGGTGCCTTTAGGGATGGGGATACGGTTAAGTATAGTGTTGCTAGAGCAAACCTAAAATTGAATACTGCAGAGAGAATGATGTACGGGAAGGTTGGAAAGGGATACAGGATATCCTAAACCACAGAGAGAACACTCACCAGGGTGCACATTTTATTATCCAATTGTCAAGGTCCTACCTTTTCCCTGAGGTTATGTTACTCCATGTGCTGGCGTCCATCTTGGATTCTGCTGTGCATGATGGGAATCCTTTTATGCCTTCAGGTCTCTGTGGTCCATCCCCCAGAGGGGTGTGGCTGATGACATATAAGCCTGTGGCCCGCACATGCTCTTTGCACTTGTGTCTTTGTGTTGCTATTACTCTGTTCTGACTCTCGTGACTCTCCTGGTATCTGATTCGGCTTGTGACTTGACTATTCTTTGTATTCTCCTTTGATCTGACCCTCTGTTGCTGAACCCGGCTCGTGACCTGTGATTCTCGTCTGCTGTCCTGTACTGTTTTGTCCTGTTGCTGAACCCGGCTTGTCTGACTACTCTTTTGCCTCTTCCACCAGCTACACGCCATTGGCGGCGGCCATTACCGCAGCTGAGGTGCCTCAGGGGCCGCGACCTGGTTCCTGGCTGCATCAAGTCCATCCCCACCATCAGGGGCCCTGGTGAAGGGCAGCCTGGGACTTAGACTCCGCGCCCTGAGGGACTTCGGTCTGTGGGTGGTGGTTGTCGTCAGCCAGTGCGTTACATTGTTAGGCCTGCCTGTCCGTTCCTCGGCCCCTGCCCTGACACCAACGGGCTGAAGAATTCAACAGCTTTTTCTCACAAGAGGATGCAGTACCCCGGCAAACAATTTCTTGAGCTCGCACATGGGTGATGCCGCACCTGTGATACAGGAACACGAGGTGAGTCAGGCATTTAAATCTGTCAATTTGTGGGTCCAGATGGGGTCCAAGGGAGGGCTGTTAAGACCTGAGCCAACCACCTTGCAGGGGTCTTTACTAATATATTTAACTGATCATTATCATTGGCTGTGGTTCCAACTTGCCTAAAATCTACTATTACTCCCATACCAAAAGTAGCAAACATAGATAGTTTGAAGGATTGTGCTCACCCCGATAATGAAGTGCTTTGAGGGATTAGTGTTAAAACGTATCAAAACAGCCTCACCAGGTAGTTTTGTGACCAGGTGACCATTGTGGTGTGAGGCAAACAATTTGTCCCTAAACATTGGGGAGATCAAGGAGTTAACGGTTTTTAGGAAGACCAAAACTGACATGGTTCTATTCTACACCAGAGGAGACATGGTAGAGCCGGTATATGATTTTAAGTGTTTAGCTATTAAAGTTTTACTAAACCCTGCATTCACTATATCTGGTCCCCCCATTCCCTATATCCGCTCTGCCCGGACCCTGCATTTCCCTATATCCAGTCCCCCCAGACCCTGCATTCCCTATATGCGCTCTCCCCGGACCCTGCATTCCCTATATCCGCTCTCCCTGGACCCTGCATTCACTATATGCGCTCTCCCCGGACCCTGCATTCACTATATGCGCTCTCCCCGGACCCTGCATTCACTATATGCACTCTCCCCGGACCCTGCATTCACTATATGCACTCTCCCCGGACCCTGCATTCACTATATGCACTCTCCCCGGACCCTGCATTCACTATATGCACTCTCCCCAGACCCTGCATTCACTATATGCACTCTCCCCAGACCCTGCATTCACTATATGCACTCTCCCCAGACCCTGCATTGACTATATGCACTCTCCCCAGACCCTGCATTGACTATATGCACTCTCCCCAGACCCTGCATTCACTATATGCACTCTCCCCAGACCCTGCATTCACTATATGCACTCTCCCCAGACCCTGCATTCACTATATGCACTCTCCCCAGACCCTGCATTGACTATATGCACTCTCCCCAGACCCTGCATTGACTATATGCACTCTCCCCAGACCCTGCATTCACTATATGCACTCTCCCCAGACCCTGCATTGACTATATGCACTCTCCCCAGACCCTGCATTGACTATATGCACTCTCCCCAGACCCTGCATTCACTATATGCACTCTCCCCAGACCCTGCATTCACTATATCAGCTCTCCTATAGTACACAACATGGAAATGCAATTATTTTAGTAAATACTAAACCTGGAAACCATCTGGCAGGAGGTTCAGAAAAGAAAAAGGTGAGGACAAAATGACTCAGAGCGGGACTGAGCAGCTGCTCTGTGTCTTATGAATGCACAGAGTGCGGCTCAGGAGTTAGCACGCACCAGTGCCCCCATAGCAAGAGGCTTACTATTGGGGGAACTGGTCAAGAGGGGAGGAGCCATGAGCACCGGCAGGGGACCTGAGAAGAAGAGGATCCGGGTTGCTCTGTGCAAAACCACTGCACAGAGAAGGTAAGTATGACATGTTTTTTTTTTTTTTTCAAATAACAAAGCTTTTACATCACTTGAGATTAAAAAACAAATTCAATTTTATTTGAAGTAAAAAGAAACAGACATGATAGAAAATGACTGATATATACATAGTTGACAAATGCCTTTGGACTGTAGGTCATGTTTGGTGCCACCTCCGCTGGACCATGTGCCACATTGGGTGCCAACATCATTGGGTAAGACTTGAAGTTCAGCTAGTCCTTGAGGCAAAAGTGACTAGCCCAAAACCAGCCTTGTCTCAACAACTGGCCAATCAGTAACCATTGGGTCTGTACCCTGGGTACACCCCACCCTGAGAAAATTTTGGCCCATAGATGTTTTGAGTATGTAGCCCCCCCCCCGTGGTGTGGATACACTGGGATGTCAAAGACCGTATTATTGGGAGGGAAATCTGAAGAGGATATTCTGGTTCTGGCTTCAGAGGGTCTGGGCAGGGGAGGCATCAGACTGGGAGTGTAAATATCCCTCCGCTCAGGTGGAGCTTGAGTATGGGGTAGGCATGTAGTCACAGAGGAAGAGGGGAAGTTGGAGTAAAGGAGAGGGTGAATGCTGGGAGGGGACACCACATTAGGGGCCATGCATTTTGAATATGACTTTGGAAGGTTCCATAAGATGTTTGAGAAGGTTGCGGCAGGATCTATATTTGGGGGTTGGGTTTGTACTGAGGGACCAGCCTCTGCATCTGATCCGACCACAGTATTGTCTTTTGAAAGATGGGGGTGGTGAAAGTCTACAGATCTGTAGGGCTGTCCATGCAGGATACAAGGAGCCAGGTCAGGAGGGTAGCCTTCTTGCCGGGTGCCTCCCGTTTTCTGCAGCTTCATGGCATCCTCAGGAATTTGGCTCACATCCACCATCCAGTAGTTGCCCTTAGCCTGCGGCTTTAGTGGATCTTTTAGGACCTGCAAAGAGTGAGAAGACATTGGAGGCGTAGGCCGGCACAGCAAATTCACACAAATCTATTACGGGTCAGGTAACCAATCCTTATGGCCTATTTATAATACAGACAAATAATTTCCCCGGATCTGCCCCTATTATCATAAATGGTTATACTTTACATGGATAATATATGTACAAAATTAAAAAGGTTTGCTTTCTATAGAGTGGAAAACCGTAGGATCCCCCATCAGGTGTGCTAAGATTTTAGCTGGAGTTCTTTTTTTTTTAATCAAAATTGTATATAAATTTAAGTATGCACAAATATACAAAATACAAAAATCAACCTATTGCAGTGTCATCTCTGCCCCTCCTGTGATGTTTCTGGCAATTTGAAAATTCTGGGAGAATGGTAAGGAATGGTTGCTGCAGGAGGGGCAATTCCCTCCACTGGAAGATAGAGCAATGCCCTGCGCTGGGGGGGGGGGACAATACTCTGTGCTGAAAGGAAGAAGAGGGTCAAACCTGCAGTAGAGGTGGTGGCAATGCCCTGGGGTGGTCATATGAAGAATATAATGATGCAATAGGTAGAATCAGTGTGGGGTAATGGGAGGATGAGGGAGGGTAAAAACACAAGGTAGAGTAATGAAGCAAAGTGGACATCTACACATACCGGGGTGTATTTACTAAAGCTAGAGAGTGCAAAATCAAGTTCACTTCTGCATAAATACCTAATCAGTTTCCAGGTTTTACTGACAAATCCTAATTGAGCAAGCAGAGGTAAGAAGCTGATTGACTACCATGCACAGCTGCACCAGATTCTGAGTGCACCAGCATTAGGCTGGCCATACATTATACAATTTTCTTGAGCCAACCACCTTGCAGGGGTCTTAACTAATCATCATCATTGGTTGTGATTCCAACCTGCTTAAAAATCTACTATTACTCCCAAACCAAAAGTAGCAAACAGATAGTTTGAAGGACCATAGGCCAATTGTGCTCACCCCGGTAATAATGAAGTTCTTTGAGGGATTGGTGTTAAAAATGCATCAAAACAGCTTCACCAGGTAGTTTAGATGCTTGTTGTGTGGGGCAAACAATGTGTCCCTAAACATTGGGGAGACCAAGGAGTTAATGGTTTTTAGGAAGACCAAGACTGACATGGTTCCAGTCTACACCAGAGAAGTGGTAGAGTGGGTATCTGCTTTTAAGTTTTTTTGGGGTATTAAAGTGTTACTAAACACTGGACTCCACATTCACTATATCTGGTCTCCCACAGTACACAGAATATGGAAATGCAATTATTTTAGTAAATATAAACTGCTAAATACCTTCTCATCAGCAGTATATAGCAGTCTTGACTTCTATCAGTGTCCAGTAGAGCACTGGCTTAAGCTTGTAGGAGCTTACTTTCTTCTTTAGTGGCATGCAGAACCCCTGACCTCTGGACAATGCTGATTGGCCCTGTGCTAATTTCATGTACTGTCCCAAGAAAAAACCTCTAGCAATACACACCAAACTGAGCATGTGCAGAGTGTCTTCACACGATATGTCTTATCAGGATGTAACAGGGGGAACACTAAGGGGAGAATCAGAAGACAGGATCAAACAGCATTTTTACACACCGCAGAGGATTAACCCCTTAGGTTCCACGGTGAGTATAACAAGCATTCTTTACTGCATATAGTTAGTTAGGCTGAAAAAAAAAGTAATAATCCTATACCCACAGTTGATCCAGAGGAAGGCAAAAAACCCCAGCAAAGCATGATCTAATTTGCACCTGCTGGGGAAAAAAAAAATCCTTCCTGATTCCCGAGAGGCAATCGGATATTCCCTGGATCAACTTTACCTATAAATGTTATATCCAGTTATATTCTGTGTATCCAAGAAAGAATCCAGGACTTTCCTACAGCAATCCACTGAGCTGGTCAGAACCAACTCTTGAGGGAGTCTATTCCACATTTTCACAGCTCTCACTGAAGAAACCTTTGTGTTTTGGAGATTAAATTTCTTTTCCTCCAGACATAAAGAGTGCCCCCTTGTCCTCTGATGACCTCAGGGTGAATAACTCTACACCAAGTTCACTATATGAACCACTGATGTATTTATACATTGTGATCATATCCCCCCCCCTTATGTATTATACATGGTGATCATATCCCCCCCTTATTATACATGGTGATCATATCCCCCCTTATTATACATGATGATCATATCCCCCCCTTGTGTATTATACATGGTGATCATATCCCCCCCCCCTTGTGTATTATACATGGTGATCATATCCCCCCCCTTGTGTATTATACATGGAGATCATATCCCCCCTTATGTATTATACATGGTGATCATATCCCCCCCTTGTGTATTATACATGGTGATCATATCCCCCCCTTGTGTATTATACATGGTGATCATATCCCCCCTTAATCTCCTCTTCAAGAGAATAAACTCAGTTCCTCTAATCTTTCCTCATAGCCGATCTCCTCCATGCCTCATATCAGTTTGGTTGCCCTTCTCTGTACTTTCTCCAGTTCCCCAATGTTCTTTTTGTGAATTGGTGCCCAAAACTGAACTGCATATTCCAAATGAGGTCTTACTAATTATTTGCTCCGGGGTAATATGATCTCTCTGGAGTCTATACCTCTTAATATAAGAGGATTTTGCTAGCTATAGAAGCCTCAGCTTGGCATGTCATGCCATTATTAGGATTGTGATCTACCAGAACCCCCAGATCCTTCACCATTGATTCCCCAGTTGTACTCCCCCTAGTAAAAAAGGGTTCCAACACTGAACCCTGGGGTACACCACTGATGACCCCAGACCATTCATTAACTACTCTGAACACGATCTTTTAGCCAGTTTTCTATCCATTTACATATGGATTTTTCCAAGCCCGTAGACTTTACCTTACAAGTTAGCCGTGTGTGGGGAACTGTGTCAAACGCTTTTCCAAAATCCAAGTATACCACGTCCACCGCCACCTCTGTCCAAGGTTTTGCTCACCCCCTCAAAAAGAAATCAGATTTGTTTGACAACTTCTGTTTTTCATGAATCCATGCTGTCTGTTGCTTAAAATATTTGTTTCCAGCAAGAACTCATCTATGTGGTCTTTTATTAAACTCTCCAGTATCTTCCCAACTATAGAAGTTAAACTAACAGGTCTGTAATTACTTGGTAAAGATTTTGACCTTTTTATATATAGGCACCACATTGGCCTTACAGCAATCCAGTGGTACTATGCCAGTCATTAAAGAGCCCCTACAAATTAGAAACAATGGCTTTGAAAAGACAGAGCTCAATTCTTTAAGGACCTGTGGGTGTATGCCATCTGGTCCAGGGGCTTTAGTCACCTTTATTCTGTATAAATATTTTTAGATCATATCAATTGTGAGCCAATGTGGATCATCTGGAGCTGTATCAGTACCATGCCCATTATGAACAAGAGCTCCCACATGCTCCTTTGTATATACAGAGCTGAAGAAGGCAATAAATTTGCCTTCTCTCTGTCCCCAGTCACCCCCTCTAGATTATTTAGTAAAGGGCCTACATGCTCGGACCGGACCTTCTTACTATTAATATATTTGAAGAATTTTTTGGGGTTGGTCCTGCTATCTTTTGCAATCTGTCGTTAGTTTTCAATTTTTGCGGCCTTTATTTCCTTTTTCCATATTCTGTTATATTCTTTGTAATGTTTAAACGATAATAGTGATCCTTCATTTTTTTATTTATTAAAAGTTCTTCTCTTATTATCTATAGCCTTTTTAACTTTGGCTATCAGCCACATAGGTTTGATTTTTAGCCTTTTAAACTTGTTGCCCATGGGATTATATTTTGCAGTGTGAACTCCCATTTCTGTGTTGTGTTCATCAATGCCAATATTCCCTCCCAGTCTAAGTCTTGGAAAATTACCTCTTGAACTTAAGCGGTTTTTATTTTTCCTGTATGTGCTCGCCGTTTACAGTTAATAAATGAATTCATGTTATGGTCACTGCTAGCCAGATGTTCTTTTATATGCACATTCGTAAAAAGCTCTGCATGGTTTGAGATTACCAGGTCCAGCAGAGCATCATTCCTAGTTGGGGCCTCTATGAATTGTACCATAAAATTGTCCTGTAGTAGGTTTAAAAAGGTTTGCCCTTTAACTGTTCCTGCAGTACCATTACTCCAGTCAATTTCCAGGTAGTTAAAATCCCCCATTATTATCACTGTCCCAGACCTTTAGATCTGTGTAAGGAGCCGAGTCTCCATCTCCTCATTAACACTGGGAGGCCTATAACAAACTTCAATGACTACCTTAGTATGCACCCCCATGTGCAGTTCCACCCATAATACTTCAGCCTCATCACACTCCCCATCAACTAGGTCCTCTTTTACACTCGCTCTGAGATCACTTCTCATATAGAGACAGACACCACCACCTTTCCTATTACTCTGTCTCTCCGAAAGAGAACATAGCCAGGAATATTAATGGTCCAGTCAAGCGAAGAATGAAGCCAAGATTCAGCAATACCAATTAAATCATAGCTCTCCATGCAAAAAAGATTCCAACTCACCTATTTTGCTTGACAGACTTCTGGCATTGTTGAACAAACACTGACACCTTGTTCACACGTATTTTGCATATTTATTGTCATACAAATGGTACCGATTCCACTGGTTGTTTGCATCATGGGAACGGTCTTATCAGCCATAGCCTTCCCCCCATCTTCCCCCATTCCACCCACCAATAAGTACTGACCCGTCTGATCTGTCTACCCAGTTATAATCTAATTCTCCCTCCCCCCTTGATCCTAATTTAAATACTCCTCCAGCCTTCCCTTAAACCTCTCCCCCAGCACAGCAGACCATCTCTAACATATAGGTTGCACCCCAATGAAAAGTCAGCCCAGTGCTTTAGGAACCCAAATCCTTCCCTCTTACACCAGGTCTTCAGCCATGCATTGAGTTCTCTAATCTCCCCATCTTTCCCGAGTTGCGCATGGCACAGGTAATATTTCATAGAATATCACCTTGGAGGTTCTTTCCTGCAACTTGCAGCCTAATACTTTAAATTGATTTTTAAGCAGCCTCCATCTTCCATGTATTCTGTCATTGGTTCCAACATGAACCAAGACCGCTGGGTCATGCCCAGCCCCTCCCAGTAATTTATTAACCCGGTCCACCACATGCCGAACCCTGGCACCAGGGAGACAGCAAACCATTCGGTTGAGGTGATCCTGGCGACAAATTCTATCAGTCCTTCTGGTCATAGAATCCTACTACTACTACCACCAGCTGTCTAAGCCTTCCTGCACTACCCTCACCACCCCTCCCAGATGGTCTGCCATCCCGGCTGTTAGGGATAGCAGTGACATCCAGGGGTGCCACCCCCACATCTTCAACCAACTTGCCCAGCCTGTTTGGGTGCTCAAACCCAGGGCCAGCCTTCCTTCTCTATGAGCCCCTACCACTCCCTCATTACAGTAACCCATCTTCCTACCTGATAATCCTAATTATCCCCTCTGCCCTCCACATCAGTCCCATTAGCTACCTGCTCAGAGAGCAGAAGACCCCTTTCAAGGTTGATAGCTCTGCCCAGCGTTGCAACTTCCTCCTCCAGAACTCTAACACGAGATTCTAGAAAGGCAAGCCGCTCACATCTGTCACAGCGGTATCCATCCCGGAGCTGTTGCTCCATTGTTGCATACATGCGGCACACTGTGCACTGCACAAACTTTCCACCCCGCTAGCACTCATATCCCATCACAATACTAACAGGAAAGATCACTTGTCACTTACAGGTTAGTAGACTCCTCTTATAATCTCCTGTTTCCAACTCCATTTTTTTTTTAACTCCACTTATTAAATGTCCACTTAGTTCAGTGGTTCTCAACCTTTCTAACGCCGCGACCCCTTAATACAGTTCCTCATGTTGTGGTGACCCCCAACCATAAAATTATTTTCGTTGCTACTTCATAACTGTAATTTTGCAGTAGGAGGAATAGTGCCACGTCATTGGTGTCAGTGGGAGGAATAGTGCCCCATCATTGGTGTCAGTGGGAGGAATAGTGCCCCGTCATTGGTATCAGTGGGAGGAATAGTGCCCCATCATTGGTATCAGTGGGAGGAATAGTGCCCCATCATTGGTGTCAGTGGGAGGAATAGTGCCCCATCATTGGTATCAGTGGGAGGAATAGTGCCCCGTCATTGGTGTCAGTGGGAGGAATAGTGCCCCATCATTGGTGTCAGTGGGAGGAATAGTGCCCCGTCATTGGTGTCAGTGGGAGGAATAGTGCCCCATCATTGGTATCAGTGGGAGGAATAGTGCCCCATCATTGGTATCAGTGGGAGGAATAGTGCCCCATCATCGGTATCAGTGGGAGGAATAGTGTCCCGTCATTGGTGTCAGTGGGAGGAATAGTGCCCCGTCATTGGTATCAGTGGGAGGAATAGTGCCCCATCATTGGTATCAGTGGGAGGAACAGTGCCTCATCATTGGTATCAGTGGGAGGAATAGTGCCCCATCATTGGTATCAGTGGGAGGAATAGTGCCCCATCATTGGTATCAGTGGGAGGAATAGTGCCCCATCATTGGTATCAGTGGGAGGAATAGTGCCCCATCATCGGTATCAGTGGGAGGAATAGTGTCCCATCATCGGTATCAGTGGGAGGAATAGTGTCCCATCATTGGTATCAGTGGGAGGAATAGTGCCCCATCCTTGGTGTCAGTGGGGGGAGGAATACTGCCCCATCCTTGGTGTCAGTGGGGGGAGGAATTGTGCCCCATCCTTGGTGTCAGTGGGGGGAGGAATTGTGCCCCATCGTTGGTGTCAGTGGGGGGAGGAATCGTGCCCCATCCTTGGTGTCAGTGGGGGAGGAATAGTGCCCCATTGTTGGTGTCATTTGGGGGAGGAATCGTGTCTCATCGTTGGTGTCAGTGGGGGGAGGAATAGTGCCCCATCGTTGGTGTCAGTGGGAGGAATAGTGTCCCATCGTTGGTGTCAGTGGGAGGAATAGTGCCCCATCATTGGTATTAGTGACACCAATGATGGGGCACTATTCCCACTGACACCAATGATACTTACCTTGCAGACTCCTGCTCCAGCCTGGGCTCGCTCGCTCCCTCCCTCTCCCATGGTACCGACACTTACCTGTCAGATGTCTTCCTTCTCCGGCCGCTGTCCTCCTCTTCACTCACTCGATCTTCGCGGTGCCGCTCGGCTCCTCCTCTCCAAGCTCCACCTCCTTGCCGGTGATTGGCCGCCTGTGTGCCTCTCCTGAGCTACAGTACCGGCGGCCAATCACAGGCGAGGATTGATCTCGAGGTGTGTCCAGATGACAGGGGCGGCATGTCATCCCGCCCACACCTGGAGACGGCGGTGGCGGTGGCGAGGAGCGGTGTCTCGGTTCCTAAGACTATCGGAAATATGTGTTTTCCGATGGTCTTAGGCGACCCCTGTGGAAGCGTCGTTCGACCCCCAAAGGGGTCGCGACTCCCAGGTTGAGAACCGCTGACTTAGTTAAAGGTCCAGCAAGCAAAATACAGGCAAGCTCAGAGTGAGCTCTACAGCAAGTTATATAGGACCTGTATCACCTGGGACCAATTAACCCCGCCCCTTAATTAGAAGAGTGAAGGAAGACAAGGAAAGGAAGAAAAAAAAGTGACAGAAAAAGGGATTTAAAAAAGTAAAATCTTTTAGCAAGACCCAAAGAAGAAAATAAAACAACTACAAGCACCAGCAGTCAGCAGCAGTCAGAAGTAAAATGTTTTCACATTTCCCAGTCTTCAGTGATCAGCCAGCATACAATGCCAGACTGATTGTACTGTTGTGGGTTTAGTAACACTTTATGTCACCTGGAACACTCCAGCAACTATGGAAGAATGTTGTTCATTGACTAGAGTTCGGCTTTTAATACCGTTATCCCAGATCTATTGGTGGGGAAGATGCTGAAGCTGAATATGCCCCCTTCCCTTTGCTCTTGGACAGTGGTCTCCAAACTACAGCCCTGGGGCCAGATGTGGCCCTCTGATTGCCTTTATCTGGCCTTTGAGGCATTATTCCTGCCAGTCACACCAACAATGGGGCACTATTCTTCCCACTGACACCAACAATGAATCACTATTCCTTCCACTGACACCAACAATGAGGCACTATTCCTTCCACTGACACCAACAATGAGGCACTATTCCTTCCACTGACACCGACAATGAGGCACTATTCCTCCCACTGACACCAACAACGAGGCACTATTCCTTCAACTGACACCAACAACGAGGCACTATTCCTTCCACTGACACCGACAACGAGGCACTATTCCTTCCACTGACACCGACAACGAGGCACTATTCCTTCCACTGACACCGACAACGAGGCACTATTCCTTCCACTGATACCGACAACGAGGCACTATTCCTCCCACTGACACCGACAACGAGGCACTATTCCTTCCACTGACACCGACAACGAGGCACTATTCCTTCCACTGACACCGACAACGAGGCACTATTCCTTCCACTGACACCGACAACGAGGCACTATTCCTTCCACTGACACCGACAACGAGGCACTATTCCTTCCACTGACACCGACAACGAGGCACTATTCCTTCCACTGACACCGACAACGAGGCACTATTCCTTCCACTGACACCGACAACGAGGCACTATTCCTTCCACTGACACCGACAACGAGGCACTATTCCTTCCACTGACACCGACAACGAGGCACTATTCCTTCCACTGACACCGACAACGAGGCACTATTCCTTCCACTGACACCGACAACGAGGCACTATTCCTTCCACTGACACCGACAACGAGGCACTATTCCTTCCACTGACACCGACAACGAGGCACTATTCCTTCCACTGACACCAACAACGAGGCACTATTCCTTCCACTGACACCGACAACGAGGCACTATTCCTTCCACTGACACCGACAATGAGGCACTATTTCTTCAACTGACACCGACAATGAGGCACTATTCCTTCCACTGACACCGACAACGAGGCACTATTCCTTCCACTGACACCGACAACGAGGCACTATTCCTTCCACTGACACAGACAACGAGGCACTATTCCTTCCACTGACACCGACAACGAGGCACTATTAACAGTAAGGCACTATTCCTCCCACTGACACCAACAATGGGGCACTATTCCTTCCACTGACACCAACAATGGGGCACTATTCCTTCCACTGACACCAACAATGGGGCACTATTCCTTCCACTGACACCAACAGTGGGGCACTATTCCTTCCACTGACACCAACAAGGGGGGCACTATTCCTTCCACTGGCACCAAGGAGGCACTATTCCTTCCACTGACACCAACAATGGGGCACTATTCCTTTCACTGGCCCCAACAATGGGGCACTATTCCTTTCACTGACACCAACAAAGAGGCACTATTCCTGCCACTGACACCAACAATGAGGCACTATTCCTGCCACTGATGCCAACAATGGGGCACTATTCCTTCCACTGACACCAACAGTGGGGCACGATTCCTTCCACTGACACTAACAATGGGGCACAATTCCTGCCACTGACACCAACAATAGGGCACTATTCCTGCCACTGACACCAACAATAGGGCACTATTCCTGCCACTGACACCAACAATAGGGCACTATTCCTTCAACTAACACCAACTATTTCTCCCCATAAAACCAAAGATCGGGCATTGTTTACTCCCATGGCCCCCCTACAGTCTAAAGGACACTAAACTGGCCCTTTCTTTAGAAGGTTTGGAGACCCCTACTCTTGGATAAAGGATTTCCTGGTAGAGCACCCACAGGGGGTCACACTGAGTAAGCATGTGTCATCCCAGGGTGTGGTCAGCATAGGAGTACCACATGGTTGTGTATTGAGTCCCCTTCTCTACTCTCTATACCCTTGTGATTGCACTCCCTGCTTTTCTACAAAACGTAACATCAAAGTTTCAGATGACACCACCATAGTAGGTTGCATCACAAGAGGGGATGAGAAGCATTACAGGGAAGAAGTGGCCAATTCAGTAGAGTGGTGTGAGGGAAACAATTTGTCCCTAAACACTGGGGAGACCAAGGAGTTAAAAGCTGATTTTAGGAAGACCAAGACTGACATGGTTCCATTCTACACCAGAGGAGACGTAGTAGAGCCGGTATCTGCTTTTAAGTTTTTAGGTATTAAAGTGTTACTAAACCACAGACCCTGCATTCACTATATCTGGTCTCCCCGGACCCTGCATTCACTATATTCGGTCTCCCCGGACCTTGTATTCACTATATCTGCTCTCCCTGGACCCTGCATTTACTATATCTGGTCTCCCAGGACCCTGCATTCACTATATCTGGTCTCCCTGGACCCTACATTCACTATATCTGGTCTCCCAGGACCCTGCATTCACTATATCTGGTCTCCCTGGACCCTGCATTCACTACATCTGGTCTCCATGGACCCTGCATTCACTATATCTGGTCTCCCTGGACCCTGCATTCACTATATCTGGTCTCCCCGGACCCTGCGTTCACTATATCTGGTCTCCCCAGACCCTGCATTCACTATATCTAGTGTCCCCGGACCCTACATTCACTAAATCTGCTCTCCCCGGACCCTGCATTCACTATATCTGCTCTCCCCGGACCCCGCATTCACTATATCTGCTCTACCCGGACCCCGCATTCACTATATCTGGTCTCCCAGGACCCAGCATTCACTATATCCGCTCTCCCCGGACCCTGCATTCACTGTATCTGGTCTCCCCAGTCCCTGCATTCTCTATATCTTGTCTCCCCGGACCCTGTATTCACTATATCTGGTCTCCCCGGACCTTGCATTCACTATATCCGGTCTCCCTGGACCCTGCATGCACTATATCTTGTCTCCCTGGACCCTGTATTCACTATATCTGATCTCCCCAGACCCTGCATTCACTATATCTGGTCTCCCCGGACCCTGAATTCACTATATCTGGTCTCCCCGGACCCTGCATTCACTATATCTGGTCTCCCTTTACCCTGCATTCACTATATCTGGTCTCCCCAGACCCTGCATACACTATATCCAGTCTCCCCGGACCCTACATTCACTATATCTGATCTCCCCGGACCCTGCATTCACTATATCCGCTCTCCCCAGACCCTGCATTCACTATATCTGGTCTCCCACAGTACACAGAACATGGAAATGCAATTATTTTAGTAAATATAAATTACTAAACCTGGAAACCATCTGGCAGGAGGTTGGAAAAAGAAAAAAGGTGAGGACAAAACGACTCGAGGAAGGTTTCTTTCTTTCCAATAGCTATCAAGGCCCTAAATGGTCATTTTGAGTATTATTATCTCGCTCCAAGTGACTTGGCTTGATGTTGTGGTCGTCGTTTCTTTTAGGCTTTTATATGGGGGGATGGGGACAATGTTCACATGTGTGCATGTTGAGAATGTTATATGTTCATGTGTGTGTGGAGTTTTTTTTTTTATAGAATTTCATTGTGATTTACGTTGCAATGACAATAAAGTACCTATCTTTTTTTATTTCAAAAAAGTTTATTGGTGAATTACAGAATTACAAAGGAACTTGTAAAATACAAGAGGATAAGGCAGTCATCAATAGGTACAACATGAGAAAACAGAGATCATATGCAAGAACATAGACCGACAAATAACTAGGCCACAACCGGGTTATGCATGTAATACTCAGGCAGCATGAAAAGGCATAATAGAGGCTGATAACAGAGAACCTCATGTAGATATACCTCAAGGCATAGGCCCGCAATGGGGGGGCGAATGTAGTGCACATACAAAAAATGTGGCGACAGTCGTTATGTAGCAAAGGTATCTGAATACAAATGAAAACTGTCGTAGAGACTCTAATAAGTATAAGATAATATTGATGTAGTTATGCCCAATGATCTCTTGAAGACTACATAAAGTGCAGAAGAGTGTGTGAGAAGAAAAGGAAAAGAGTGTGGGAGATGGGAGAGATGAAAGAGAAGAGAAAGAAAAAGAGAAAAAAAAAAAAAGGGGGGGAGGGGGTAGAGGAAAGGGGGAGGAAGGACAAAGGGAGAGGGTGGAATAAGGGGAGGAGTAACGTGCGAATTAAGTGTCATCGTCTATACGTTAGGATATAAACAGAAGTAGACAGAACCTGAACCGCCACAGGGGACATGCAAATGGGGGCAGATACACTTAAGGAAACACATTGCCAGCCATTCGGAAAAAGAGAAAGGGGTGTCATAGGAGGGTGAGCTGAATTAGATCAAGTAGATTGGTCCATGAGGGACTGATATGCAGGGGTGGTCTGAAAGTGAGTCCAACAGGCCCAAGTGTGGGAAAATTTGGTCAGGGTATCAAGTGCAGTCGCAATCAGTTTTTCCATCTCCGCCACTTTGCCCAAGCGGATAAGCCAATCTTGTATGGAGGGACGGCGAGTGGAGCCCCAAAATACAGGTAAGCAGAGTCTGGCTGCGTTGACATATGCATAGCTAAGGATTTAAAATACTGTCCCCACGGAAGGGAGGAATAGTGGAGGAGGAACTGAGTCAGAGAAAGAATCAATGGTAAGGTAGTTACAGACACCACAATCCGATAGACCTCTTGCCAGAATGGTTGAATGATTGGGCAAGACCACCAGATGTGGAGAAATGACCCATCTGACGTCCAGCATCTCCAACAGCTGTTGGGCAAGGATTCTCTCTTGTCAGGTATCACTAACACCATTGATCCTGCAGGTTTGTCGGCCACCAACGCCCCTTTGACGTTGGAGGAGCTGCACTCTGCGGCTAAATCCTTCAGGCGGGGCAGGACCCCGGGCTGCGATGGTCTCCCAGCAGAGCTCTATGTAGCGCTGTGGGACCTCGTGGGCCCGGACCTGCTCGAGCTGTACGAGGAGATGGTGGTGGAGGGCAGGATGCCTCCTTCGTTGAGGGAGGGAATGATCACGATCTTGTACAAGCGTAAGGGGGAGAGATGTGACTTGAAAAACTGGCGTCCCATCTCTCTCCTGAACGTGGACTACAAGATCCTCGCCAAAGTCCTGGCTAACAGGCTGAAGGCCGTCATCGGACAGATCATCCACCCGGATCAGACTTGCGGCATTCCTGGCCGCAGGATTGCAGACAGCCTAGCGCTCGTCCGGGACACGGTCCAATACATCAAGGACCGCCGTGTGCACGCGGCCCTGGTCAGTCTTGATCAGGAAAAGGCCTTTGACCGTGTCTCCCATGGGTGTATGTGCAGAGCCCTGCACAGGTTTGGTCTTGGGGAAATGTTTTGTCGGTATGTTGACCTGATGTATAACGACATTTGTAGTACTGTGCAGGTGAACGGCTGGAAAACTGACCCCTTCCCGGTCCTCTCCGGGGTCAGACAAGGCTGCCTTCTTTCACCTCTGCTTTTTGTTTGCTGTATAGAGCTCTTTGCCGAATGCATCAGACGGAATCCAGAGATCGGGGGAATCACCGCGCCGGGACCAGACAGAAGGGAAGTGAAGTGCTCGCTCTACATGGACGACGTGACGGTGTTCTGTGCCAACCAGCGCTCCATCGACCTGCTCGTCCAGACCTGCGAGGACTTCGGCCAAGCTTCGGGGGCAAAAGTCAACTGCGGGAAGTCAGAAGTCATGCTCTTCGGAAAGTGGTTCCTGCCTTCTTCTGCATCCATGCCCTTTGGCATCAAGACAGACTTCATGAAAATCCTGGGAGTTTGGTTTGGTGCCGAGGGTGCAGCCATGAAGTCTTGGGAGGAGAGACTGTCAAAGATGCGACAAAAGTTTGGACTTTGGAGCCTCAGAGACCTCACCATCGAAGGGAAGACACTGGTACTCCGCAGCGAGATTCTCCCTGTGTTGCAGTACCTCACCCAGGCCTGGCCCCCACGGGTCAACACCTGTAAGGCCATCACCAGGGTGGTGTTTCACTTCATCTGGGGCTCCAAGATGGACAGAGTGAAGAGGGCAGTCATGTTCAAGGAACCCCTCAAGGGCGGTAAGGGCGTGCCCGACATCGCCACCCAACTGAGGGTGTTCTTTGCCTGCAACTGCATCCGCAGAACTTTGCCAAAAAGGATTATGGACTCTGGCAGGAACGTAATGTCACGCTTCTTCCTGTTGCCTCTCTGGAGGTCCCTCGGATGGGACAATTGGGACAGTTCCATCCCCTACAACTGGGACACTCCTTGGTACTACCTGGATACCTTCAAGTTTATCAAGGAGCAGGGGCTACAGGGAGTCAAGCCTGACTTGTGGAAGCCAAAGATCATTTACAAGCTCATCAGAGCAAGTGACATTTTGGAGTCGGTTCCAGGCCTGCCTTCAGACACCTGCAAGGTGGTCTGGAGGAATGTGTCTTCAAACATCCTCACCAACAGGCACAAGGACCTGGCATGGATGGCAATCCAAGGGGGGTTGCCTCTCAGGACATTTATGCATGCCAGGAACCTGAGCAGATACAGACACTGCCCCTTCTGCATCATCCACGAGGAAACGGTTCATCACGTTTTCTGGGAGTGCTCTTTTGCTCAGGACCTGTTGAGGGCCCTGGAACCTGAACTCAAGGACTTTGTGCCACAGACAACCATCACACACTTTGGGGTGTTGAATGGACTTTTCTGTGGAACGTTTTCTCTGGAGGACATTGACAGCGCCTGGCGGGTGCTGTGTTGTTTTAAGGACGCTTTATGGTGCGCCAGGAAGCACCTCATCCACCAGCAGGAGAGGATGTACATTGAGGACTGCCGCAGACTGATCCTCAGTCTGCTCAGGGACTATACCTTGATGGACTTTAAGGAGGAAGAGGACGTCTGAAGATCTCCCCTTCCCCCTACTCCCCCTTGCGTGTCTTTGTCCCTTCAATAAAGCTTCGGGCCTGTGACCCTTTCCCCCCCCACACCCGATGCTTATTGTATATTGTAACTAATCGTATCTTGCATGACTTTGTAATGGTAGGAAATGTTCTTTGTCTTAGGATGCTATGGTCTCGGGGTAAGCGGCGTTATGCATGACGTGTTGGTCTGGGGATTCGTCCGCCACGCACATCACGTCAGGCATCATACCGCTGAGTGAATGTATTATTGAATGTATTTATCGTATGCCTGGAACTATATTGCAATGTGGTGCGCTGCGTCGCAGTATAGGGTGAGCTGTACCCCGATAACGAGTATCATGTTTTTTTATACTTATGTAAAGTATCCTAAAAAAAAAGCTGTTGGGCAAGGAAGGGTTGTAGCGATGAATTCTTGAAGGAGTTCGGTACCATCTGGAGGCCAGTTTGTAGCTGTTTTCTTGCGTCGAAACATTGAGGGAGCATTTGTGGGAGTAACTAAAAATTAGGTCCAAATCTGAATCCGACAGGTTGGTATCCAGCTCTCTGTTCCATGCACGGCATGAAGGAAGAGAATTGTAGGTCCTACTCCCAACAAGGAGGGGGTACACCTCTGAGATCAAATGCTTTTGGGGTTCGGCTTTAGAGCATACGGATTCGAAAGGGTAAGAGGACGGGCCCAGTTGTGACGGTCTTTATGCGAAAGCAAGAAGTGTCTCATCTGGAGATAAGCCCAGACAGGGAAATCACAGATACCCAGGCTGTCTAGTAATTCAGCAAATGTTTTCATCCTGCCTTTATGAAGAAAGTGTTTTACTATAATCTGAGGGTGCGGCCAGTGTTTGGACAGGAAGGCTTCATGCATGCCAGGAGGGAAGTCTGGGTTAAGGAGTTGGGCATATCAGAAATGGATACAGACTTACAAGCCAAGCGGAAAATTTTTAAGGTGGGCCCCAGCAGAGGGTGTGTGAGAAGGACTTGAGGGGTATGCCTTGGTAGGAGCCATGGGATCGACGCCAAGGGTGAGGGTGAAAAGGCATTCTCCAAATGGACCCAATCTTTGGTAGCCGAGCGGACGTGCCAATCGATTATGCGGGAAAGGTGACAAGCCCAATAATAGCGGTGAAGGTCAGGGAGCCCAATTCCTCCTCTAAGTTTAGGAAGGATCAGTTGGGAGAATGCAATGCGTGGCCGCTTATGGTCCCAAAGGAATAGGGAGCACAATTTTTTACAGAAGGCAAAAAAAGCGAGTGGCAGAAGAATCGGCAATGTTTGAAAAAGAGAGAGTAGACGGGGGAGTATGTTCATTTTTAGTATCGCCGCCCTTCCGAACCAAGAGAAGCAAGGGCGATGCCATTTAGTGAGATCCTCCTGTATAGAACGAAGGGCGAGAAGGAAATTTTTGGTGTAGAGGTCGTCAAGATTACAGGTAAGTTGCACACCAAGATAAGAGAGGGCATTCCTTTCCCACTGAAACGGAAAGTGAGACTGACAAAATGAAACCAGGTCAGGGGAAAGAGAGATGTTAAGAGCATAGGACTTAGAGAAGTTGATTTTAAGATTCGACAGAAATTGAAAGAAAGCGAAGTCTTTCAATAGATTCGGCAATGTGGTATGGGGGTCGACAAGAAACAGGAGGATGTCATCCGCATAAGCAGCAAGCTTACAGTATATTCTTTGCTGCCTTGATCCCTTTGATATCAGGATTTGAGCAAATTTTCCTTAACAAAGGCTCAAGGGATAAGACGAACAGGAGCGGGGAGAGGGGGCAACCCTGGCGTGTTCCATTTCTTAGGTGGAAGGGGTTTGATAAGTGTCTCTTTACCCGGACTCGAGCTGTTGGATCAGCATATAGGGCCATTATGAAGTTTAGCATTCTCTCCCCCAAACCCAACGCCATCAAAGACGCCTTCAAGTAGTCCCATGCAATCCTATCAAAGGCCTTTTCAGCATCTAAAGAAAGAAAAAATCCAGGAGTGTTAGATTTACAAAGCCAATGTTGGAGATTAAGGGCCTTAATGGTGTTGTCCCTTGCTTCTCTACCAGGGATAAAACCCACCTGATCTAAATTGATCAGGGCGGGAAGCAAGGGGAGGAGCCGTTTAGCAACAATTTTCACGAACAATTTGATGTCAACATTCAGCAGGGAAATGGGTCTGTAATTGGGAACCAGAGTATCGTCCTTACCGCTTTTGGGGATAACCATAATGTAAGCCTCTAAAAGTCGGGAATGTGACTGGGGAGACTGAGAGAGAGTATTGAAAGCGGAAAGAAAAGGGGCACCTAGGATGTCTAGGAAGGATTTATAATATGCTACTGAAAAACCATCAGGACCCGGGCTCTTACCAGGTTTCATCTGCTTTACAGCGCACTGTTGCTCAATCAGGGTCAGATCTTTTTCCAGAGAGTGAGCCTGTTCCTCAAAGAGAGCAGCTGGGCTATAAAGATGAAGGAATTCAGAGATCAGGGAAGCTCTGGATTTTGTCGGTCTGCAGAGGGGGATGTTCAGGAGGGAGATTATATAAGGATTTATAAAACTGTTTGAAATGGGAGGCAATGTCGGGGTTGGATGTAGCCACCGTGCCATCGGAGCCTCTGATTTTATGTACCGTCATGCTGGACCGTTTCTCGTGAAGAGCACTAGCTAGAAACTTCCTGCTCTTATTTTCGACTTCATAGTACAATTTTTGTGAAAGAATGTATCTTTTTTTGACCACCGTACCCAATTCTGTGAGAAGTTGTATGCGGGTGTTCGTAAGTTCTGACAAGGTCAACGCAGCTAGAGTCTTCTTATGGGCTTTTTCCAAAGATTGAATCCTGTCCGTAAAGAGTTTCAAACGCTCGTCTGTCTCTTTTACGTCTTGTCGCTATAGCTATGAGTGTACCGCGAATGACACACTTATGGGCTTCCCACTGCGTGAGGGGAGAGGTGTCTGAAGAGCAATTCAAGGAGAAATACTCAGTCAGGTTGTAACGGATCTCTTGTTCAATAGCAATGTCAGTAAGAAGGGAAGCGTCCAGGCGCCGGTACTTCGAGCATATGTGTTTTTCGGGAAACCGCAACGTCATGGTTATGGGATGGTGATCGGAGAGGACCATCGGTTCCATGGAGGCAGCATGAAGGAGTGGGAAATCTGACTGTGACAAGAAGAAGTAATCTATCCTAGAGTATTTGTTATGTGGTGTGGAACAGAAAGTGTAGTCCTTAACAGTAGGGTAGAGAGTTCGCCAGGAATCGTGTAGTTGCAAGTGTTGTAATTGTAAGCGTATCTGCTTAAGAGCTTTGTAAGGCAAAAAGGAGCTGCCCGAAGAGGAGTCCAACAATGGGCTTAAAGGGACATTCAGATCTCCCCTCAATATCAGCACACCCGTTTGGAAAGCGGCTAGGGCAGAGCTGAGCGAGCATGTGAACGAAACCTGTTTGGCGTTGGGAGCATAAACGTTAGCAAACGTGTTGGGTCGATTGGCGAAGGAGCTCTTTATAAACAGATATCTACCTTTGGGATCCAGAAGAGTATCTGTCATATTAAAGGGGAGATGTCTGGCGAGCAGGATGGCGACCCCTTTCGATTTAGCTAAGTGATTAGTGGCGTGGAAAACTGTAGGAAAGCGGAAGTTAAAAAGCTTGGGAATAGAATCTTGACGGAAGTGCTTCTCCTGGATAAAGACTACATCCGCTTTTTGTTTATGCAAGTAGGAAAGCAGCATGGAGCGCTTTTCTGGCGTGTTCAGGCCCTTAACATTAAGTGAGAGAACTTTCAAGGACAGTTGTCCTGGCAAAGAGTTGGGGGAGGGCATATCTACAGTTCAATGTCGTATAAATCTGATGATGCAACACATGGGGGTCAGGGGAATGAAGAGGGAATGAGAGAAGGAAAGAAAAACAAACAAAAAAAAAAAAAAAGGGGGGGGGGAGAGGGAAGGAGCAGTCCCAGGGAAGAGAAATAGACAGAGAAGAAAAAGTATTAGAGATAATCGCTCATATCAAATAAATGCATACAATGTGACTCTTCACTGCAAAATACTAAGAGAATAATGAAATTAAAATAAAAGAATGAAAATCGTATAATGTGACTCATCACTCCAATAGTGCAAAAACATGTATAGTGTCAGACCTAAAATAAATATCTGTGCCCCTCACTTCAAACCGTGCTCACACACTAAATTAATACAATATCTAAAATTGTACCTTCCACTTGAAAACAAACGTGCTCATACACTTCATATATTAAATATTAGATCATGTATCAACACACCCCCTAACAAACATGGGGCTAAACATAAAGTGCTGAAGTGCAAGAAACGTGTCCACTCTTCAAAATGATCAAAAAAATGTCCAATCAGTGATGAATAAAATCATGCAATGTGTAATGGTGTTCAACAATTCCGTGATTGTGCCAAAACTTTTCTTCTGTATGTGGCTAGATTGCCTCCTCACCTCCTCCCTGTGACCCCTAGGGGCCAACACGCTTGCAGGATCACCCTGGATCCTTAAATCATATGGTTCAGCAGCCTTCTTCCTCCAGTGGATCTCCTTGTGGGGCTCCTATTGCCCCTAATCAGCCCAAATGTCTCTAGAGAACAGTGGCTCACCCGCCCAGTGAGCCAAAAAAAGAGACCCTCTAAGTGTAGTATTAGTGCAAATATGACTCCTTTATTGCAAAAGAAGGAATAACACTCACATAGTTCGCAGTTCTCCCTCCTCACCGATGTGTGGGTATACTGCATGTGTGTGGGACTTCCTGGGTATACCAAGATGGCGTCGCACGCCGGAGGTGCGTCACCGCGCACCGGAAACTGCGTACTCGCGTACCTACGCGTTACGTCACTGTCTGCTCGTGACTTCCTTGGGGTATCGCATTATGAATGCAGCTCCTCCCTTTATACTGGACCTATTAATTAACGGCAATCACGGCATACCTTGCATGTATTCAGCGGTGACCGCGGCCATTTTCTCGGAGACATACCCCTATTCTAACCGCGGCCACTTTCTTGGTGACCTTCTTTATTTGAAATGCCACATATTACACCTTAGACTATGTGGGGAAAAAAACGTAATCTTTAATCCACATACCCACGCTGATTTCATTATTTACCGGAGTCCCGGAATCCCGGTAAACTAAATAATTAAAATATACATTATTTCTAGAGATGAGCGAATCGAACTAGGCGAACCGGAATTCGAGTCGAATTTCAGGAAATATTCGATTCGTGTCGAAACCGAAATTTTGCCTACTTCGGGTGCGCGAATCGAACATTTCCCGATCAGCCGGCAAAAGTGTCCCTGCAGTGAGCTCCGCTATTTCTGACAGTTCTCTGACAGAAGGAACACATGTTTAGCGGTTGAAACATTGTATCTATTAGTTTACATTTAGGATACAGATGTTTCAACCACTGTACATGTGAAGAAGTTGTGAGAGAACTGTCAGAAATAGAGGAACTCTGCACATACACTTTTTGCCGGCTTGGAATTATTCTTCTTTTCATCCTACTTCTTCTTCTTCTTCATCCTCAGAAGAAGAGGATGAGGATGAGGATGAAGAAGAAGAAGAAGAAGAAGAAGAAGAAGAAGAAGTAGGATGAAAAGAAGAATAATTCCAAGCCGGCAAAAAGTGTATGTGCAGAGTTCCTCTATTTCTGACAGTTCTCTCACAGCTTCTTCACATGTACAGCGGTTGAAACATCTGTATCCTAAATGGAAACTAATAGATACAATTTGTATCTATTAGTTTCCATTTAGGATACAGATATTTCAACCGCTGTACATGTGAAGAAGCTGTGAGAGAACTGTCAGAAATAGAGGAACTCTGCACATACACTTTTTGCCGGCTTGGAATTATTCTTCTTTTCATTCTTCTTCTTCTTCCTCATCCTCATCCTCATCCTCTTCTTCTGAGGATGAGGATGAAGAAGAAGAAGAAGAAGAAGTAGGATGAAAAGAAGAATAATTCCAAGCCGGCAAAAAGTGTATGTGCAGAGTTCCTCTATTCTGCAGATACACTTAGAGGAGCTCTGCAGATACACTTAGAGGAGCTCTGCACATACACTTTTTGCCGGCTTGGAATTAATCTTATTTTCATCCTACTTCTTCTTCTTCTTCTTCTTCTTCTTCTTCATCCTCATCCTCAGAAGAAGAAGAGGATGAGGATGAGGATGAAGAAGAAGAAGAAGAAGTAGGATGAAAATAAGAATAATTCCAAACCGGAAAAAAGTGTATGTGCAGAGCTCCTCTAAGTGTATCTGCAGAGCTCCTCTAAGTGTATCTGCAGAATAGAGGAACTCTGCACATACACTTTTTGCCGGAAACCGCTGTATGGAGTGAATGTCCCAGAACTGTCAGAAATAGACTATTTATGACAGTTCTGGGACATTCACTGCATACAGCTGTTTTAACCGCTGTATGGAGGGAATGTCATGGAACTGTCAGAAATAGACTATTAATGACAGTTCTGGGACTGTCCTTCAATGCAGCGGTTGAAACATTGTATGTATTTGTTTCCATAAATGGATCCATTTATGGAAACAAATACATACAATGTTTCAACCGCTGCATGGAAGGACAGTCCCAGAACTGTCATTAATAGTCTATTTCTGACAGTTCCATGACATTCCCTCCATACAGCGGTTAAAACAGCTGTATGGAGTGAATGTCCCAGATCTATCAGAAATAGACTATTTATGACAGTTCTGGGACATTCACTGCATACAGCTGTTTTAACCGCTGTATGGAGGGAATGTCATGGAACTGTCAGAAATAGACTATTAATGACAGTTCTGGGACTGTCCTTCCATGCAGCGGTTGAAACATTGTATGTATTTGTTTCCATAAATGGATCCATTTATGGAAACAAATACATACAATGTTTCAACCGCTGTATGGAAGGACAGTCCCACAACTGTCATTAATAGTCTATTTCTGACAGTTCCATGACATTCCCTCCATACAGCGGTTAAAACAGCTGTATGGAGTGAATGTCCCAGATCTATCAGAAATAGACTATTTATGACAGTTCTGGGACATTCACTGCATACAGCTGTTTTAACCGCTGTATGGAGGGAATGTCATGGAACTGTCAGAAATAGACTATTAATGACAGTTCTGGGACTGTCCTTCAATGCAGCGGTTGAAACATTGTATGTATTTGTTTCCATAAATGGATCCATTTATGGAAACAAATACATACAATGTTTCAACCGCTGCATGGAAGGACAGTCCCAGAACTGTCATTAATAGTCTATTTCTGACAGTTCCATGACATTCCCTCCATACAGCGGTTAAAACAGCTGTATGGAGTGAATGTCCCAGATCTATCAGAAATAGACTATTTATGACAGTTCTGGGACATTCACTGCATACAGCTGTTTTAACCGCTGTATGGAGGGAATGTCATGGAACTGTCAGAAATAGACTATTAATGACAGTTGTGGGACTGTCCTTCAATGCAGCGGTTGAAACATTGTATGTATTTGTTTCCATAAATGGATCCATTTATGGAAACAAATACATACAATGTTTCAACCGCTGCATGGAAGGACAGTCCCAGAACTGTCATTAATAGTCTATTTCTGACAGTTCCATGACATTCCCTCCATACAGCGGTTAAAACAGCTGTATGCAGTGAATGTCCCAGATCTATCAGAAATAGACTATTTATGACAGTTCTGGGACATTCACTGCATACAGCTGTTTTAACCGCTGTATGGAGGGAATGTCATGGAACTGTCAGAAATAGACTATTAATGACAGTTCTGGGACTGTCCTTCAATGCAGCGGTTGAAACATTGTATGTATTTGTTTCCATAAATGGATCCATTTATGGAAACAAATACATACAATGTTTCAACCGCTGTATGGAAGGACAGTCCCACAACTGTCATTAATAGTCTATTTCTGACAGTTCCATGACATTCCCTCCATACAGCGGTTAAAACAGCTGTATGGAGTGAATGTCCCAGATCTATCAGAAATAGACTATTTATGACAGTTCTGGGACATTCACTGCATACAGCTGTTTTAACCGCTGTATGGAGGGAATGTCATGGAACTGTCAGAAATAGACTATTAATGACAGTTCTGGGACTGTCCTTCCATGCAGCGGTTGAAACATTGTATGTATTTGTTTCCATAAATGGATCCATTTATGGAAACAAATACATACAATGTTTCAACCGCTGTATGGAAGGACAGTCCCACAACTGTCATTAATAGTCTATTTCTGACAGTTCCATGACATTCCCTCCATACAGCGGTTAAAACAGCTGTATGGAGTGAATGTCCCAGATCTATCAGAAATAGACTATTTATGACAGTTCTGGGACATTCACTGCATACAGCTGTTTTAACCGCTGTATGGAGGGAATGTCATGGAACTGTCAGAAATAGACTATTAATGACAGTTCTGGGACTGTCCTTCAATGCAGCGGTTGAAACATTGTATGTATTTGTTTCCATAAATGGATCCATTTATGGAAACAAATACATACAATGTTTCAACCGCTGCATGGAAGGACAGTCCCAGAACTGTCATTAATAGTCTATTTCTGACAGTTCCATGACATTCCCTCCATACAGCGGTTAAAACAGCTGTATGGAGTGAATGTCCCAGATCTATCAGAAATAGACTATTTATGACAGTTCTGGGACATTCACTGCATACAGCTGTTTTAACCGCTGTATGGAGGGAATGTCATGGAACTGTCAGAAATAGACTATTAATGACAGTTGTGGGACTGTCCTTCAATGCAGCGGTTGAAACATTGTATGTATTTGTTTCCATAAATGGATCCATTTATGGAAACAAATACATACAATGTTTCAACCGCTGCATGGAAGGACAGTCCCAGAACTGTCATTAATAGTCTATTTCTGACAGTTCCATGACATTCCCTCCATACAGCGGTTAAAACAGCTGTATGCAGTGAATGTCCCAGATCTATCAGAAATAGACTATTTATGACAGTTCTGGGACATTCACTGCATACAGCTGTTTTAACCGCTGTATGGAGGGAATGTCATGGAACTGTCAGAAATAGACTATTAATGACAGTTCTGGGACTGTCCTTCAATGCAGCGGTTGAAACATTGTATGTATTTGTTTCCATAAATGGATCCATTTATGGAAACAAATACATACAATGTTTCAACCGCTGTATGGAAGGACAGTCCCACAACTGTCATTAATAGTCTATTTCTGACAGTTCCATGACATTCCCTCCATACAGCGGTTAAAACAGCTGTATGGAGTGAATGTCCCAGATCTATCAGAAATAGACTATTTATGACAGTTCTGGGACATTCACTGCATACAGCTGTTTTAACCGCTGTATGGAGGGAATGTCATGGAACTGTCAGAAATAGACTATTAATGACAGTTCTGGGACTGTCCTTCAATGCAGCGGTTGAAACATTGTATGTATTTGTTTCCATAAATGGATCCATTTATGGAAACAAATACATACAATGTTTCAACCGCTGCATGGAAGGACAGTCCCAGAACTGTCATTAATAGTCTATTTCTGACAGTTCCATGACATTCCCTCCATACAGCGGTTAAAACAGCTGTATGGAGTGAATGTCCCAGATCTATCAGAAATAGACTATTTATGACAGTTCTGGGACATTCACTGCATACAGCTGTTTTAACCGCTGTATGGAGGGAATGTCATGGAACTGTCAGAAATAGACTATTAATGACAGTTCTGGGACTGTCCTTCCATGCAGCGGTTGAAACATTGTATGTATTTGTTTCCATAAATGGATCCATTTATGGAAACAAATACATACAATGTTTCAACCGCTGCATGGAAGGACAGTCGCAGAACTGTCATTAATAGTCTATTTCTGACAGTTCCATGACATTCCCTCCATACAGCGGTTAAAACAGCTGTATGGAGTGAATGTCCCAGATCTATCAGAAATAGACTATTTATGACAGTTCTGGGACATTCACTGCATACAGCTGTTTTAACCGCTGTATGGAGGGAATGTCATGGAACTGTCAGAAATAGACTATTAATGACAGTTCTGGGACTGTCCTTCCATGCAGCGGTTGAAACATTGTATGTATTTGTTTCCATAAATGGATCCATTTATGGAAACAAATACATACAATGTTTCAACCGCTGCATGGAAGGACAGTCCCAGAACTGTCATTAATAGTCTATTTCTGACAGTTCTATGACATTCCCTCCATACAGCGGTTGAAACCGCTGTATGGAGTGAATGTCCCAGAACTGTCAGAAATAGACAGAAACTGTCACAGAACTGTCCTTCTTCTCATCCTTCTCCTTCTTCTCATCCTTCTTCTCATCCTTCTTCTCATCCTTCTCCTTCTTCTCATCCTTCTCCTTCTTCTCATCCTTCTCCTTCTGCTCATCCTTCTTCTCATCCTTCTCCTTCTTCTCATCCTTCTCCTTCTCCTTCTTCTCATCCTTCTCCTTCTCCTTCTTCTCATCCTTCTCCTTCTCATCCTTCTCCTTCTCCTTCT
Organism: Staurois parvus; assembly: GCF_062004578.1. Classification (NCBI taxonomy): domain Eukaryota; kingdom Metazoa; phylum Chordata; class Amphibia; order Anura; family Ranidae; genus Staurois; species Staurois parvus. The sequence goes on from NW_028319011.1 coordinate 266,585, forward strand.
CATCCTTCTCCTTCTTCTCATCCTTCTCCTTCTTCTCATCCTTCTCCTTCTCCTTCTTCTCATCCTTCTCCTTCTCCTTCTCATCCTTCTCCTTCTTCTCATCCTTCTCCTTCTCCTCATCCTTTTTCTTCTCATCCTTCTCCTTCTCCTTCTTCTCATCCTTCTCCTTCTTCTCATCCTTCTCCTTCTTCTCATCCTTCTCCTTCTTCTCATCCTTCTCCTTCTTCTCCTTCTTCTCATCATTCTCCTTCTTCTCATCCTTCTCCTTCTTCTCATCCTTCTCATCCTTCTTCTCATCCTTCTTCTTCTCATCCTTCTCCTTCTTCTCATCCTTCTCCTTCTCCTTCTTCTCATCCTTCTCCTTCTTCTCATCCTTCTCCTTCTTCTCATCCTTCTCCTTCTCATCCTTCTCCTTCTCCTTCTTCTCTTCCTTCTCCTTCTTCTCATCCTTCTCCTTCTTCTCATCCTTCTTCTTCTCATCCTTCTCCTCCTTCTTCTCATCCTTCTTCTCATCCTTCTTCTTCTCATCCTTCTCCTTCTTCTCATCCTTCTCCTTCTCCTTCTTCTCATCCTTCTCCTTCTTCTCATCCTTCTCCTTCTTCTCATCCTTCTCCTTCTTCTCATCCTTCTCCTTCTTCTCATCCTTCTCCTTCTCCTTCTTCTCTTCCTTCTCCTTCTTATCATCCTTCTCCTTCTTCTCATCATTCTCCTTCTTCTCATCCTTCTCCTTCTTCTCATCCTTCTTCTTCTCATCCTTTTCCTTCTTCTCATCCTTCTTCTTCTCATCCTTCTTCTTCTCATCCTTCTCCTTCTCATCCTTCTCTTTCTTCTCATCCTTCTCCTTCTCCTTCTTCTCATCCTTCTCCTTCTTCTCATCCTTCTCCTTCTCCTTCTTCTCATCCTTCTCCTTATTCTCAGCCTTCTTCTTCTCATCCTTCTCCTTCTCATCCTTCTCCTTCTCATCCTTCTCCTTCTTCTCATCCTTCTCCTTCTTCTCATCCTTCTCCTTCTCCTTCTTCTCATCCTTCTCCTTCTCCTTCTTCTCATCCTTCTCCTTCTCCTTCTTCTCATCCTTCTCCTTCTTCTCATCCTTCTCCTTCTTCTCATCCTTCTCCTTCTCCTTCTTCTCATCCTTCTCCTTCTCCTCATCCTTTTTCTTCTCATCCTTCTCCTTCTCCTTCTTCTCATCCTTCTCCTTCTTCTCATCCTTCTCCTTCTTCTCATCCTTCTCCTTCTTCTCATCCTTCTCCTTCTTCTCATCCTTCTCCTTCTCCTTCTTCTCTTCCTTCTCCTTCTTATCATCCTTCTCCTTCTTCTCATCATTCTCCTTCTTCTCATCCTTCTTCTTCTTCTCATCCTTCTTCTTCTCATCCTTTTCCTTCTTCTCATCCTTCTTCTTCTCATCCTTCTTCTTCTCATCCTTCTCCTTCTCATCCTTCTCTTTCTTCTCATCCTTCTCCTTCTCCTTCTTCTCATCCTTCTCCTTCTTCTCATCCTTCTCCTTCTTCTCATCCTTCTCCTTATTCTCAGCCTTCTTCTTCTCATCCTTCTCCTTCTCATCCTTCTCCTTCTCATCCTTCTCCTTCTTCTCATCCTTCTCCTTCTTCTCATCCTTCTCCTTCTCCTTCTTCTCATCCTTCTCCTTCTCCTTCTTCTCATCCTTCTCCTTCTCCTTCTTCTCATCCTTCTCCTTCTTCTCATCCTTCTCCTTCTCCTTCTTCTCATCCTTCTCCTTCTCCTCATCCTTTTTCTTCTCATCCTTCTCCTTCTCCTTCTTCTCATCCTTCTCCTTCTTCTCATCCTTCTCCTTCTTCTCATCCTTCTCCTTCTTCTCATCCTTCTCCTTCTTCTCCTTCTTCTCATCATTCTCCTTCTTCTCATCCTTCTCCTTCTTCTCATCCTTCTCATCCTTCTTCTCATCCTTCTTCTTCTCATCCTTCTCCTTCTTCTCATCCTTCTCCTTCTCCTTCTTCTCATCCTTCTCCTTCTTCTCATCCTTCTCCTTCTCATCCTTCTCCTTCTCCTTCTTCTCTTCCTTCTCCTTCTTCTCATCCTTCTCCTTCTTCTCATCCTTCTTCTTCTCATCCTTCTCCTCCTTCTTCTCATCCTTCTTCTCATCCTTCTTCTTCTCATCCTTCTCCTTCTTCTCATCCTTCTCCTTCTCCTTCTTCTCATCCTTCTCCTTCTTCTCATCCTTCTCCTTCTTCTCATCCTTCTCCTTCTTCTCATCCTTCTCCTTCTTCTCATCCTTCTCCTTCTTCTCATCCTTCTCCTTCTCCTTCTTCTCTTCCTTGTCCTTCTTATCATCCTTCTCCTTCTTCTCATCATTCTCCTTCTTCTCATCCTTCTCCTTCTTCTCATCCTTCTTCTTCTCATCCTTTTCCTTCTTCTCATCCTTCTTCTTCTCATCCTTCTTCTTCTCATCCTTCTCCTTCTCATCCTTCTCTTTCTTCTCATCCTTCTCCTTCTCCTTCTTCTCATCCTTCTCCTTCTTCTCATCCTTCTCCTTCTCCTTCTTCTCATCCTTCTCCTTATTCTCAGCCTTCTTCTTATCATCCTTCTCCTTCTTCTCATCATTCTCCTTCTTCTCATCCTTCTCCTTCTTCTCATCCTTCTCCTTCTTCTCATCCTTCTCCTTCTCCTTCTTCTCATCCTTCTCCTTCTCCTTCTTCTCATCCTTCTCCTTCTCCTTCTTCTCATCCTTCTCCTTCTTCTCATCCTTCTCCTTCTTCTCACCCTTCTCCTTCTCCTTCTTCTCATCCTTCTCCTTCTCCTTCTTCTCATCCTTCTCCTTCTCCTTCTCCTTCCTCATCTCCAAGGGCATTTAAATTAAAGGTACAGTGTTCTGCACTAATTTAAAGGCTCTCTGAAGCCTAGAAACCCTTTAAATAAGTCATCTTCGTAGCGGAGAAATTCGCATCGAATCGAATTTCACACTGGAATTCGCCGAATCAGCCGAATCGAATTTTTCATTTCTTCGCTCATCTCTAATTATTTCAATAATATTAAAATTAATAAGACTTATACAAATTGGACATATATATAAAAATAATACCCATCAATATAAAGATATTGAGGAGCTAAATTGCAACCTACCACTAGGGGATGGATGGAGAGGATGACCTTATGTTCTACCTGACACTCAGAATATAATTAAAATATATAAATATATATATATAAAAATAGAAACATTCTAAAAATCTATCCCTTCATCATGCAATCTACCCACACATTAACATGATTGAATACAACCCTAATAAATACAGTTGATGCATAGAGAATCAATATTTCATACTAAATAATTATAACAGCCATAAAATTAAAAGTAAAAAAATAAAATTAAAATTAAATGAAATTTATAAAAAGAGAAATTGATTATAATAGTAAAACCACATATAAGTACCAATTAGAATATCTATACTAAAATTAGAGAAATATTGGTAACGCAATTTATATCTAATTCAAAAGTCACTGATAAAGCAATTTAAGTCGAATTCGACATTTAACCCTTTGGGAACTAGTGTGTTCATGCAATACATCCACCTGGACTCAGCCTGACTCAGCGATTTTATTTTATTATGCAGGCCATAGATGGGTCGAAAATCGGCCGATTTTTCGGTCGAAAATAAAATCGGCCGATTTTCGGATCGTTAGTGGGCGATTTGGTCGGCCGATTTTCGGTATTTTGGCCGTTTTTTCCCCCGGTAAAGTTGGAAAAAAATCGGCCGATTTTGCCGATCGGCCGATTTTCGCGGCAATTAGTGGGCGAATCGGCCGATTTTTTACCGATAAAAAAACTGCGCATGAGCAGTGACCTGCAAGAGGAAGACAAAAAGAAGAAAAAGAAGAAGAGGAAGAGGATGAAGAAGAGGATGAAGAAGAGGAAGAAGAAGAGGATGATGAAGAAGAGGATGAGGATGAAGAAGAAGAGGATGAGGATGAAGAAGAAGAGGATGAGGATGAAGAAGAGGATGATGATGATGATGATGATGAAGAAGAGGATGAGGATGAAGAAGAGGATGAGGATGAAGAAGAGGATGAGGATGAAGAAGAAGAAGAGGATGAGGATGAGGATGATGATGAAGAAGAAGAAGAAGAAGAGGATGAGGATGAGGAAGAAGAGGATGAGGATGAGGAAGAAGAAGATGAGGATGAGGATGAAGAAGAAGAAGAAGAAGAAGAGGATGAGGATGAAGAAGAAGAAGAGGAAGAAGAAGAGGATGAGGATGAAGAAGAGGACGAGGATGAAGAAGAAGAGGATGATGAAGAAGAAGAGGATGATGATGAAGAAGAAGAGGATGAGGATGAAGAAGAGGATGAGGATGAAAAAGAAGAAGAAGAAGAGGATGAGGATGAAGAAGAAGAGGATGAGGATGAAGAAGAAGAAGATGAGGATGAAGAAGAGGATGAGGATGAAGAAGAGGATGAGGATGAAGAAGAAGAAGAAGAAGAAGAGGATGAGGATGAAGAAGAAGAAGAAGAAGAGGATGAGGATGAAGAAGAAGAAGTAGGATGAAAATAAGAATAATTCCAGTCCAGCAAAAAGTGTCTCTGCAGAGAGCTCCGCTATTTCTGACAGTTCTCTGACAGTTCCTTGACATTTACAGCGGTTGAAACATTGTATCTATTTGTTTCCGAATAAAAACATCTGTATCCTAAATGGAAATAAATAGATACAATGTTTCAACTGCTGTAAATGTCAAGGAACTGTCAGAAATAGCAGAGCTCTCTTCAGGGACACTTTTTGCTGGCTGTAGAAGGGATGAAAATCGGCCGATTTTTTTTACCATTGATGGCAACGTCGGCCGCTTGAACTACCGAATTTTCGTTTTTTAAAAGAAAAATCTGCCGTTTTTCTCCCCATCTATGGCCTGCATTAGTCCCCCTCCAATGCTTCTTAAATTTCTCAATCCCCCAAAATTTCATTTTGCTGGGGTCCTTATTATGATATATGGCAAAGTGTCTCGAGACACTATGTTTTGTAAATCCTTTATTAATATTTTGAACATGCTCCCTGAGCCTTTTCCACAGTGGCCTCTTTGTTCTGCCTATATATTGGAGTCCACAATCACACTCCAAACAATACACAACTCCCTCAGTTTTACAGGATATAAAATCATTAATCAAATATTCATGACAAGTGTTAGGGGGTGTGTTGATACATGATCTAATATTTAATATATGAAGTGTATGAGCACGTTTGTTTTCAAGTGGAAGGCACATTTTTAGATATTGTATTAATTTAGTGTGTGAGCACGGTTTGAAGTGAGGGGCACAGATATTTATTTTAGGTCTGACACTATACATGTTTTTGCACTATTGGAGTGATGAGTCACATTATATGATTTTCATTATTTTATTTTAATTTCATTATTCTCTTAGTATTTTGCAGTGAAGAGTCACACTGTATGCATTTATTTGATATGAGCGCTACACTATTTATATATACAGTTGCAAGAAAAAGTATGTGAACCCCTTGGGATTACGTGGAGTTTTGCATGAATTGGGCATAAAATGTGCTCTGAACGTCATCTAAGTCACAACAATAGAAGAACACAGTCTGCTGAACATAATACTACACAAACATTAGATGTTGCCATGGTTTAATTGCACATAATATGTAAACATTCACAGCGCAGGGAGGAAAAAGTATGTGAACCTTTGGACTTAATAACTGGTTGACCCTCCTTTGGCAGCAATAACCTCAACCAAATGTTTCCTGTAGTTGCAGATCAGACCTGCACAATGATCTGGAGTAATTTTGGACCACTCCTCTTCACAAACCTGTTTCAGTGTAGCAATATTCTTGGGATGTCTGGTGTGAATCGCTCACTTAAGGTCATGCCACAGCATTTCAATCGGGTTGAGGTCAGGACTCTGACTGGGCCACTCCAGAAGGCGTATTCTGTGCTGTTGCAGCCATTGTTTTGTTGAATTACTTGTATGCTTTGGGTCATTGTCCTGTTGCATCACCCATCCTCTGCGGAGCTTCAGTTGGCGGACAGGTGGTCGTACGTTTTCCTGCAAAATGTCTTGATAAACTCTGGAATTCATTTTCCCATCAATGACAACAATCTGTCCAGGCCCTGAGGCAGCAAAGCAGCCCTAAACCATGATGCTCCCTCCGCCATGTTTTACAGTGGGGATGAGGTTTTGATGTTGGTGTGCTGTGCCTTTTTTTCTCCACACATAGTGTTGTGTGTTCTTCCCAAACAACTCAATCTTGGTTTCATCTGTCCACAGTATATTTTGCCAGTAGTCCTGTGGAATATCCAGGTGCTCTTTTGCAAACTTCAAACGTGCTGCAATATTCTTTTTGGACAGCAATGGCTTCCTCTGTGGTGTCCTCCCATGTACTCCATTCTTATTTAATGTTTTCCTTATTATAGATGTGTCAACAAAAATGTTAGCATGTGCCAGAGATTTCTGTAGGTCTTTAGCTGACACTCTGGGGTTCTTCTTTACCTCATGCAGCATTCTGCGCTGTGCTCTTGCAGTCATTTTTACAGGACAACCAAGCCTAGGGAGAGTAGCAACAGTGCTAAACTTTCTCCATTTGTAGACAGTCTGTCTTACTGTGGACACATGAACATCAAGGCTTTTGGAGATACTTTTGTAACCCTTTCCAGCTTCATGCAAGTCAACAATTCTTGATCGTAGGTCTTCTGAGAGCTCTTTTCTGTGAGGCATGGTTCACATCAGACAGTGCTTCTTGAAACCAGTAAACCCAAAACAGGTGTGTGTTTTTTAAGGGCAGGACAGCTGTCAGCAACACATCGATATCATCACACTGAGTGGAGTCAAGGTTGGCTCACTCCTGGCTCCAATTAGCTCTGGGAGAAGTCATTAAGCTAGGGGCTCACATACTTTTTCCTCCCTGCACTGAAAATGTTTACATGTTATGTGCAATTAAACCATGGCAATATCTAATGTTTGTGTAGTATTATGTTCAGCAGACTGTGTTCTTCTTTTGTTGTGACTTAGATGACGTTCAGAGCACATTTTATGCCCAATTCATGCAAAACTCCACGTAATCCCAAGGGGTTCACATACTTTTTCTTGCAACTGTATATGATTAACACTGTTTTTGGTATCAGTTTTTGAGTGTTGGCAGCTTTAGGTTAAATATACTTCCTTTTATAGCGCAGGAGGACTTCCGACCCTTTGATTAGAGATAATCGGCTTGAGGAGAAGACCCGCTTCTCCACGTAAGAGAAGAAGAATCAAGAAGAGAATAAAAGGATCAGAAAGGAAAAAAAAGGAAGACAAAGGGGAAAAGGAGTATGGAAGAAGGATAGTAATAATAATAGTAGCCGAAAAAAAAAGGTTTCAGTAAAAACAGAGCCTACTGTGTGGGGAACGAAGTAGGCGTTGAACCAGGAAGAGAACAACCGCCGGCCGGTGGCTTCTTACAAAGAGTAAAGAAAAAAAATGTAGGGTTCTGTGGGGAAGGGTTTGAGAGGGGAAAATGTAACAATGGGCCCTCGGCGCCAAATATGTAGGGTAAAGTCACGGACAGGGGCGGACTGACAACTCATGGGCCCCCGGGCAATAGGGGATCATGGGGCCCATGTGTCCTTGCCCAAACTCAAAATAGCCTATGAAAAAGGTACCAGGGACATCTCATGGAACCCCCTACTGACCCCGGGCCCTCGGGCAGTGCCCGAGTTTCCAAATGGTCAGTCCGCCCCTGTTTACGGACCGTCTCTGGAAAAACGGCATGTCTTAGAGCATATAGGGATTGCACACGAGGAGGGTGGAAAAAGGGTGCCACAAGGGGGGTAGGGAACCAGCAAAGAAACACCGCTGCTTGTTGCAAAGGAAAAAATACCATGGTGCATGTGAAGCAGGTACATAAGTGAAAGTCAAGTGTGCCTAGAAGAGATCAGGTCTGGTATAAGAAATATGTCTATAATGGGTGTTGATAGGGGCCATAGTGAGTAGTACAGGCATACCTGAAAGAGAGGCAAAAGTATAACAATGCAACATATGCAATGCATGTGAAAAACAGTGCAATAACAGGAAAAAATAACATAAGGCCCCACGTCTACATACACTGACCAACTATGCTCCATAGGATCAAAACCTGACAATGTCCATATGCAATTGGGAAAAACTGAGCAGTATATAAGAAAAAGTGGATTGGTTAAGGCCCCTATTGTGGCAGAGGAATCGAGCATCACCTCTCGCATGTCTGAGAAAAGGGAGCAAGGATGCAGGGGATAATTACATGAAAAGTTCAGAAAGGCATGGAAGGCCCCAGGCCACTCTCCCACACAGGATCAGATAATGGTTGCAGGCTGGACGGAGAGGAAAAAAGAAAAAAAATTCTAAAAGGAGTTATCAGGCGGTGGGCGGAGAGAGGTGATGCTCGTTCACAAAGCCAAAATCATGTTAACTTATTAGCTGCAGCAATCCCCTCGGAGCATCTCTCTGTGCCTTACATACAGTATTCCCGCCTCCCAATCCCTCAATCAGGAAAAGCAAAAGACCTCCATTACATTCACATATGTTATTATACTATACGGAATAGGTAGGGATAGCTTCCAGCCGAACAGGATAGGCAGAGAGACACGAAGCCAGAGCAGGATGGGCCCAGTGCGCCCGGGCGTTCCCATGGATGCAGCAGGGTGCCTTCGGATGCGGCGGAATGACGTTCTAGAGTCTCAGGGAAGATAAGGCAGAGGATGATGGTCATCCAGGAAGCTTTCGTGATGTTGAAATGTGGATGAGCTTAAATAGGGATGCGTAGCGGAAACCAGATGGATGCAAAAGGTCCCGTAGTGGGACCAGGACTGCTCCGGTACTAGCTGCGGAGGTAGAGTTTGGGATTGGTTCTCCGAGGCGGGAGGCAGAGCTTACTGCAGCGTGGTTAATACTTTTCCCCGTGGAAGGGAAAGAAGGAGGAGAAAGGCCCATAGAGTATACAAGGGTCAGTGACTGCGAGTGGACCTTCTGGAGTGTTGGTTACATACTGTGCAAGTGTATAGGATATTTAAGAAATGGAAGTCCAGTGAGCATTGTAAGGGAGGTAGAGAGACAGCAAAAACTCTTGGAGCAAGGCAGTAATGAGACGTGAGAATTAATAGTAAGTGTCTGTCACCTGTTGGAGAGTGCGCAGGAGGATCAGGAGTATGGGCGGATGTAGGGTTGCTAGACTTCATGTTGCGGCTTCCTAAGCGCCGGTGAAGCCATCGGGCTGGAGGTGGCTGCGGAGCCCCCTCCAGGGAGTTTCGGAGGAGTTGATGGGACTGAGCGGCGTCTGCGGGGGAGTTGGCTTTGCCAGTCCATTGCACTAGCTTCATGACTCGTGTCTTGAGCAGACGGCAACCTCATGGACCTATACCAGTCAGGCAGGTCGATCAGTGGGATATCCAAGAAAGTGCAGAAGGTGGGCAAATCTTCGGGGACTCTAAGTTGGAGGTGCGCCCGCTGGCTTGTGCACAGAGGCAGAAGGGAAACCGCCATCTGTAAGGAATATTGCGTGAGCAGAGGGTATCCAGTAAGGGGTGCAATTCTCACCTTTGGCGCAAGGTCATACTGGATAAGTCCTGAAATAGATTTATTTCTGCCCCCTCATAAAAGAGATGTCTTCTGTCCCTGGCACTAAGGATATCCTCTGTGAGAGGAAAACTGACAAGGCAGAAGATGATATCTCTGGGTGGGTCTGTGTCTCCCCACCAGGACGGATCGCCCTGTGCACACGCTCAAGGTCAATCGGGGTTGCTGGGGGGCGACCGAGGAGGTCATTAAAAATGGCTACTACCGCCCTAGGAATATCATTTGATTCCACTGATTCTGGTAGGCCGTGGAGTCTAATATTATGTCTGCGTCCACGGTTGACCAGATCATCAATATGCCTGTAAAATTCACGGATAGTAGAAGTGTGTAGCGCTGACTGTTGCTGTATATCAGCTATGGCGGACGTATTATGTCTGGAAGAGAACTCCACCTGATCCAATCTTGAGCCCAATGACTGGATATCTTCACGTAAGTCATTCAGGGCGATAGTGAAAGTGACCTTTATGTCCGCGGCCACAGTGTGAAGATCCCTTAGTGATAGGGATTGAGTAGCGGAGGAGAGATCGTGCTGGGGAACTGTGTTTGGTGCTGAGTGCGTGGCAGAGCAGAGAGAGCTGGCCATGTCTGCGGCTGCAGGGGGAGCGGAGGAGGGGGATGGAGAGGGAGAAGGCTGCGGCCCTTCCTTCTGTTGGGAGCGGAAGAGCTCCTTTATATGTCTTCCCTGGTGATTTGGTCCCCGTGGGGACCATGACCGGGCATCGGAGGTCATCCGGTCTGATTTCCCCATAGCTGGGAGAGCCTGTCTCACCCGTCCCCGCAGTGCAAGGCTAAAGCACGTTCCGGCCGGCGGGAGTTCCGGGACTAAGCGGCCATCACAGCTTGCGGCAAACCACGCCCCCTAAAGTACCTATCTTATCTTCCAGTACTTTTTACAGAGTATATAACTAGAGAATTACAACACTGATGATAAAGTTAAACTGGTTGTGAAGGCTGAAGGATTTGTACCTTTATGCATTCTATGCTTGAAGGTAAAAAGCCTTCTGTGTGTTGCTCCCCCCTCAGCCCCCCCCCCCAATACTCACCTGAGCCCCCTCTTGATCCAGCGATGTACACGGGTCCCATGTCTTTCTTCTCATTGACTGAAACACAGCAGCTGGAGCCATTGGCTCCCATTGCTGTCAATCACAGCCAGTGAGCCAATGAGGAGAGAGTGGGGGTGGGACCAAGTCGCAGCTCTATGTATCTTATGAATGCACAGAGTGGGGCTCAGGAGTGAGCACGCACCAGTGCCCCCCTAGCAAAAGGCTTACTATTGGGGGCACTGGTCAAGGGGGAGAAGCCATGAGCACCAGTGGGGGACCTGAGCAGAGGATCCGGGCTGCTCTGTGCAACACCACTGCACAGAGAAGGTAAGTATGACATGTTTGTTATTTAAAAAAAACGAAACAAAGCTTTGATATCACTTGAGATTAAAAAACAAATTCAAATTTATTTTAAGTAAAAATAGACAGACATGATAGAAAATGACTATGATATATACATCTTTGACTAATGCCTTTGGACTGTAGGTCATGTTTGATGCCACCTCCGCTGGGCCATGTGCCATGTTGGGTGCCAACATCATTGGGTAAGACTTGAAGTGCAGCTAGTCCTTGAGGCAAAAGTGACTAGCCCAAGACCAGCCTTGTCTCAGCAACTGGCCAATCAGTAATAATTAGGTCTGTACCCTGGGTACACCCCACCCTGAGAAAATTGTGGCCCATAGACATTTTGAGTATGCATGTAGCCCCCATGTTGTGGGGGATGTCAAAGACTGTATTATGGGGAGGGAAATCTGAAGAGGAAGTTCTGGGCGGGTGAGGCATTGGGGGCATCAGACTGGGAGTGTAAACATCCCTCCGCTCCGCATAGGTGGAGCTTGAGTATGGGGTAGGCATGTAGTTATATCGAGAGGAAAAGGGGAAGTTGGGGTAAAGCAGGAGAGGGAGTATGCTGGGAGGGGCCACCACATTAGGGGGCACATATTGTGAATATAATGTTGGAAGGTTCCAGAAGATGTTTGGGAAGGTTGCGGCGGGATCTATATTTGGGGGTTGGGTTTGTACTGAGGGATCAGCCTCTGCATCTGATCTGACCACAGTATTTCCGTTTGAAAGATGGGGGTGGTGAAAGTTTAACAATCTGTAGGGCTGTCCATGCAGGATATAAGGAGCCAGGTCAGGAGGGTAGGCTTCTTGCCGGGTGCCACTCGTATGCTGCAGCTTCATGGCATCCTCAGGAATTCGGCTCACATCCACCGTCCAGTAGTTGCCCTTAGCCTGCGGCTTTAGTGGATCTTTTAGGACCTGCAAAGAGTGAGAAGACATTAGAGGCGTAGGCCGGCACAGCAAATTCACACAAATCTATTACGGGTCAGGGTAACCGATCCTTACGGCCTATTTATAATACAGACAAATAATTTCCCCGGATCTGCCCCTATTATCATAAATGGTTATATTTTACATGGATAATATATGTACAAAATTAAAAATGTTTGCTTTATATAGAGTGAGAAACGGTAGGATCCCCTATCAGGTGTGCTAAGATTTTAGCTGGAGTTCTTTTTTTATCAAAATTGTGTATAAGTCTAAGTATACATGAATATACAAAATACAAAAATCAACCTATTGGAGTGTTGTCTCTGCCCCTCCTGTGATGTTCTGACAATTTGCAAATTGGTAATTACTTTTATTTTTTAAACTTGGAAAGGTAACTTTCTTGGAGGATCTTTTAATTTAGGGAGTACATTCATTAAATTAGAATTGGCCTTTTTACACAAATTTGCAATTGTTTTCTGTTTGTTTGATTTATTATTTTATAATATTTTAGACTTTTAAACATGGGAGGTGTATTAATAATAACCAAATTAACACGGAACGGGTAACTATGACTAAATAGTTTTTGTTTTTTTTTAATGGTTGAACTGGATGGACTTTTGTCTTTTTTCAACAAGACTAACTATGTAACTATGTACATAATAATTGATTAATAATTCTTATTTAACTACCTGCCGACCGCAGATAGCTGAATGACGGCTGCACTGCGGCCGGCCAGTTCTGGGTGGACGTCATATGACGTCCCCCCAGAACGCTCTCTCCTGCCAGGGGGCGCGCACCCGGCGATCTCCGTGATCGCTGTGTCCTACGGACACAGCTGATCACGAGATGTAGTAAAAGGCCGATCATACCGGCCTTTTACCACGTGATCAGCGGTGTCCAATGACACGCTGATCACAGGGAAATGCAAGTGCCGGTTCTCGGCTGCACTTTCCTCACGCTGTCAGATCGTGAGGAAAGTACTGCCGAGAACCGGCAGTTGTCAGAGCGGGGATCGGCACCGACCATCAGGGCACTGATGATCAGTGCCCTGATGATCGGTGCCCAGCAGTGAGACCCGCAGGTTCCGCCCAGCAGTGCGCCCACTAGCTCCGCCCACCCGTGCCCAGCAGTGCCCCCACCTGTGCCCAGCAGTGCACCCACCTGTGCCACTCTGCAGTGCCACCTACCTGTGCCCAGAAGTGCCACCTACCTGTGCCCAGCAGTGCCACCCACCTGTGCCCACCCTCCTGTGCCCACCAGTGCCACCCACCTGTGCCCACCCACCAGTGCAGCCCAGCAGTGCTGCCAGTCAGTGCCACCAGTCAGTGCCCAGGGATTGTGCCAGTCAGTGCCCAGCAGTGATGCCAGTCAGTGCCGTCTATCAGTACCCATAATCAGTGTCACCTATCAGTGCCGCCTATCAGTGCTGCATATCAGTGCCGCCTATCCGTGACCCCTAATTAGTGCTGTCTATCAGTGCCGCCTATCCGTGCCACCTCATTAGTACTGCCTATCAGTGCCCTTTAGTGCTGCCTATCAGTGCCCATCAGTGCCGCCTATCAGTGCCCATCAGTGCTGCCTCATCAACGCACATCAGTGAAGGAGAAAAAATACCTGTTTGAAAAATTTTATAAAAGAAACAAATAAACTTTTTTTTTTCAAATTTTTTGCACTTTTTTTTTTATAGCGCAAAAAGTAAAGCGCCCAGTGGCGATTAAATACCACCAAAAGAAAGCTCTATTTGTGAGAAAAAAATGATCAAAATTTCATATGGGTACAATGTTGCATGACCGCGCAATTGTCAATCAAAGTGCGGCAGCGCTGAAAGCTGAAAATTGGCCTGGTAAGGAAGGGGGTATAAGTGCCTGGTAGGCAAGGGGTTAATGGGCATTACATATGTATTATTAATGAGAGTTAAATAAGCCATATTACTTATTGGTTTAGGGGTAATGGGGATCAGTTTTGAAGCTACTTTATTTCTCTTGCTTGTAGCAGAAATGTTTTTAAAACATTTGACACCCCAGTAATAAAATCTCCATTTTAAATCTATGATAGACATACCTTGAATTTACTATCTTATATGTTATAAATAAGGACATGTATTGCAGCTCAATATTTCCCGGAACAATCTGCAATTGGTGAACACAGTGGAGAAAGAACGCGGAGCAGGAGAAAACATCTAGGGAATTATATACCCAGCAATGATAAATATACTGTATCAAGCAAAATGTATATTAAAATACTTTTGTCAGTTTATAAATACGGGGAAATTAATTTTGGAGCTGCTGGCATGGCACAATTGTTACCATTAGGTGCCACATTTCAGATAATATAATCTATTATTAATGGATAGATTCCAAGTGGAGCTCAGCTCCTGAAAATTTACATTTTTTTCAGTAATGCAGCCTTTCTGAACCTTTTCAATGCAGAGGATCCCTTGAGAAAATGCTGTGGTCTCAGGGAACCCTTGCTAATAATTGCTATATATACAACTCATGACACATTGGGGTTTATTTACTAAAGCTGGAGAGTCCAAAATCAGACTCCCTTCTGCATAGAAACCAATCAGCTTCTAACCTCAGCTTGTTCAATGAAGCTTTGGCAATGAAACCTGGAAGCTGATTGGTTTCTATGCAGAAGGGAGTCTGATTTTAGTAAATAAACCCCATTAGGTCAGTCGGAACAATTTTCTCCAAGCTATGGCCCTCCAGCTGTTGAAGTACTACAAGTCCCATCATGCCTCTGCCTCTGGGAGTCTTGCCTGTGGCTGTCAGGGTCTTGCAAGGCCTCATGGGACTCACAGTTCCCATACACCTGGAGGGCCATAGTTTGGAGACCCCCGCTCTATATGCTATCTATGATCATTGGGAAGAATTCCCCCCCTTTACAGATAAATAGATCATTGGTGTCAGAGTGAACTTATCTGAGAGGGAGAAATTGCTCATCGCTCAAGGAACCCTTAGTAACCTCTGGGGGAACCATGGTTGAGGAACCCTGGTGTAATGTGTTGTTTGCTATTATATAAATTAAGGAAAATAACAAAGGCCACATATTAAACTGAATTATATAAAACTGACCATTATTAGGCTATAGTGACTGTGGGGTTGATCTACTAAAGATGGTTCAGCTGGTTGGTGCATCTGTGCATGGCAGCCAATCAGATTCTAACCTCAGCTTGTTCAATTAGGCTTTAGAAATAAAACCTGGAAGCTGATTGGTTTCTATGCAGAAGTGCTGGAGATTCTGAGCGTACCAGCTTTAGTCAATAAACCCCACTGATCCTACTTATTACAAGTTGAAAGGGTAGAAACAAAGGAATGGTGAAAGACAAAGCAACCTAGCAAGTGTGCACCTTTCTATGTTTTGTTTTGGGGTTTTTTTGAGTTTTTGTTTTCCTTTTTTCAAATTGTATAGATCTCTACCTTCGCTGGATGTCTGTTCTGTATTTTTTTTGTACAATAATACTTTCTAAGGTTTACGCGAAACTTTCCTCCTCTAGTTTCAGTCCGTGTCCTCGTGTTCTTGATCTTGCCTTCATATTGAAATTCCTGCCCTCCTGAACCTTATTCACCACCTTCATGGATTTAAAGGTTTCAGTCATGTCCAACCTTTCCATTATTTCCTCCAGGCAGGACATATTAAGTTCCTGAAGTCTCTCCTGATATGTTTGGTCCTTCAGATCTTTCACCATTTTTGTTTCCCATCTCTGGACTCGAACTGTCTTATCTGTATCTTTTTGTAAGTGAGGTCTCCAGAACTGGGTGCAATGGGGGTTGACTTGCTAAAGGCAAACAGGTGGTCACTTTGCAAAGGAATTTTCCTTTAACTTCGTGAATATGGTAAAAATTCACTTTGCAAAAAAAACCCAACCATGTGTAAGAATAATATTTTTTAAAAACTGTATTTTCGCATACACATGATTGAATGATGGAAGTCCAGAGATTCATAGTTACATAGATAGGCTGGCCATACATTATATAATTTTCTGTCCAATTTCTGCCCAATTTTCTTTAGTATTTTTTTCAACTGTGTAGTGCAAGGGCCCACCTACTTGGATACAATTGAAAGTGTTGTTAAGTTTGACCTTCTATTATATTTATTATTTTTGGTAAATCTAAACCAAAAATCTCAAGAAAATTGTAAAATGTATGGCCAGCCTAATATTGTATAGACTTACAATTTCCTTACAATTTCTGCTCAATTTTCTTTAGATTTATCATCAACTATGTGGTGCAAGGGCCTGCCTAATTGGATACAATTGAAAGTGTTTAAGTTTTCTGGTAAATCTAAACCCAAATCCTGAAGAAAATTGTATGATATATGGCCAGCCAAAGGTTGGCCATACATTATACAATTTTCTTGAGAATTTTGCTTCAGACTTACCAAACACTATATAATATGAGGTCAAACCTAAACAACACTTTCAATTGTATCCAATTAAGCAAGCCCTTGCACTACATAGTTGAAGGTAAATATAAAGGAAATTGGGCAGAAATTGAACAGAAAATTGTATAATGTATGGCCAGCCTTAGTCTGGCTGAAAAAGACAAAAGTCCATCCAGTTCACCTCACTCATCACACTTGGAGTATATTATCCTGCAAAGTGAACAGCCTATTTGCCTTTAATAAAGTCAAGTAACTCCGGCCAAAACTGTTTATTGTAAAAGTGGAAAATGAATTTAGTCTGAAGAGGAAGCAGAGTTTTGGATGGAGTGGGATCGGGGTAAAACCTTTTGTCCAGATGTCTTACTGTCTGCCTTCATTAATGGAAGATCTTCCACACTTTGTCCAAAACCTAATATAAAAATGTATAAAAAGTAAAACCTTTTTTAAAAAATTTGGATAGAGTAGAAAATGGTGAAAAGATTTCTTTTCACTTCCTATACTATAGACCAAGGGTCTCCAAACTATGGCCCTCCAGGTGTTGAAGTACTACAAGTTCCATCATGCTTCTGACTCTGGAGGTCTTGGCTGTGGCTGTCAAAGATTTGCAAGGCCTCATGGAACTTGCAGTTCCTCAACACCTGGAGGGTCATAGTCTGGAGACCCCTGATCTAGACAACACAGGACATCTTTCCAAAAGAATGGAAATCTACTCTTAAGCTGGCCATACACTTGTAGAACCTGACCAGAATATTGGGGGTTGTTTACTAAATGTAAAATCTGGTGCAACTCTGCATCATAACCAGTCAGCATCTGGTGCAACTCTGCATCATAACCAGTCAGCATCTGGTGCAACTCTGCATCATAACCAGTCAGCATCTGGTGCAACTCTGCTTCGTAACCAATCCGCTTTCAGGTTTTATTGCCTAAGCTTAAGGCTGCATTCACACTTGAGCATTTTGTAGCTTGAAACTCTAAGCTCCAAAGAAGCTCAAACTTTTCAAAAATCAATTGTTCTCTATGGTGCCTGTTCACACCTGATTGAGCAGACAAGCACCATAGAGAACAATTGATTTTTTTAAGTTTGAGCTTTTTTGGAGCTTGGAACTACAAAACACTCAAGTGTGAATGCAGCCTAATTGAACAAGCTGAAGTTAGAAGCCGATTGGCTACCATGCACAGCTGCACCATATTCGGAGTGCTCCAGTTTTAGCAAATATCCCCCCCCCCCCCCATGTGTCCATTTCTGGAGACCTCACTTACAAAAAGATATTGATAAGATAGAACCAGTCCAGAGATGGGTAAAACAAATTGTGAAAGGTCTGGGAGATAAAACATATCAAGAGCAGCTTCAGAAACTTAATATGTACAGTCTGTCTGGAGGAAAGAAGGGAAAGGGGAGACATGATTGAAACCTTTAAACACATGAAAGGGGTGAATAAGGCTCAGGAGGGCAGGATTTTCATTATGAAGCCAAGATCAGGAACACGGGACATGACCTTCAACTGGAGGAGGAAAGTTCAAAACTAACCTTAGACAGTATTATTTTACTGAAAGGGTAGTTGATGTTTGAAAGAAACTCCCAAAAGAGACAGTGAGCAAGTCAACAGTAAATGGCTTAAAAACATGCTTGGGGCAAAAACAAAACAACCCCCCCCTCCCAAAAAACAAACAAAAAAAAACTGGTCAGACCTGATGGACCACTCAGTCCTTTTCTGCCCTCACTTTTCTAGGTAGTGAGTTCCTCTAAAGTAAATGGCTTCAAACATGCTTGGGACAAGCATAGATCTATACTCAGACAAAGAAAGTTAAAAAAAAAAAAGAAAGAAAGAAAGAAGAGGGAAAAAAATACACAACACAAATAAAAAAACAAGTTTAAATAAAAACAAAAAAAACAGGCAGACTCAATGGACCGCTCAGACTTATTTCTGCTGTCATTTTTCTATGTTTCTATGTAGAACCTAATTCGAAAATGTTTGTGTTCTGAATGTTTTTTAGGCTGACCATAAATGAATAGAATTCTGAACAAAAATTTTTAGGCAACTTTTTTATTACTATTATTATTATAATACAGGATTTATATAGCGCCAACAGTTTGCTCAGCACTTTACAATAGAAGGGAGACAATACAATTACAATACATTTCAGTACAGAAGGAATAGGAAGGCTAGGAATAGGAACTTTGTACGAAAATTCTCAGAAAATGTGTTTGTCATTTGAAAGATTTAGTTTGCTTGATTTTATTTTTTTTTCAAATTCTATTTTTACTTAAAACAACGGAACAGCAGAAGACACGTATCATGTATCCATATAAACATACACAAAATACAGAAGAACGGTATCAAAAGCGATACAAGCATGTATAAATTCCAAAGTAGTACAGGGAAAATGCAATCCCAAGGCAGTGTACAGGGCAACTCAGTGCACACACAAATGTCAAAACCCCCCTGTAGTTTAACCCCCCTGGCGGTATTCCCGAGTGTAGCTCGGGGTAAAATTTCAGTACCAAAAGCGGTAACGCCGAGCTACACTCGGGCTTACCATGCGGCGCTGCATAGGGATTCCCTGCAGAGCTTACCTTGTCCTACGCTCCCGCAATGTGTCCCCTGCAGCGTCCCCAGCCATCTCCTCCTGCCGATGCCGGCATCCGGCTTCTGTGTTCCGGTCCCTGTGACGTCGGGAAGTACGGGTGCCGGAACCCGCGGGAAATTTGAAAATTTAAAAAAAAGTCATTTTTTTCCAAACAAATTTTACATAGTAAAACATTGCTGTTTCAACCCATTTCACATACATTTTGTCCCGAGTGCTTTGTCCTGTGCCCTGCCTGTATTTTGTCTGTTCTTTCCGCCTGTAAACTTAGAAAAGTCCATGGCGTCCAAAAAGCGTCCCTTTAGGTCAAAAGCAGGTTTAGATCAGCTAGAGAACAGTGATAGTAAATCAGAACCACTTGCAGAATTGAGTGATAATGATTCGTGGGGGAAATTCGTCATCAGACACTGAAAACGATTTTGCGACTTTGCTCAGCGATGTGCGAACTTGGCGCTCTATTTCAAATATCAGTGTTTTTGGTTTGATTATATTATTGAATTAAATGTATTATTATTATATTATTATTTTTTATGATTATTTATTAAATTATAATTTATGATTTCGTGTTTCAAATTTTATCCTACCCGGGATGTTTAATAGACTCTTGTTCGGACAGATTTCAGTGAGTTATTCCTAAAAATTACAGCCTGCAATAAAAAAACTACATATTTCCATGCAAAATAATGGTACCGCTTTCAGCACCAAAAATCTGAAATCATCATACCGCTAGGGGGGTTAAACAAAAAGAGAGACAAAGAGATAGGAAAGAGCAATAAGTCAGAAAGCACAGGAGAGAAAGAGGAGGAGAGAGAAAGTGAAAGAGAGAAAAAAAAGGCTGGAGCAAATTAGTCTGCTTGATTTTAACCCCTCGCCCTTCAGAGGATCCCCCCCCCCCCCTTCCTGACCAGGCCATTTTTTGCAATACAGCGCTGCGTTACTTTAACTGACAATTGCACGGTCATGCAATGCTGCAACCACATGAAATGTATGTCTTTTTTTTCCCACACAAATGAAGCTTTCTTTTGGGGGTATTTGTTGGGCTCTGCGGGTTTTATTTTTTTGCACTGTAATCAAAAAAAGACTGACAATTTTAAGAAAAAAACAATATTTTTTACTTTTTGCTATTAAACATGTCCAGTAGAAATTTTTTTTAAAAAAATCACATTTCGTCATAAATTTCGTCATAAATTTCGGCCAAAATGTATTCTGCGACATGGCTTTGCTAAAAAAAAAAATCCCAATACGTGTAAATTAATTGGTTTACATGAAAGTTATAGCATTTACAATGGCGGTATGGATACTGATATTTATTTTTTTTCTTCTAGTAATAGCGGGACTGCAACAGGCATTCCGACACTGGGGGGGACTGACTAACTGCCACTGACATCCCCAGTAACACCAATACAGTGATCAGTGTTAATGAAAAGCACTGACACTGTACTAATAGCACTGGGCAGGAAGGGGTTAACATCTGGGGCGATCAAAGGGTTAACTGTGCACCTTGTGTGTGCGCTTGTGTCAGCACATTGCTTTGTATGGCTCTGCTCTTGCAATACAAAGCAGTGTGCAGGAGCTGACAGGGGAGAGATCTATATTTTTTGCATACAGACCTCTCCCATCAGCGATACTTGGTGATCTCTGGGTGATGGTGGGGGAATCACCGGCCTGGACTCGGTGGTCAACAGCTAAGGCCTGCAATGGTGGTGTGGTTAAGGCGTGCGTGCCCCCTACCCGGAATTGCAAATTCACGTAAGTCCTCAACCAGGCAGATCCATAGAGAGGGAGAAAAGCAGTTATGAGTTATCCCATCAACAACATTTATTACGTCCTGCCAGTATTGCATGACAGCCAGGCAGGACTAGAAGACATGTGTGAGAATCCCCCAGTGAGTAGTTGTAGAGCACCCCGGCCAAGAGATTGAGGAAAGCCTCACGTGGAGCGTGTATAAGGTGTCATCAGCTCTAAGTATCTTTTTAAATGCAATAAGTTTATCCTTTATGGAGACTAAATGCATGGAAGGAAGGTCCCACATCTCCCTCCTATCATCAGTGTCTAGGTCTAGAATGTCCATCAGCCACTTTTGCATGATTGAGGACAGGTAAGGAATGGCTAGCAGGGTGAGATGGCTGTAGATAGTCCAGGTGGGTTTCTCAAAGCATGTCGTCCTAAGTGTTCAAGATCGGATGGGATTTGTGTGGAAACTGAGAGCCAAGAGCATGGGGCAACTACAGGAATCAAGAGACATGAAGCTGGGAGGTTAAAATGTGAGGAGAGGTTAAAAAAGAATAAAAGGGTTTGGTTTTTGACAATATGTGACAAGGTTTTAATTTTACACTTGTAGGTTTGTTTGTCCGATTTTCTCATCATATATACTAGGCGTTAGGAATTTGTTTGTTCAAGAAACATTTCCATCCTACTCCTTCGAATTTTCTCATCACTGCGGTCAAAAATGAACAGCAATTTGTCCGCACTAATGATTAGAAAAACAAATGACCTTTAGAACCTTCTTTTCCCAAGAATTGTCATTTAAATTCTACCCATCTATGGCTAGATTTAGTGGAGTGAATCAACATTTGTTTTGACTGCAGTGACTACAAAATTGAAAGGAGCAGGATAGAAAATGTTTAAAATAAAACAAAAACTAATCTCTAACAGTGTATGTGATTTTTTTGTTCAGGAAAATGTATTCATTCCAAAATCAACTGTTAAAAGCAAAAGAAATTTTGAAGTATCTTTGTATGAACATTTGTTTGTTACATTCAATATGTTGAAGAATGCCATTCAAACATTAGTTTGAAAATCTACTAGAGTACGGCCAGCTTTAGACAGTTGTCATTAGAACAGCTTGTCCCACTGGATGATGATTTCCCCTCTGTACCTCTCCAGGTGACAATTTAACATTTTGGATTTTTTTTACCTTCATTCTTGTTTAGAAAGTATTATGACCACATATCTAAAATGAAAATATATAAAAAGAAAAAAAAAATCTTTATTTTGTATTGCAAAAAAGATCATCTTCAATTAAAATCACTTAAGCTTTAAAGAGTTGCATTTAAAACAACCCTTTTTGAAAGCCATGGTAGGCCACAGGTATAGAATATTGTATCAAAAATCTTTTTCAAATAAGGATGTCCCTGGACAGTCACAAGCAGAGAAGTATGATAGAAAAAAAAAAACTTCCTTAGAGAATTTTCGAAAAGCTTTGAACAGTTCCTAATTGTAATATCAAAAGATGTAAGGATACCGTTAATGGAGTTTCGGTGTTATATTTCACACCACATGGTAAGATAATAGTCCACATCCCTTAGATGTAGTATCTCTAAAGCAGTGGTTCTCAACCTTTCTAACGCCGCGACCCCTTAATACAGTTCCTCATGTTGTGGTGACCCCCAACCATAAAATAATTTTCGTTGCTACTTCATAACTGTAATTTTGCAGTAGGAGGAATAGTGCCACGTCATTGGTGTCAGTGGGAGGAATAGTGCCCCGTCATTGGTATCAGTGGGAGGAATAGTGCCCCGTCATTGGTGTCAGTGGGAGGAATAGTGCCACGTCATTGGTGTCAGTGGGAGGAATAGTGCCCCGTCATTGGTATCAGTGGGAGGAATAGTGCCCCGTCATTGGTGTCAGTGGGAGGAATAGTGCCCCCTTCATTGGTGTCAGTGGGAGGAATAGTGCCCCGTCATTGGTGTCAGTGGGAGGAATAGTGCCCCGTCATTGGTGTCAGTGGGAGAAATAGTGCCCCGTCATTGGTATCAGTGGGAGGAATAGTGCCCCGTCATTGGTATCAGTGGTAGGAATAGTGCCCCGTCATTGGTGTCAGTGGGAGGAATAGTGCCTCGTCATTGGTGTCAGTGGGAGGAATAGTGCCCCATCATTGGTATCAGTGGAAGGAATAGTGTCCCATCATTGGTGTCAGTGGGAGGAATAGTGCCCCATCATTGGTATCAGTGGGAGGAATAGTGCCCCATCATTGGTATCAGTGGGAGGAATAGTGCCCCATCATTGGTATCAGTGGGAGGAATAGTGCCCCATCATTGGTGTCAGTGGGAGGAATAGTACCCCATCATTGGTGTAAGTGGGAGGAATAGTGCCCCGTCATTGGTATCAGTGGGGGGGAATAGTGTCCCGTCATTGGTGTCAGTGGGAGGAATAGTGCCCCGTCATTGGTGTAAGTAGGAGGAATAGTGCCCCGTCATCGGTATCAGTGGGGGGAATAGTGCCCCGTCATCGGTGTCAGTGGGAGGAATAGTGCCCCGTCATCGGTGTCAGTGGGAGGAATAGTGCCCCGTCATCGGTGTCAGTGGGAGGAATAGTGCCCCATCATCGGTGTCAGTGGGAGGAATAGTGCCTCATCATCGGTATCAGTGGGAGGAATAGTGCCCCATCATCGGTATCAGTGGGAGGAATAGTGCCCCATCATAGGTGTCAGTGGGAGGAGGAATAGTGCCCCATCATAGGTGTCAGTGGGGGGAGGAATAGTGCCCCATCATAGGTGTAAGTGGGGGGAGGAATAGTGCCCCATCATAGGTGTCAGTGGGGGGAGGAATAGTGCCCCATAATAGGTGTCAGTGGGGGGAGGAATACTGCCCCATCCTTGGTGTCAGTGGGGGGAGGAATACTACCCCATCCTTGGTGTCAGTGGGGGGAGGAATACTGCCCCATCCTTGGTGTCAGTGGGGGGAGGAATACTGCCCCATCCTTGGTGTCAGTGGGGGGAGGAATACTGCCCCATCCTTGGTGTCAGTGGGGGGAGGAATAGTGCCCCATCCTTGGTGTAAGTGGGAGGAATAGTGCCCCGTCATTGGTATCAGTGGGGGGGAATAGTGTCCCGTCATTGGTGTCAGTGGGAGGAATAGTGCCCCGTCATTGGTGTCATTTGGGGGAGGAATCGTGCCTCATCGTTGGTGTCATTTGGGGGAGGAATCGTGCCTCATCGTTGGTGTCAGTGGGGGGAGGAATAGTGCCCCATCGTTGGTGTCAGTGGGGGGAGGAATAGTGCCCCATCGTTGGTGTCAGTGGGAGGAATAGTGTCCCATCGTTGGTGTCAGTGGGAGGAATAGTGTCCCATCGTTGGTGTCAGTGGGAGGAATAGTGCCCCATCATTGGTATTAGTGACACCAATGATGGGGCACTATTCCCACTGACACCAATGATACTTACCTTGCAGACCCCTGCTCCAGCCTGGGCTCGCTCGCTCCCTCCCTCTCCCATGGTACCGACACTTACCTGTCAGATGTCTTCCTTCTCCGGCCGCTCTCCTCCTCTTCACTCGCTCGATCTTCGCGGTGCCGCTCGGCTCCTCTTCTCCAAGCTCCACCTCCTTGCCGGTGATTGGCCGCCTGTGTGCCTCTCCTGAGCTACAGTGCCGGTGGCCAATCACAGGCGAGGATTGATCTCGAGGTGTGTCCAGATGACAGGGGCTGCATGTCATCCCGCCCACACCTGGAGGTGGCGGCGGCGGCGAGGAGCGGTGTCTCGGTTCCTAAGACCATCGGAAATATGTGTTTTCCGATGGTCTTAGGCGACCCCTGTGGAAGCGTCGTTCGACCCCCAAAGAGGTCGCGACCCCCAGGTTGAGAACCGCTGCTCTAAAGGATCCTGTCTTGTCTTAGGAGAGTTTTCCTAACCTCTTCGTTTTTCATATGGAGGCTAGAATGCAAAAAAAAACAGACAATCATTCGTCCAATTTTCTCATTGTGTGTTCGGGGCTTTGGAGGTGCTGGGGTCTACAGGGAACAACAGGTTTTTTTTTTTGTTTTTTTTTTTAAGTCCGCAAACGTGCAAACTACAACGAAAAACCCGTAAGCGATCACAAAAAATGTGCAAGTGCGAACACCACACGAAAAAGTGCACTTAGGGGTGTGTTTGTCCTACCCCCGGAGGAGTTGGACCGTTACCCTGATCCCCCGGGGCACGAAGCTCCTGACAGGGACAAGGTTCCCATTTGGTCCTCCTAGCCAAAAGGCCTGGTGGACCACCGTTCCTTATGTCCAGCCGAAGCCGGACATCCAGTACTAGGCCAGGGGGCTCTCCCGGAGAGAAAACCCCCTAGGGATCAGGGGAGGAAGGAACCAAAAGGCCACACATCCTCCCCCTAGACTTCAGGATAGGCCCGAGGACCCACACCCTCCATCCGTGAAAACACACACATAAGCGAAAGAAAAAAGTGACAAACGTGGGAGGTGAAATAAATTAAATAAATAGAAAATAAAAAAGTGGTACCGTGCCAAATTGTGCACAGACCAGGCCCTGAGGCCTGTAGCAAAAATTGCCCTGGTCCTAGCCAAAAGGCCTGGTCCTTAGGGCGCTGTGCAAAAAGAGTGTAAAAACAGTGACCATGTGCCAACTTCACACTGTGGGGTCCCACACCCAGGTGTTACTAATGGCACCCCTGAGAGCGTCTTCCTCAGGGGACACTGAGTTTGCGGACTTTCTGCAAAAGGTTTTTTTTTTTTGTTTTTTTAAGTCCGGAAACGTGCAAACTACAACGAAAAAACCCGTAAGTGATCACAAAAAATGTGCAAGTGCGAACACCACACGAAAAAGTGCACTTAGGGGTGTGTTTGTCCTACCCCCGAAAGGGTTGGACCGTTCACCTTATCCCCCGGGGCACGAAGCTCCTGACGGGGACAAGGTTCCCATTTGGTCCTCCTGGCCAAAAGGCCTGGTGGACCACCGTTCCTTATATCCAGCCGAAGCCGGACATCCAGTACTAGGCAAGGGGGTTCTCCCGAAGAGAAAACCCCCTAGGGATCAGGGGAGGAAGGAACCAAAAGGCCACACATCCTCCCCCTAGACTTCAGGATAGGCCCGAGGACCCACACCCTCCATCCGTGAAAAACACACACATAAGCGAAAGAAAAAAGTGACAAACGTGGGAGGTGAAATAAATTAAATAAATAGAAAATAAAAAAGTGGTACCGTGCCAAATCGTGCACAGACCAGGCCCTGAGGCCCATAGCAAAAATTGCCCTGGACTTGGCCAAAAGGCCTGGTCCTTAGGGCGCTGTGCAAAAAGAAGTGAAAAACAGTGGCCATGTGTCATCTTCACACCGTGGGGTCCCACACCCAAGTGTTACTAGTGACACTCCTGAGAGCGTCTTCCCCAGGGGGCACTGAGTTTGCGGACTTTTTGCGTCCCCAGCCCCTGGCCAGACCAAGGTAGATCCGTCCGAATCAGGAGGTACTGGGTCTTTCCAGCTTTCCCAGAGGAATTACTCCCAAGGCCCCAGAACGAATCATGGCGCTCCCTGGTTTCTGTCCCTCCGGTCCAGCCTTCCGGACCCCCATCATACCAGTGAGGGTACTATACAACAGCCATCCCCGCAAAGCTAGAATGGCCGGGAGCACCCCCACTGGACACTGATAAGAACAGATACTACACTTGATCTTAGCCAAAAGGCCGAGAAGCATCCAATCAGGCAAGCCCCTTGCACTACATGGTTGTTAGTAGATCTAAAGGAGATCCATTACATCTCAACACATTTGTATCTGATTGTAGGAAGTATTCTCAGTTTACCATTTACACAAGAACATGGAATATTTATGGCTAATTTGACAATTCTGACACCATTCCTGTGATCAGTTCCATTACTTTTATGAAAGTGACTTTCCATAATGTGCCTTGAGGAGTCTCACTTCTCAGCCTGAATCTTGATCACAGTAAATAGTACATGTCAGAAGTCTAAAGTAATTCATAAAAACCCCAATGTTCTCCTGATGTATCCCATCAGGGGGGAAACACACACTCCTCCCCCTCCATGAATGATCTCCACTCCCTGTGTGCCTCCAACCTTCATTTATAACTCAACAACCCCAACCATGGTGAGGGAGGCCTGGAGCCTTGTTCATAAACAGTGCCTGTTATGCAGATTGCCATGTATCTCAATGTGTGCAACCATCACAACATCCCATTGTCAGGAGAGGAGATCCCATGAATTCAAAATACAAATAATTCACCAGCAGGAATTATTATAAAGGTGGAAATTGACTGATGGACATAAGAATTCTATGCTGAGCCCCCCAGAAAGGAGTTATTATCTCTAGATGAACATAGAAGGCCCATAAGTTAGTATGGAATTCAGGCTAGATCAGTCCCCACCCCACCTGAACAAGACAAACCATCCTCTCCCCTTCCACTCCCCCTTACTCCCCTCCCCCCCTTTTTTTTTCTTCTTTCCTCTCCCACTAGGTATACCTCTACTAAATGTGTACAATCATCACAACATCTCATTGTCAGGAAAGTAGATCCCAGGTATTCAAAATACAAATAATACACCTGCAGGAATCTTTATAAATGTGGAAATTGATGTTATATTTCATTATTTATTCATTCATTTTTTATTATTTTATGACAAATCTCATGAATTTAAAATGTGCTTTCCCCTTATAGATTGTGAGCATCATAGACTTCAATGTGTGAAGACAACTCGGTAGTATATATACCATACAGGAGAATAATAGTTCATCTCACCGCTAACCAATAGAAATGTCAGGAAATCGTTACTAAGCTATCAATGTCCAAATCATATAAAGGGATCTCTGAACTTTTCAGTACGAGGGCCAATATCTGCGGGCTAAAAAAATATATGAGTTACAAGAGAATGGATCCATTTTCCTTTGAGTTTTTTTTGTAATTGGCACAATATGATTCACAACAGAGAAAGAACTTCACTAAAGCAAAGCAAAGACATTTCAACTAAACCTGAGCCATTAATAAAGGTCAAACAAAAATACACCCATTCTGCACTATTCTCATCAAAGTCCCCTTTGTATCAGGGTCCCCATAAGAGTTTCTTTTAAACCAGAGTCCCAATCATTTTCCTGCAAAATGTCTTGATAAACTCTGGAATTCATTTTCTCATCAATGACAATGGTCTTTAGCTGACACTCTGGGATTCTTCTTTACCTCATGCAGCATTCTGCGCTGTGCTCTTGCAGTCATTTTTACAGGACGACCACGCCTAGGGAGAGTAGCAACAGTGCTAAACTTTCTCCATTTGTAGAGTCTGTCTTACCGTGGACACATGAACATCAAGGCTTTAGGAGATACTTTTGTAACCCTTTCCAGGCTTCACGCAAGTCAACAATTCTTGATCGTAGGTCTTCTGAGAGCTCTTTTCTGCGAGGCATGGTTCACATCAGACATTGCTTCTTGAAACCAGTAAACCCAAAACAGGTGTGTGTTTTTTAAGGGCAGGACAGCTGTCAGCAACACATCCAATATCATCACACTGATTGGAGTCAAGGTTGGCCCACTCCTGTCTCCAATTAGCTCTGGGAGAAGTCATTAAGCTAGGGCCTCACATACTTTTTCCTCCCTGCACTGTGAATGTTTACATATTATGTGCAATTAAACCATGCCAACATCTAATGTTTGTGTAGTATTATGTTCAGCAGACTGTGTTCTTCTATTTTTGTGACTTAGATGACGTTCAGAGCACATTTTATGCCCAATTCATGCAAAACTCCATGTAATCCCAAGGGGTTCACATACTTTTTCTTGCAAATGTACATCAGGGACCTCATCAGAATCCCATCTCACTTCAGGGTCCCTATCAGAGTCCCATCTTACATCAGGGTCCCCATCAGAGTTTTCCCTTACATCAGGGTTCCCATCAGAGCCCCTTCTTACATCACATTTCCCATCAGAGTCCCCCTTACATCAGGGTCTTCATCAGAGTCCCCTCTCACTTTAGGGTTCCCATCAGAGCCCCCTTACATCAAATGTCCCATCAAAGCCCCCTCTTACATCAAATTTCCCATCAGAGTCCCCCCTTACATCAGGGTCCCCATCAGAGCCCCATTATATCAAAGTCCCTATTAGAGCCCCCATCAGATTCCCTCTTAGTCCCCATCAGTGTCCCCTCTTACATCAAAGTCCCCTCTTACATTAGGGCCCCCATCATAGCCACTCTTACATCAGAGCGTCCATCAGAATGGCCCCTCACAGAGCAGTCCCCCCTTACATCAGGGACCCCATCAGAGCAGAGACTGTGCACATCAGCTGTGGGTCAGATAACATCTTGTAGCCAGCATCATGTGGCCCGCGGGCTGTGGTTTGGAGACCCCTGATATAAAGTAATACCGTGAAGTACATTTTATATCGCTGCAGAATACACTATGTATCCACTACATTAACTTCAATATATAATTAGTAACAATAATCCCAAGAAATAATGTATTATATATGTACAAATAAACTCAAAATTAAGCATAAAATTGCCAACCTATAAAAATTGTGTTTAATTTGCAGAAAATGTAGAAAACTGTTGTAATTCCTACACCGTTCACCTGATTTGGATGTAAAAACCCTCAAATTAAAGCTGCCAGTGTGCATTTAAAGCACATCTTGTTTGTTTCATTTCAAATCCATTGTGGTGGTGTATAGAGCCAAAAATGTTAGAATTGTGTCGATGTCCCAATATTTATTGACCTGACTGTATGTAACATATCTGTAAAGAATTACCTTCCCAGAAGTGTGTGTATTCATGTACAACTCGTGATTGTCAAGGGAAGTCTGGAGCTTCAGCTAGTCACCAAACTAAAGAGATCAGATTTCTCCAGATATCACAGATTATATGAGGTGACTCTATAACCCGGCCTTGTATATTTGATAGCTCTGGAGACTCTTCTCTGTCATCTCACTAATGAGATTGCTTAATGCAATATCCTTCTTCTGGCAGTCTCAACAATGACTTATCTTTTTCTGGGGTGAAGGTAAAAAATTGTATCTCTAGATATGAAACCACCAATGACTGGTGTGTCTCACACTTTGAATGGGAGTGGTAAGCTTGCAAGCTATATACTTGGAGACCTGGTTACCAGTCCATGCACTTGAACAAGATTTCCGTACGATGATGTACTTTTAATGTATTTTAGGCTTGTTATTTACCCGTGTAAGTCTTCATTGTGTCTCTCAAAAGCCCCAAGACTGTTCCTGGGCACCGCCATCTTGTGATGTCAGCAGCTCCAGCAGACCCAGAGCTGTCACTCTAGTGACACTCTATAGCAGCCTTTCTCAACATTTCCAACACAGGGGAACCATTGAAAAAAAAACTTTCCAGTATCAGGGAACCCCTGGTAAAAATGAATGTATGTACAATTCATGATACATTAGTGTGATGGTCAGTGAGAAGAATGCTTCTCAAGCCAGCCATACATGGAAAGAAATTTAGCCGGTTCAGCAGAGACCAGCCGAATTTCAATCCATGTATTCACTAGCTGGTTGTACTCAAGTCGATCTATCGATCGAATTGTGTACAACCAACCTGTTGAGATTTTCCTGAATGATCAGTGCCACTATAGCCAGCAACACTGATCATTGTTTTCTGTTGGCAGTGAAGGCTCCCCACTATCAGAATACAATAGGACGGTGGGAGGATTCCCCCACCCACATTGAATGGGGGAATTAACTCTTTTTTTTTTCCAATTATACATGGCCCTTACACATTGGGAAGAATTACTTCTTTACAGATAGCTAAAAAGATCATTGGTGTCAGTGGGAACTTACAGTTGTGCTCAAAAGTTTACATCCCCTGGCAGAAATTGTGAAATTTTGGCATTGATATTGAAAATAAGACTGATCATGCCAAAAAATGCTCTTTTATTGAAGGATGATGATCATATGAAGCCATTTATTATCAAATAGTTGTTTGGCTCCTTTTTAAATCATAATAACAGAAATCACCCAAATGGCCAGCATCAAACGTTTCCATCCCCTGGAATGTTTGGCCTTGTTACACACACAGTGACACACACACACAGTGACACACACACACACACACACACACACACACACAGTGACACACACACAGTGACACACACACAGTGACACACACACGGGTTAAAATGCCAGTTAGAGGTTAATGTCCCACATATGTGGCTTTTTAAATTGCAATTAGTGTCAATGTATAAATAGTCAATGAGTTTGTTAGCTCTTACGTGGAAGTACTGACTAGGCTAGATACTAAGCCATGGGGATCAGAAAAGAGCTGTCAAAAGTCCTGCGTAACAAGGTAATGGAACTTTATAAAGATGGAAAAGGACATATAAGGATGTCCAAAGCCTTGAATATGCCAATCAGTTCTGTTAAATCACCTATTAAGAAGTGGAAAGTTCAGGGATCTCGATACCAAGCTATGGTCAGGTAGACCAAGAAAGATTGCAGCCATAACTGACAGAAGAATTGTCTGGGATTCAAAGAAAAACCCACAGACAACCTCAAAAGAAAACCAGGCTGCTCTGGAAAAAGATGGTGTGGTTGTTTTTCAGGAGTACAATACGGTGATACTTGAACAAAAGGAGCTGTTTGGTCGAGGTGCCAGAAATAAGCTTTTACTGCACCAATGCCACACAAAAGCCCGGTTACAATATGGCCGACAACACTTTGACATGCCTAACCGGGCCTTTTTGTGTTATTGATGCAGTAAAGGCTTCTTTCTGGCACCTCGACCATGCAGGTTATTTTTGTTCAAGTGTCATCATATTGTGCTCCCTCAAAACAACCACACTGTCTTTTTCCAGAACAGCCTGTATTTTTCTTGTGGTTACCTATAGGTTTCCCTTTGTATCCTGAACAATTCTTCTAGAAGTTGTGGCTGCAAGCTTCTTGGTCTACCTGACCTTGGCTTGGTGTCAAGAGATCCCCGAACTTTCCACTTCTTAAAAGGTGATTTAACAGTACTGATTGGCATATTGTATTAGGTACACATTGCTAGTGCCAAGAAAATATCCCCCACACCATTACACCACCAGCCTGAACCATTGATACAAGGCAGGATGGATCCATGCTTTCATGTTGTTTACACCAAATTCTAACCCTACCATCTGAATGTAGCAGCAACCTTCCCATTCTCCTCTGATCTCTGACATCAACAAGGCATTTTCGTCCACACAACTTCCACTCACTGGATATTTTCTCTTTTTTGGACCATTCTCTATAAACCCTAGAGATGTTTGTGAGTGAAAATCCCAGTAAGATCAGCAGTTTTTGAAATACTCAGACCAGCCCGTTTGGCACCAACAACCATGCCTCATTCAAAGCTACTGAAATCCTCTTTCTTCCCCATTCTGATACTCAGTTTAAACTTCAGTAAGTTGTCTTCACCATGTCTAGATGCCTAAATGCATTGAGTCGCTGCCATGTGATTGGCTGATCAGAATTTTGTGTTACCAAGCAATTGAACAGGTGTACATAATAAAGTGGTCGGTCAGTGTATACAGTATATGGACAGATAAGAACACAACAGAACAGCCAAAAGAAAATCATACTGTACTATACATATTTTATCAGATTTATTTATATAAAATAACACATCACAAATGTACACGTTAGCTACAACTAGACAGAACATCAAGTTTATTTCTCCACTTTAATTCTAGGTTCACAAATGCAGAAAATCATGTTGCAATTTAAAAAAACTATGATGAGATCTAACCTCAAAGGCATGTCATCTTTTATGTCTGAAGATTAGTTACATCATTTCTATATGAGCAATGACAATGATTTCTTTTATCTGTACATTTACCAACTGCTGCATAGTTGACATCACATGACCACCTGAGGACTGTCACCTGCCCACAGCGGAGCTATCTTCCATTGTGTGGTAGCACGGATTACTAATTTGGCAGTGAAATTTACTGACCTGTAAAAAAAAAGAAAGCCTTTATGGATTTCTGAACATTTATATATAAAAATAAAATGAAATTCACATGAACCGCAATGCCTTCCCATCAATAAAAGTAGTAGATTCGGTCGGAGTAAAAACTGTATTGAGAAATGTATTATCTGCCACTTAATGAACATTGAGGTAAATGTGGTTCACCAAAGAATGCAATAAAGTACAATTTTCAAACAATGGTGGAGTCATAACACAGTCGCTCCGCTAAATCACTGCTGGCACCGGAGTTTCAAGAGACACAGCTGGCCTTGACACAGAGTATCCATATCATTCCAAAGAGAAGACAGTTATGTTCTTAGAGCAGATTTTGTCCAGCCAAAGTGACTTGGCAGACTGGTGCTGGATTTCACTTTCTCAGCCTATACTGAGGATATTCTGCGTGATAAGATGCAGTCATGGCGCCTGTGACATACAGAAAATACCTTTTATCTATATTGACTTCACATAAGGTAAACCTGCCATAGCAAGAATGTAGACAGGTGACAGGGCCTCTTTATGTGGATGTGCCTGACAGGTTTGGAGAGTTTCATTATTCTACAGAAGGGGCTCATGGGATGAGCCTTTGGATGTCAAACCAAATGGGAAACAAGGAATACTTCTGTTATGTAGAAGGGGAGCTGTCCACTCTTCAACCAGTCCCAGGGTAGGGACCTGCCAGAACAGTATTCTATAGAACCCCACAGAAACCATACTACCCTTCCTGCATGTGGCGGCATCTGTAGGGTGACCCGTCCTGGCTTTACCGGTACCTGTTGACAGTCACCTGTACACCTGCTTCAGGCCTTATACCACCAGTTACCAAAGAGATACAGGGAGGGTTAGTGTTAGGGTTACAGGGAGGGTTAGTGGAAGGGTGTGTTGGGGTTACAGGAGGGCTAATGTTAGGGTGTGTTGGGGTTACAGGAGGGTTAGTGTAAGGGTGTGTTGGGGTTACAGGAGGGTTAGTGTAAGGGTGTGTTGGGGTTACAGGAGGGCTAATGTTAGGGTGTGTTGGGGTTACAGGAGGGTTAGTGGAAGGGTGTGTTGGGGTTACAGAGAGGGTTAGTGTTAGGGTTACAGGGAGGGTTAGTGGAAGGGTGTGTTGGGGTTACAGGAGGGCTAATGTTAGGGTGTGTTGGGGTTACAGGAGGGTTAGTGGAAGGGTGTGTTGGGGTTACAGAGAGGGTTAGTGTTAGGGTTATAGGGAGGGTTAGTGTTAAGGTGTGTTGGGGTTACAGGGGGGTTAGTGTTGATCTTAGTGTTACAGGGAGGGTTAGTGTTAGGGTTACAGGGGGGGGGGTTAGTGTTAGGGTGTGCTTGGGTTACAGGAGGGTTAGTGTTAGGGTGTGGTGGGGTTACAGGGCGGTGTTAGGGTGTGTTGTGGTTACAGAGGGGTTAGGGTGAGGGTGTGTTGGGGTTACAGGGGGGGTTAGTGTTAGGGTGTGTTGGGGTTACAGGGGGGTTAGTATTGATCTTAGTATTACGGGGAGGGTTAGTGTTAGGGTTATAGGGAGGATTAGTGTTAGGGTTATAGGGAGGGTTAGTGTAAGGATGTGTTGGGGTTACAGGAGGGGTAGTGTTGGGGTTACAGGGGGATTAGTGTTGATCTTAGTGTTACAGGGAGGGTTAGTGTTAGGGTGTGCTGGGGTTACAGGAGGGTATTGGGGTGTGTTGTGGTTACAGGGGGGTTAGTGTTAGGGTCTGTTGGGGTTACAAGGGGGTTAGTGTTAGGGTCTGTTGGGGTTACAGGGGGGTTAGTGTTAGGGTGTGTTGGGGTTACAGGAGGGTTAGTGAGTCACATGCCTGATGAAGGGGTCCTGCGAGACTCCGAAACGTTGCCTTGCTGTAACTATGTGATGGTTTATTAAAACCTTTGGACTCACATTGGTGATCCTCGGTGTGCTGGTGACATTTTTTCCTTGTTCACACAGACCGTCTCCAAGTCCAAAATCACAGAGATTTACTCTCATCACAGTATTGTTTGGTTGCTCCCCAGTCTGTCCTGCACAGCAAACTGGTTCCAGGTTGGAGCATTCTCCCTAAGCAGCCTGGGAGTTTTATAGAGCCCAGAGCTCCTAACCTGCTACAGCTGAGCTCATTAAATCATCAGTGAGCTAAACAGGCTCACTACACAGCACAAAGGAGAGACAGTCAGTGTAGAGCATGAATCTGGGACAAATATACCTCCCATCCTGGACACATCCCCTAGTTCTTCCTGGCTTTCTGTCACAGGTATATGTTGTCTTTTTTTCTTCAATTATTAAAGTGTATGTTATTCCAAAAAAAATTGTTAAAAACTGTCCATTTTGGTTTTGGTTTTTGGCCAAGTGCATCCTGAATTTTCGTTTTCGTCACGAGAATTTTCATTTTGGTGCACCACTACATAAATCCCTTTGAAAGTCTGAACTAGCAATTTATTTTCAGACCTTTATTAATCTGCCGTATTGCTGTTTACGACAAAGGGAAGTTGCAGGCAGAGTGGAATGAGTTATGAAGCTTAATAACCTTCTCGGAGCTTTTTGTTTCCCTCATTAACGTATAAGAATAGTTGGAAAACTTCCTGAGTGGAATACTGAGTGGAGAGGCATTACAAAAATGAAAACTTATTTCCTTGAATTCTGATTAGTGGGAAGATACAGCAAGCTCTTCATCTAACAACTATAACACTGCAAACAATGCTGGTTTTTACATTTATATTTTTTACATTTATATTCCTTATTTAAAAGGGTTAGTCCTTCCAAAATTGATATATTTTTTATTCTTTTACATAAAACCAGAAACCACCAAACTCTGCGCTTTTGGTTTCACCTCCGATATCAATTTATCTGATGAGTACCCTCCAATTACCTTTTGGGGCGATAGTGCAGAAAATCTAACCAAATCCAATGCAATGATCCCCTGAAGACATCATAACAGACAAAGCGTGCTGGGTGGAGCCTCGCTAACTACGGCTGTTTATGTCACCTCTGGTGACGCAGGTTCCAGTGTCATGGAATGCACGGAGCCAATGGAACCCTAAGCTGAATTCTTATTATTTGCATGCTGGTGCGTTGGACTGTTTTTTAAATCTAATAAAAGCGGTATTACACTATTGGGAGTCCTCTTTTTATGATGGAGCTGCCGGGAGCTGGTGGAGAGTCGGGGGAGAGCTAGAAGGAGAAAGCTGTGGAGGCATGACACAAGCGCAAAAGACCTTCTTATGTATGTATGGGGTTCCATGAGATCTGGTGAGTGGCGCCCACTAAGGGGTGCTGGAAGGTGATACACGAGCACTAGAGTGACTGGGGAACAAGTCCCTGGTTCAAGAGGACTTTATTGCAGTCACCATTATATGCATTTCAAGAGCACTTTATTTTAAGAACACTGTATTGCAGTTATGGTTATATGCATTATTTAATGAACTACAACATCTCTGAAAGATACACAAGAGAAGAATTAGACCGACATTTTAGTATTGCACTTTATGAGTAATCTACCTCATTACTGTACTTTAGGATAATGCACTTTGTTTTTTTGCATGTTTGTGAAGAATTATATATGTGGAGTATTTTTTGGAGTACATTTATTGTATAAGGTTTGGGGTATTTAATCTAAATGTGCTGCACCATTTTTGGTTATGATATATTTTTTAGATGTTGGGAAGTTATACCTTTCAACAATTTTCTTGTATCTCTTTGGAGACTCTTTAGGTGAGATATCTGCCTTGTGTTCCCAGGTCTGCACAACTGCTGTAGCCATTAAAAGGCTTCCCACCCAGACCAGGATGAGTTAGAACCTGCCAACATGATTAGGAACATTCAAAACTCCAAAATGTGAAGGAACAGAGCCAGGAACTACAAAAGAGACATCCCATGGCTGGAGTCATCAAGAGATATAGGAAGTCAGTGGGCCAGTCCAACCAAAACTGGTATTTATGTTTTTGGTAAATGTTGGGGAGTTATATCCTCCAACATGTTCCTTCTATTTATTTGGATATTCTATTGGTGGACCTTCTGTCTTGTTTTCTCAGGTCTGCATAACTGCTGTAGTGGCTATAAAGCTTCCCACTCAAAACAGGATGAGCTTCATCCTGGTCAGGAACACTCTAAACTCCGAAATGTGAAGGGACAGAATTTGGAAATACACAAGACACCCCATGGGGCAGCACACTGCCTAAATAGTTAGCACTCCCGCCTGGCTGTACTAGGGTTGTTGGTTCAAATCCCAACCATGGCACCACTTGCCTGGAGTTTGCATGTTCTCCCTTGCCTGCGTAGGCTTCCTCCGGGTACTCCGGTTTCTTCCCACACTCCAAAGACATGCTGGTAGGTTAGTTGGAATATGTCTAAATTAGCCCTAGTATGTATGAGTGTGAGTTAGGGACCTTAGATTGTACAACCCTTGAAAGTTAGGGATTGATGTGAATGTACAATATATATGTAAAGCGCTGCGTAAATTGACGGCGCTATATAAGTACCTGAAATAAATAAATGTCTTGAGTCATCAAGAGATATGGGAAGCCAATGGTTGAACCCCAGCCTGGAAGATTTCATCCATAATTGAAATATTATTTTTTCCCAAGCTCAGACCAGTTTTGAAAGGGCATACTGTATGCTGGCGACAAGGAGGCGACAATGTGGGAGATTGGGTAACTTACATTGTATGTGAGTGTATAAGTGTATGTAGCTTTTGGAATACAGTGTTTTCTCTTGGATCCAAAGTAGCTGCTATTCTTTCTACCCCATCCTCACACTTCGCTCTACTCACTTTGTCTATGGACACTTGCCCGGTTCAATCTAGAACTGTAGTTTCCCATATTCTGATGTTGGCTTGTCTAACTATGACTTATAACTAGAAATCAATGAACTCCTAATATATTAACTCCTAATAGATCGATAGAGTTCATTTCCATTTTACCTATGAGATGTTCCTTGTGTTTAGTAACCAAGGCCTTAAGGCTTTTAATGCTAAGTGGTCAATTTGGGACCATATGTTTAATGTTATAGGAAAGTAGAGAAAATTGTGGACTCGCTAAAGCTCCTTTATCGGATGTTTCATGACCAATGGTGCTTGTTGAAAGGGTTTTCCTTATTCTTTTCTTTAGGTTGTTTGTGTAAACTGCGCAATTTACTTTTGATATGCTATACTGTACAACTGAGATAGCTGTACATACCTTAGATAACCTAGTTTACCACAGATATGAGTATTGTCTACAATTTTTGTATCATTCCTTTGGTTTTGAAGATTTTGATGGATAATGCTGTCTGTACCTATGATTTAATAATAAAAACTACTTAAAAGTGTGTGTTGTGTTGGTGGTGCCGAGTGAAGGTTCTTCACCATTCAGACATTGATCATATCATCAATCAGACCCCAGTCAGTGACCCATACTGTATAACCAGTTGCTTCCTGCACAGACCTGCGAACACAGCGTTTGGCAGAGGCAAGTCTTCCAGAACCAACTTTCTTGCAGATCCGAGACCTCCTAGGACCGTATGCCTACAGCCTCAATGGCAGCTGATGCTGGCACACTCACCTTTTACCGTCTCCTGCTTGTAACTATTGGTACTTAACAATATAGTAAAAAATGAAATTTATACAACTGGGACCTAGATTAATCTAAATTCTTAAACCATTGACAACCGCTTGTGGTCCAAAAACACCAGGCTGGCACATCCATCAGGTTTCCGTTATTTTGTCCACCCCGTCTATATGTACACATATTACAGCTGACAATCTCTTATCTGTTGATAATAATAGTGTTCCTGAACACTCAGGCACCATATTTCTTTCTATCTCACTTAAATACTCAGATATCTAATTCTGCCTATACAGAGCCTTGAAAACATACAGATAAACCAAAATTATAGGGAAATGCGTGCCTGGCTCCCTCAGGCTTTTACCTCATTTTCCTATTAGGAAATGTGATCTTGTTAATGCAGCTTCCTATCAGCATTTTCGTGGCACGGGGAAGATGAGTGAGACATCGGCCTCAAGAGCTGGAGAAACATACAATGGATAGGAAGACTCTGCTTCTCCAGCATTATCGCTTCAATTTATCAACCAGAACAGCTCTATTTTCATAAAACTGTATGCAACGGGGAGACCAGAAATCCCAACAAACAAAAGATTGGGTATATAATACTGTGTTGCGTCTAACTCAGCCTTTCCTAAACCAGGGTTTCGGGGGAATCCAGAGGTTCCTTTAGAGCAGTAGTCTCCAAACTGTGGCCCGGAGTGAATGTAGCCCTTGGCTTGCTTTCATCCCGCCCTTGGGGCACTACTCCATCCAGTAACTCAACAATGGGACATCATTTCTGCCACTGACACCAACAATAGGGCGCAATTCCTCTCACTGGCACAAATGATAGTCTACAATTCCACCCAATCACACCAATGATGGGGCACTATTCTTCCTAATGACATGAACGACGGGGCGCTATTCCTTCCACTGACACCTACAGTGGGGCACAAATCCTCCTAAACACACAAAGGATGGGGCACAATTTCTCCCACTGACACCAACAGTGGGGCACTATTCCTTCCACTGACACCTACAGTGAGGCACAATTTCTCTCACTGACACCAATGTTAGATACAATTCCTTCCAATGACACCAACCATGAGGCACTATTTCTCCAATTAACATCAATGATGGGGCACTGTTCCTCCCAATGAGACCAACGGCAGGCCACTAGTCCTCCCACTGACACCAATGATGGGGCAAAATTCCTCCTACTGACACCAACATTAGGGCACAATTCCTCCCACTGACACAAATGTTGGGGCACAAGCCGTTCCACTGACACCAATTATGTGGCACTGTTCCTCCCGCTGACACTACTGATGAGACACTATTCCTCCCACTGACACCAAAGATGGGGCATTATTCCTCCCACTGACACCAAAGATGGGTCACTGTTCCTCCCACTGACACCAATGATGGGGTACTATTCCTCCCACCAACACCAATGATGTGGCTTTATTGCTCCCAATGACACCAATGATAGGGCACTATTCCTCCCCTAGTTCCAAAGATTTAGCATTATTTACTCCCAGTGAAGCCAGGACATTTTCTTCTTTGACTTCCTACAGTCTGCCCCCCTTAAGTC
Source organism: Staurois parvus (assembly GCF_062004578.1). Lineage (NCBI taxonomy): Eukaryota > Metazoa > Chordata > Amphibia > Anura > Ranidae > Staurois > Staurois parvus. The sequence goes on from NW_028319011.1 coordinate 306,191, forward strand.
TGAAGGACAGTAAACTGGCCCTTTGTTTAGAGAGTTTGGAGACCCCTGCTTTAGAGGTTACTAGGGGGTTCCTTGAGAAGAGAGTAGTGGCAGATTGCGTACACTGACCACCAACGTAAGAAGTGACTTTTACACCGACCACCACCGACAATTACTATTTTTGCTTTAATTTCCTAATTAACCCCTTTCTGACCATGTAATGCGGAGCAAAGAAAGGGGCTCAGCATCCATAGAGGTCTGAGGAGAGCATGCTAACTGCACTTCAAGCACCCTGACCAAGCTGTCAGTGACAGCTCTTGATCAAGGCTGCTAACTAATAGCCATCGGTCTCCCAATCATGTGATCACTGTGGGAGCCAATCACAACATGCCGCCTCCTGGGCATTGAAGCCCAGTTAAAGGGTCACCAGCACAGCTTCTGTATCAGATGACTGCTGTGATTGGCTCCCACACTGGTCACGAGATCAGAAGCCTGTCCTGCTGGCTCCCAGTCAGCAGCTTTGAGTCAGTATGATCAAAGAATGCTGTCAACCTCAGACCGGCGTGGATGCATATGTAAGAGGTATAGAAAATAGGCAGCCCCATAAAATTAAAATCCAAAGCCTAATACCTAATATAACAGTAATCTATCTTTGTCAATAGAAGATACTAGTGATTGCATTTTTATTGTACCATCACAAGAGGGCAGAACTACTTCCTGTGATAATAGGAAGACACAGAAGTAGGAACTAAAAAGCTAACACTTTGTTTCCTACAAGACAGTGATTACAGTGAACATATCCAGTCACATGTAATTAAGGGTTTTCTGTGTTTGTTACAGGTAAGCAGGAGGCTGTTTAACATGATAAATAGGACAAAATGACTTAACATGTACCCTGGTGATCAGTGAATGCCGCTGTTACTATTATGCAATCAGATTACTTGTAGCATAAATGTGAATATATATTGCAGCTATGTGATTTGGCGCTAAGATACAGGGAATGTGATTTCTCTATTGTAATACGCTATTGTTATGCAGAATAGGTCACTAGCATATCTGCAGAGG